>NC_056628.2:150345495-150682995 GCF_002870075.4 Lactuca sativa | reverse complement strand
CTAAAAGTTAGGTGTAGTCTTATATGAACCAAGAGCATGAATGTAAGTAAATATGCCATACCTATAATGAATGTGTTTAGTTTTATCATTTAATAAAACTATAAGAAAGCTTGAAATGACACGTAAAAGCAACTGTAATATTAATTTTCCCGTAATGATAAATACCATAATAGTTGTCTATCCTGTGAGTTTTCATAACCATACTGAGATAAATTTGTCTGTAACGACGTTCTTCAGGCGTCAAAATATTATGATAATTGTTACCTCTTGGACTATAGCTAACAATCAAGGTGTGGGATCATCAGTCTCGTATAGATCTATACACGCTTATCACGTTCTCCGGGAGGAGATTCTGGTTATAAAATAGGGCTTGCTGTATACCTTGATAGGTACGATGAAGACGAATGACTCACATATTCTCAACTAAGTCACGTATTTGAAACAAACAATTTTATGATGAAATGGTTACCCGTGTTTATGATATGTTATATGAACATATAAATGAAACATAGTTTGTTATATATATATATATATATATATATATATATATATATATATATATATATATATATATATATATATATATATATATATATATACACACATATAAACATGTTTTATTCCACAAGGGCAAAAATGGTATCGTGAGATGTTTTGCATGCTAATGATTTCGTATGATAGTTATAAATCACATATGATTGATTATATAATGAAAAGTATAACAAAAGATTGATGTTTTTCACACGATTTTGACCATGTGTCTACTTGTATTCCTCTTAAAAGTATTTAAAAGTAGTTAAAAACGTATTTAAAGTGTGTTTGTAGGGGTATGAACTCACCTGGTAGAAGTGAAGATTCGGTGAAAATGATGCTTTGTTTGGGAAGCACTTCGACCGGAAAGGAGTCGATTTATCGGAAATCTTGGGAGATTTGGGGCGTAGGTACTTGCGTTGTGTGTTAGGGGTGTTATCGGGGCTTCGAGGTAGTCTCAGGATGCTAAACACATAGTAGAAGTAGGAGAGAGGATAGGAATGAGTAACCAAACCCGGAACCCTCGACTTCTATTTATAGGCTCCATAATGATAAATACCATATTACTTTTCCTGTAATGATAAATACCATAATAGTTGTCTATCCTGTGAGTTTTCATAACCATACTGAGATAAATTTGCCTATAACGACATTCTTCAGGCGTCAAAATATTATGATAATTGTTACCTCTTGGACTGTAGCTAACAATCAAGGTGTGGGATCATCAGTCCCGTATAGATCTATACACGCTTATCACATTCTCCGGGAGGAGATTCTGGTTATAAAATAGGGCTTGCTGTATACCTTAATAGGTACGATGAAGACGAATGACTCACATATTCTCAACTAAGTCACGTATTTGAAACGAACAATGTTATGATGAAATGGTTACCCGTGTTTATGATATGTTATATGAACATATAAATGAAACATAGTTTGTTATATATATATATATATATATATATATATATATATATATATATATATATATATATATATATATAACATGTTTTATTCCACAAGGGAAAAAATGGTATCGTGAGATGTTTTGCATGCTAATGATTTCGTATGATAGTAATAAATCACATATGATTGATTATATAATGAAAAGTATAACACAAGATTGATGTTTTTCACACGATTTTGACCGTGTGTCTACTTGTATTCCTCCTAAAAGTATTTAAACGCAGTTAAAAACGTATTTAAAGTGTGTTTGTAGGGGTATGAACTCACCTGGTAGAAGTGAAGATTCGGTGAAAACGATGCTTTGTTCGGGCAGCACTTCGACCGGAAAGGAGTCGATTTCTCGGAAATCTTGGGAGATTCAGGGCGTCGGGACTTGCGTCGTGTGTTAGGGTTGTTATTGGGGCTTCGAGGTAGTCTCGGGATGCTAAACACAGAGTAGAAGTAGGAGAAAGGATAGGAATGAGTAACCAAACCCGGAACCCTCGACTTCTATTTATAGGCTCCATTTTTAGGGTTCACGTCGTGAACATGAAGTTGTTCACGTCGTGAGCTCGGTCTTATCTCCTCTGTAGACTTGATGAGTGATAGCCCGACTCTGGCACACATATAATAATAACTATCATGTGAGTATCGACCGTCCTCCCTTCGAGATGTTGTATGGGAGGAGGTGCAGGACCCCGATATGTTGGGGAGAGGTTGGCCAGAGGGTCATAGGGAGCATCGAAGTAGTGGTCAAGACGACAGAGAAGATTCAGCAGGTCCGGAGCAGGCTTCAGACTGCTCAGACTCGGCAGAAAAGTTATGCCGACAAGCATCGATCAGATCTGGAGTTCCATGTCGGAGATATGGTCCTCTGGAAAGTATCGCCGTGGAAAGGCGTCATTCGATTCAGGAAGCGGGGCAAGTTGGGCCCGAGGTATATTGGGCTGTTCAGGGTTATAGCCCGGGTGGGCAAGGTGGCATATAGGCTGGATTTGCCAGCCGAACTCAGTCCGATACACAACACTTTCCTTGTCTCTCAGTTGCGGAAGTGTCTGGTGGACAACTCAGCAGTGGTACCCTTGGAGGACATTCAGGTTGATGGCAGCCTGAATTACATCAAGCAGCCTGTAGCGATCCTCGACCGGAAGTCGAAGGATTTGAGGAACAAGAGGGTGGAACTCATGAAGGTGCAATGGCATCACCGGAAGGGATTAGAGTGGACTTGGGAGCCAGTGGAAGAGATGATGGAGCACTACCCCGAGCTGTTTCCGGGGCGAACAGCAGACTTCGAGGACGAAGTCTAAAATAAGTGGGGGAGATTTGTAGCACCTGGTTCCCAGTACGTATTCCTTGTAATTATAATTCTTATTTCTTGCATTTTTTCCTTGGACTCGGCAAGTTGAAGGACCAACTCGCCGAGTAGAAGCGGGATGAGGCGCGGGGTCCAAGCTTTGGACACGGTGAGTCGGTCCCCGGACTCGGCGAGTAGACCTTGTTTGGGCAAAAACCCTAAGCCGGGTGTTTGCACCTTATTTAAACGCTCTTAACATGGCCTCCTTTGTCCCTAACACTTCCAGAGAGCTGTAGAGCAAAACCTTAGCCCCATATTGTTCTTGAGAGTGTTCTTGGCTTTGTGAAGAAGGTATAGAGCTTAGGAGAAGAAGGAAGTGGTTGAAGTGTGCAAGGAGGGGAGGTAGATTCAGAATCTTCACTGAGAGAAGCTTCCATTTAGGTAGAAAAGTTCTTACCTTGATCACTAGTTCATTAGATCCCCTTTTTGTCCCAAATTAGTGGTTTTCAAGCCCTAAAACCTCAAACTCCATGTATTTGTGCTCTATGTTCTGAAAGGACTTCAGATCTAAACCTTACGGACGTATTAGAAGTATAAAGTTGTTGTGGTTAAAGTGGTTGAGGTCCCCATTGAGTGTATGACCTCATTAAGAGCTTGGTTTTGCCTTTTGGAGCTTATAGGGCCATGCATGCACGTAAAGTTTGCAAATTTACGTGATAAGCATGCCCTAGGAACATAGATCTATGGTTTGGAAGCGTTGCATGTCTCGGATTTGGTCTGTATGGGAAATGGGTCGAAGGGACTCGACGAGTCCCAAAGTGGAACTCGGCGAGTTCTATGAAGGTGGCCTTAGACTCGTCGAGTTGGATGAACAACTCGGTGAGTCCTATGAAGATTTCCTGGAACTCGATGAGTTGTTCTTCAAACTCAGCGAGTCATATGAACTATTACTGAGTAAGAGGGGTTTAAGTGTTGAAGGTCCAACCCTTCGCATCTACACGCGAAATTAGCAATTTAACGTGTAGCAATAGTCCCAGAAACCCAAATCCTCATAAAGGATGCTCTGATGAGGATTTGGAATCGAGTAGGAGATCTGCTCGTGGGACTCGGCGAGTTGTTCTTGGACTCGGCGAGTCGGATCGCGAGTCGGTTCTATAATCCCAAGTAGTGAGTTGAGGGTGACTCAATGAGTGGGAAGAGGGACTTGGCGTGTAGGACCAGGTTAGTAGGAGAAGGACTCGGCGAGTCTGTGCCATAACTCGGCGAGTCCAGTCAACTGTAAGTTGACTTTGACCAAGGAGTTGACCTTGGACCAGGGGTGGGTCAGTGATTTGATCTAAGTGTATTTATGAGTGGGTAATCTACGTTTATGGATTTGTAGACAGAGGATTATCGGTGCAGCAGTCAGACGTTCGGCAGTTAGACTTTTGGTAGCTACTTTTCAAGGTGAGTTTCCTTCCAGTAGGAACGGGTCTAAGGCACCAAGGCCGGCCCGTATGGACGATATGATAGTATTGGAGTGTGGGCAGAGCCCGTATCTCTTAGTTGAGTCTGATGATGATATATGCTAGTGTGGTAGAATTGTTTATACTCGTTGTCTGTGTGATACTTGTATGTTATGGTTTAGTAGTGGAGTGTGGGCGAGGCCCGTACCTCCTAGATAGCGGAGTGTGGGCGAGGCCCGTATCTCCTAGATAGCGGAGTGTGGGCGAGGCCCGTATCTTCCAGTTAGCGGAGTGTGGGCGATGCCCGTATCTCCATGAGTGTGGGCGAGGCCCGTATCTCCTAGTTGTTCCTTATATGATTGTATGATATGTGGTATTATGGGGGAACTCACTAAGCTTCATGCTTACAGTTTAGAGTTTTGGTTTCAAGCACCTCTTCAGCGAAGGGGAAAGAGCTTGCACGGTAGTGGCACATCATACACGCCCCTTGTTTTTCTGCAGTATGAGATTGTTCTGGAATTTGTACTCTGGCACTATGGTTGATTCCATGTTTTGGTTTTCAGACACGTAATATGTTTTAAGAAACGATATGATCGAATGTTGTTTGTTTTTAAATGTTTTGCAAAATATTTAATTAAAAATGAAATTTTTTGCTGTGAAAATTGGGTCGTTACATTAAACATTTCATTTTGTCGCTATTTTAGGAGAGAGGATAGGAATGAGCAACCAAACCCGGAGCCCTCGACTTCTATTTATAGGCTACATTTTCAGGGTTCACGTCGTGAACATGAAGTTGTTCACGTTGTGAGCTCGGTCTTATCTCCTCCGTAGACTTGATGACTGATAGCCCAACTCTGGCACACATCAATCACTAACTCACGTCGTGAACTTCTGGTTCACGTCGTGAGTTTCCTGGCAGTGTGAGGTTTCGTGTTCCGAACTTTAGAAATTCATATCTCTCGCATACAATTTCTGATTTTTACGTTCTTTATACCCACGCGTAGGTGAGAATATACTCTACAACTCTCGTTTAGACTTCGTCGGCTAATTTTGACATTAACTTTTATTATTTTATTTTTAGTAGGCCGGGATAGGAAAAACTCCATTAGAAATTCATCACTTCTTTATTCGTTAACCTTTTTCATCTGTCTTTTTACCATTGAACTACGATTGCCGAGATCTTCAGTTCTCGTTCAGGTTGCATCGGCTGAAAGTCGCTCGATCTCTATTCCGAGTTTTTAGCTGTCTACTGCTATATCTGAAACTTCGAAAAATCATAACTTCCTCATACGAAGTCAGATTTGGATGTTCTTTTTATGTTTTTTTACGGTTTAACGATATCTACGACTTTCATTTACATACCTAACGCTAAAAAGTATTTTATTGAAATTTCACGTTTTATGTCTAACAGTGTTTTGTCGCGGATCTTCGATTGGTCATAACTTCTTCGTTATAACTCGGATTTTAGTGTTATTTATATTTTTGAAAACCTTGTTACGATATCAATCACTTAGTACATTCACATTGAGATTTTTAAACATTTCATTTTGTTGCTATTTTTATTATCATCTCAAAATATGTTACAATAGTTGAGTTTAGGTAATTGCATTGACTTGAAATATCGGGTTGTTACATATTGTAATGTCCTATTTTGGTCTTTTTTTGTTTCATTTTAGTCATTGAAATATTTTTTTTGTCACTAAATAGTCCTTGTAATAAACTACAATCGGTTTATCGGTTACAAGATATATGTAACTTTCTTTTCACCTTTTTAACGATATGATGACAATGATATGTGTCTTACATCTTCCCAGGATCCCTTAGAGCATCCATAATGCATAGTTCAATAGTAGAGTTGAATGAAGTGACATGCGTAATTGACATTTAATGGATTAAACTATACCATTGCAGGACGTCATGTTGTTATTCAATGGATATGAAGTTCAATAGTCTTTGAACTCTTCAATGGGAAAAAAGAAACATTTTAACTATTAAATATATATTTCGTTGAACTCTATTGAGTTCAAAACATTGTAGAAAAATTAATATAGAGTTGTATAGTAAGTAAAATGATGATGTGTCAATCTATTAAACTCTGGTAAGTTTAATGCATTGTGGATGCCCTTAGAACCGTTTAACTGTATACTCTGTTCCATTTTGGTCCTGAAAGGCCGATCAAAGGATTTAACATGATACAATCTTGATCATGTTGATTGTCTTCAATCAACCTTCAAGAACAATGATTAAGGTGCATTTTTGTTAAATAATATTGAATGACATGTTCAAAAACCATACTCTTAATGGAAATACCTTTAATGAGGTTGCTTGTTGCTTACAGGATCACCAAGAATGCTCATGTGGTTCAAAACCTGTTAGGTTACTTGAATGGCCAAGTAGATATGCACACTAAAGAGATTTTCTTAGTGATAATCTCCTTAGAACTTATTACACATATTTTTTATGTTGCCCGAGGCCAAATCCAAAATGTATATTAGTGTATTCTAAAGATGCCATTGGAAAAGTGTTGAGGTTGGTAATGTTCACTCCATAATTTATGGAGTTCAAAAATCATGTTTTAAGAAATGAGGGTAGGATTGGTATGATTATTGATCATGAGGAGGTATGACTTGTAGAAGTAAAATATGTCGTATACAACCAAATAATTCCCACCCCTAATGAGCCAAATGTTAGGACTTTAGTAAAGGTGGATGAGGTAGAAGTTCAAAAAGTTCAAAAAGCAAATATGGGCGCTCATTAAGGAAAGGTGACAGTGTAGGAAGATGTTAATTATGTGGAAGGTGTGCATGTTTATGAAGAGGTATATGTGTTTCTGAAGGTGAGGATGTAGTATTGTAGGTGTTTTTGGAAGAGGGGTTTGTTTAATACAACCAAAAGATTTCTTTTTGGGTAGAATGTCAGAAGGTGTGAAAGGTTTTTTGGTATATTAAAAATTATATATACTTCAAATAACTTTTTTTAATGTATAAGCTTTTGATGTTTACCATACCCAATTGGTATGACATATTTACAAATGTATTCATTTTGATAACATTGAATACAAACATGAAATTTTATATAACTAGTTTCTTAATATCACACTTAATATAAATGTCGTCATTTTAATTATATGGAACACAAACTTGGAAGTTTATATAGCAAGTGACTTAATAGAATTGTGTGTCTTAATAACATTGTTGACTTAACAAGTTTTTATGTTAACCATTTGTTATACCGCTAAAAGCTTACATTTTAATGTAAAAGTTTTTTGATGTTTTTTTGATGTTAACTGTTTTCTGACCCTAATTCACAAATGTTGTATTTTTATATAGAATACAGTTGTGAAAGTGTATATAACAAGTGACTTACTAGTCTTGTTGAGTTATGTAAGGTGTACTTTGTATAACAAGTGACTTACTAGCACTAGTGTGAAAAAATGGTTAATAATACCATTGTACTTTAGCAACAAAGTATAAAAAATATAGCATTATACTTTATTATAAATGAAAAGAGTTCATATATACATTTGGTGTGAAAATGATAGCAATTTACATAATTGATGTGAAAATTCGAAAAAAAAATTATGAATCTAGGACAATTATTGTGATTATCCATTGTTGGGATGATAAACAATGACTATAAATATAAGCACAAAAAAAATGTATTTTTGAAAATTTGTCACGTAGTACCCACATGATATGCTATATTATTCAAAAAGGTCATGTCATCTTGGGAAGGGATGTTGTCGGAAAGATGAAATTAGAATAAAACAAGAGTTCAATGAATAAAATGAGAAAAAAAAAAGTAAAGTACCAAAAATGTGACATGAGAAATAGTTCCATGGACTATTTCAACTTCTCCTCTATAACTGAATGTGTTCAAATTTTAAATGATACTGGAAACATTCCGTACTTCATTTTATGACAATTTCAAGTACAAATTAGTTGCAAATCACCATTTTATCATCACTTCTCCATGAAGTCCATCACTAGTAATGAAATTAATGATTTGGAACCTCAATTGATGATGAAATTGTACACTATCATTGATAAGTTGTACATAAGCTTAATATAATGATTTTAAAAGTAATTCATGATTCTAGAGTTAGAGTTTGTGTGATTATTTTTGGTATGTTATTGCTTGTATTGTGATTCTAATATATAAATGTATATGATCGTAACTAGGATTCCAATGGTGTGATACCACTAGAATGGAATGTAATGGTTCTATATGAGTTTGATTCATAAGAATGTTTTAATTTAATCAAATGAAAGTATGGTATATAGATTTGTAATGGGTTTGAAGTTTCGAAAAGGTGGAATAAATTATTTGAGCTCATAAACATCTTTGTTGGATTCATGCCTCTCAATGCTATTGTTGAAGTTGGAATCACATTTGAAGGAATTAAATCAATGATAAAAGTGTTAGATTTAGATTAGAATTCTTGTTTGATTGCGATTGGATTAGGTCAATTAGATATAACCATAAACTATGGAATTAAGTGTTAAGTGCGTGTTTGATGTTTTCACAGTTGTACCAACCAATAGGCGGCATTACGTCGGTTTACTGGCGACTAGAGATTAGTCGGTCTCGTTGTGTATTTGTTGGTGATCTTAAATTGTAAATTAGTTAAGCTTTAAAAAATAATATTATTCATATTATAAAAAAATAGATAAATATGATTAATATCGTAACAAAATAAGTTAATATGGCTAACACAACAACAGTACTTCCTCAATAGTTTTATTGAGATAGAATTCTTAAAATGTAAAAAATTCATTGGCTTCGACAACTTCACTAAATGTTTAGGCGTGGATTAATTTATAGACGCTGCCTAATTGCACGTGTACCGTCTAAGGATTAATTGTGGACTAGTTAAGATTTTTTTTTTCAACCATGAATGTCTTTATATGTACACTTTTTCACCCATATAAGTTATTAGTTGGTTAAGACATGAATGTTATGGGATATAAATAGCGTCAAATAAAGTTAGTTAGAGTCTTAATAACTATTGGATGTTGTGGTAATCCAGTTAGAATATGCATAGCATGGTTATCAATATATATAATATAAATTTTACAAAGAGACATCATTTTTAACCTTTTTTTTATTATTATTATCTCTATTTCCTGAAACTTTGGATTTTTATATATGAAACTTTGGATTTTATATTTAAAAATCGAAACTTTTTATTTAACTTTGAGTAAATTACACGAATAGTCCCTATGGTCTTGGGTAATTTGCACGTTTGATCCCTAACTTATTTTTTTAACTCGGAAGGTCCCTACTATTTGTTATTACTACACGCGGAAGGTCCCTACAATTAGTCCCTATGTTACCTAAAAATACTATTATTTAAATAGGGGAAAATGGTGTGGTAACAAGGTAAAGTGAGGGGGTGAGGTTGGGAGTGTGTTTGATTAAATAATTGAAAAAAGCAAGGGAAAAATATATTTTTTAGGTAAGACAGAGACCAAACGCGTAACAAAAACAAATATTAAGGACCTTCCGAGTTAAAAAAAAGTTAGGGACCAAACGTGCAAATTACACCAAACCATAAGGACCATTTGTGTAATTTACTCTTTAACTTTTAACATTATTAATAGGTTGTTTTGGCTTTCAAACTGAAATTTGGTTTTCAGTTTGGTTTGGTTTTTAAAGTGGACCAAAAAAATCAAAACCAAACAAACCTAAAACCCCATGAACCAAACCGTTGCCCACCCAT
The DNA here is from genome assembly GCF_002870075.4 of Lactuca sativa. Classification (NCBI taxonomy): domain Eukaryota; kingdom Viridiplantae; phylum Streptophyta; class Magnoliopsida; order Asterales; family Asteraceae; genus Lactuca; species Lactuca sativa. Next base: position 150,673,058 of record NC_056628.2, on the reverse strand, counting down.
ATCAAATACTTTAAATTTTGATCATGCTATTGCGCCTTATATTAATTTATGATGTGCTATTTGTAACCCAGTTGATTTTCCTCTATGTCTCTTTCTTAAAGTTGAAGTATAGTACTATATGGTTTATTCACTATATCTTATCAACAATAAATTGTGAAGTTATAGACAGGTAAAGTACCAAAGCGTTTAAGCCTAGCGTTATAAGAGTTAAAAATATATGTATTCTCTCTAAAATTTCTGTAATTTAGGATTAGATTATAAATTGTAAAAAATAAAATAAAAGGGGGGTGGGGGTGGGAAGGTATAATGCATTGCATGATTCTGCCTTTGGAAACGAAAGTACACTGGCAGGATCACAAAATTGATGAAACAAGAAAGTACACTATAAAAAATTCATCCAAGGCAACAACCCACTTAAATATTTATAACTTAAGTATCAAAATATGTTTATATGTATTTAATTAGTTTTTGAATCAGTTATATATATTTTTAATATTTTTTGAATTAGGCTTGTTTTTTGATTTAGTTTGTATTTATTTAAAAAAAAAAAAAAAACTGAATGGATTGATTGAGTGAATTGAAAGGAGGAGAAATATGAGTTTTCATGTTGAATTTCCGAAAAAAATTGTATATACGATTGTTTGTGTAAGTAATTCATATACATAAAGGTATTATGATAATTACTACGGCATAACTTATTGTCTTAAGTCGTCGCTTGTCATGCATCCCCAGTCCCCACATTTAGAATGGACCAATTATTTGCCTTTTATTAGTTTTAAGTTTGATTAATGTTTAAAAGTACAGCTATTATGACATAAGAGTACAGCTATATGGCTTAAAGCAACAGTTATTCATTTAAAATACTAACACGTGTTTAATACAATTTTGCTCATAGCATTCATTTTTAGTGCAACCAATGGATTTCTCAACAATATGTTCCACAAATAAAGCTAATAGAGTACATATTTTGTAACTTTTTTATTGAAAAAAAATCGATAATAGACAATACTTTCCTCTATCTAAGCTCTTTGATTGTCCACATCTTTGTATATATAATTGAATTCTTGTTTCCTCCCCCATTAAACATGTAACTTTCGGATAATAAATGATCTTTTACGGGTTTGTTATGATGTCAAATCTAGTAATGCTTAAGGGAATTGATGTTTGCTAAATCGTTTAAAAGAAATAAAATGTATCAAAAGAATTATAATATTTTATGTTTCAAATCGATTTATAAGTAGAATGAAATTTAAACATATTCTTAAAATACTTGTTCAAAACGTGTTTCGGTGTCTTAAAATAGAATAAAATCCAATTACATTCTTAAGACACTCATTCAAAACGTGTTTGATCGACTTAAAATATAGAATAAAATCCAATTACATTCTTGACTCAACTCATTCAAAACGTGTTTGATCGGCTTAAAATAGAATTAAATTCAATTAGATTCTCAAAATAGTTCGTTCAAAACCATGTTGTTTTATGCATGCAAAATCATTAGCACCAACTATATTAGATACGTAATCATTACGTTTTGAGATAAGCATGTTTAAATAGGAGACATGTAGAGCTTCATTTTATGACAATTTCATAGTCCAAACTTGTTACTTGATCAAATTTAAAATATCATCTCATTTTATCAAGATTTCATGGTGGAAACTTATACATGATCAAATTTGAAATAAACACAACATTATAGCATTTATTGACAATTTCATCATACGTACAAATACTTGATCAAATAAAAAATATAACATTTTACGACAATATAATCATACAAACTTTGTCATATTTGAAATATAATATAATTAGAATCTCCTTCTTTATCTACACTTGTTCATTTTTAACCCAAATTAATGTCCAAATATTTAGCTAGCAAGTATTTCCCATATCAAATCCAGATCATAAGAAGGCATCATAGCCAATGAACAATCATCCACCATCTCATCCATGTCGGAAAACGTCTGTAACTCACCTGAAAGTTCATCTTCGGACAACACCATATGACCACCACCAAAATTCTCATCATCACCACCAGAAGCCACCGCAGGACCACTCCCTCTCACCTCCAGCTGTTTGCTTTTTTCGGTTTTCACCTTCTGACAAATTTTGTTTTCAACTGCAATCTTCAAAGCATTCAGCCTCTGCAAATCTCCGATAAACCTCACCATACTCGGATCTTTAAAATTCAAACGAGCATGTTCGCCACGAAGTTTATAAGCAGCTTGATCATAAGCATACGCCGCTATCTCGGGCGTTTCATAAGTCCCTAACCACACCCTCATTCTGTTATGCGGCAATCGGATTTCTGCCACCCATTTTCCCGAATGCCTCTGCCTCACGCCTCTGTAGGACTTGTTATTTTTCTGTGCTTTGCTAAAATGCTGATGAAATCCATCTGGGTTTGTTGTAGTTTGGGTTGCTTGATCCAAATCTTCAGAGAATTTGAAGAATCGATCCCTCTGTTTGAGATAAACTGAAGAACCTAAATGTTCATGAAAAACAGGGGCCGATGATGATGAAGATGAAGATGAATGATTTGGGAAGGTTGAATCAAAGGTGTTCGAATTTCCACCTGTTAAACTGAAATTAGGTAATGAAAAAGGAAAGTTATTGTTGTATGAATCCGAATCAAAAGAATTTGTAGTGTGTTCTTGCATGGTTTTGAGTATTTTTTGAGGTGATATGAACAGAGAGTCGCTATAATTTGACTTGATGAGGTAAGGAAGACATAATATTTATAGGGAATATGTGAAAATAGTATTAATTTATTAATAATATATAGTAGTTCTGTAAAATGATTCAAACACATCAATAAACTACAAAAACTAAAAGAATAATCCAACTTTTGATATGTGTTAACTATTCTAGATTTTGTAAAAATGCCAAAATAAATACACTTTTATTACAAAATGTTTAGTGATGAAGTTATTAAAAACAGTTTAAATGATTAGAGCTTCACTAATTAGATTTAAAGAAAAGTGGCGATCCTTAACCACATACTTGTATGGAAAAGGGAGAGTAACCGATGCAACTAATGGATGGGGGTCGGAGTTTGGAAGATGATGATGTTGGCTTATACGTATAAAATCGTCCATGCATAAAGTTCAATTTAAAATAAGTTAAATATAAGAAATAATAAAATATTATTCTAATTTCATTAGTATAAAATTTTATTTTTTTTTTCTCATTTTTTTTCAGAATTTTTATTATAAAGTTACACAAAATTACATAAATGGTTAATATTGTTTTCCAAAATTCACAAACTTATTTTTTGCTAAAAAACATTAATGAACATTGTCATTGTGAATTCTAAAACTTGTGTAAATTATCATTTGGGCTAACACCGGATAACTTTTGTCTGTTAATACCAGGATAATTTGGTATTTTCAGATAGCATAGTCTGAGTTTTGTAATCATTGTTAAATCATAAGGACCATTTATATAATTTTGTCTATATTTTATGTTTATGGGCTTGTGGTTTTTCCACCATTTACTTCTTAAATTGTCACCTTGACCTTTTCACTTTAAACTTTATAAATGTTATTTTCATCCCTCCATTTATTACCTTGATTCTTATCCTATATATATATATATATATATATATATATATATATATATATATATATATATATATATATATATATATATATATATATATATATAGAGGGTTTGAGGAATATGTGGTTGTTATGTACATAATATTAGGTATGGAATATAAAAAACTACATAATTTTAACAAAATTGAAACGACCCAAAAATTTCAATTTTTATTATAACAAAACCATGAAACCAAGTATCACATAATAAAACCATACGTTGCGTGTTTCAAAAACCATGATAAAATACTGTGAGAAAAACTATATCACAACTGTATCCAAACATATCAAGAAACTGAATCAACTCCCAGGATAAAAACTGAAGTTGTGGTGTGTGCGATGCCATCATCCCGAGCTCTTCCCTTTGCTTGCGGAAGTACCTGAAACCAAAACTGAAACTGTAAGCACGAAGCTTAGTGAGCTCCCCCAAACTACCACATACCATACAATACATATAAAGCACATACTGGGCCTTGCTCACTGACTGGGACCCTGTCCCCTGCATCGGACCGAAGTCCGGACTAACTATCTGGGACCCCGTCCCCTGCATCGGACCGAAGTCCGAAAACTGACTGGGACCCCGTCCCCTACATCGGACCGAAGTCCGAAACTGACTGGGACCCCGTCCCCTGCATCGGACCGAAGTCCGGACTAACTGAACACAGCATAGCATAAACACATAAATCCTGTCTGAGCCACGGAGGCGTCAAACATACTAACTACTGCATTGGACCGAAGTCCAGAAACTACTGCTAACTGAACGGGCCGGCAATGTGGCCTTAGACCCGTTCCTACTGGAAGGAAACTAACCTCGTGAACTGGCTAGTGTGTGTATGGCTCTGGAAGCTAACTGTTGCAGCTCCTGTATCTCCCCGGCTACAAATCCATAAACACACTCAATCAGATGCTAATCACTGCATTGGGTAAAATGACTCTTTTACCCCTGGTCAAAGTCAACTCTCCCGGTCAAAGTTAACCTACAGTTGGCCTAACTCGCCGAGTTGGGCCGCCAACTCGCCGAGTCCCTAGTCTCACTTCTCAACTCTACTCGTGGCTACTCGTCGAGCACGGCATCGACTCGACGAGTACCCTCTTGATTCAAAAGCTCAGGCAATCTGCATCCGACTCGCCGAGTCATAGGAACAACTCGACGAGTTGTTCTTCGATCTAAGAAGATTGTCTTGGACTCGCCGAGTTGTATGAACAACTCGTCGAGTCCCTCCATTACTGAGTCTAACCCCCGACTCACTGAGTCCATCCTACTGCTCACTGGCCTCCACTCGGAATCACTAAAAGGGGAAAGATTGGGGACTCGTGAACTGACTCGCCGAGTCCGAAGAACAACTCGCCGAGTCACATGCATGCAGATCCTAAAAACTCGATTCTGATCAAAACCACCGCATACAAATTATAGATCTGAGTTCCTAAGGATGATTTATCACGTAAAGTTTCCAACTTTACGTGTACATACACATGAAAAAGGAGATAAAGGCTAAAAAGTCACTTAGAAGAGTAGTTCTAGGGTTATCATGCAAAATGGCTCCATAAAGGTGATAGATCTACGATTTTGGAACTGAAACATGGCTAGATCTGAAGGCTAATTAATCCAATGTGATCTCTCTACTAAGAACAAGCTAAGGAATGGCTAAAAGAGGCTAAATATGCTTGCTAAAGAGAAATCATTTATAGAAAGAACAGGAATTCGGTTAATACCTCAATAAACTCTAAAATGGGTGCAAGACCTTGAATCTTCTTCTTCTCCTTTGGATCTAGCCTCCTTCTTCTCTTCAAAACTTCAAGATTCACACAAGAAATGCACAATTACTCAAGGAAATGATTAGGGTTTGCTAAATGATGCTCTGAGGGTGAAGGGGACGAGTTTGGGGGCTCATAAGGTGGTTTAAATAGGGTGCAAACCCGGGGATTTAGGGTTTCTACCTGGCAGGCAGACTCGCCGAGTCCCGAATATGGACTCGCCGAGTCACTGACTAACACGTGCTCGAAAACTCGGCCCTACTCGACGAGTCAGGCCATAGACTCGCCGAGTCCGTCAAGAAAACTTCTAAATAAATGCCACGGAAACAACATACCAGAGATGGGGCGTTACAATTCTCCCCCACTTGTCTCAAACTTCATCCTCGAAGTCTGCTACGGCTGAATCTGCAAATAACTCCGGATAGTGCTCTCTCATTTCCTCCTCAGCCTCCCACGTCCACTTAGACCCCTTCCGGTGCTGCCACTGCACCTTCACTAACTGAATTGCCTTGTTCCTCAAGGTCTTTGTCTTCTGGTCCAGAATCGCGACCGGCCTTTCAATATAATTCAGGCTGCTATCAACCTGAATATCCTCTAGGGGAACAACTGCTGACTCATCCACCAAACACCTCCTCAACTGAGACACATGGAAAGTGTTGTGGAACTGGCTAAGCTCTACTGGAAGGTCCAACCGATAAGCAACCCGACCCACTCGGGCCAAAACCCTGAAAGGACCAATGAACCTGAGGCCCAGCTTGCCCCTCTTCCGAAACCTGATGACACCCTTCCAGGGTGAGACCTTCAGAAGGACCATATCGCCTACCTGGAACTCCAAGTCTGAATGCCTCCTGTCGGCGTAGCTCTTCTGCCGACTCTGCGTAGTCCGCAGTCTACTACGAACCTGCTGAATCAACTCGGTCGTCTTGAGCACTACCTCTGTGCTCCCAACGACTCGCTGACCGACCTCGCCCCAACAAATCGAGGTCCTACACTTCCTCCCATAAAGCATCTCAAAGGGAGGTCGATCAATGCTCGCAGGATAACTGTTGTTATACGAAAATTCCGCTAACGGAAGATACGTATCCCAACTGCCACTGAAGTCTAGAACACATGCCCTGAGCATGTCCTCGAGAGTCTGAATCGTCCTCTCGCTCTGCCCGTCCGTCTGAGGGTGGAAAGCGATGCTGAAATGGAGACGAGTACCCATCTCTTCGTGAAACCGTTTCTAGAATCTGGATGTAAAACGGACATCTCGGTCTGACACCACTGATACCGGCACTCCATGACGTGCCACGATCTCACACACATAGATATCGGCTAACTTTTCTGCCGATATACTCTCCTGGATCGGGATAAAATGAGCACTCTTCGTCAACCGATCCACTACTATCCATATCGAATCTACCCCTCGTGCGTTCCTGGGAAGCTTGGTGATAAAATCCATGGTGATGTCCTCCCATTTCCACACGGGAATGTCTAACGGCTGCATCTTGCCGTGAGGCCTCTGGTGCTCTGCCTTGACCTTCTTGCAGGTCAGGCATCTCTCAACATACCAAGCGACATCCCGCTTCATGCAGGGCATCCAATAATCGGGTCGAAGATCTCTATACATCATCGTTGCCCCTGGGTGGATAGAAAATTGAGACTTATGAGCCTCGTCCTTCAACACCTGCCGTACCCCACCCCAGTATGGTACCCACACTCTCCCGTGAAGTGTCAGCAATCCCCGACTGTCATAATCAAACGAAGCTACTCGGCCCACTATCCTCTTACACTTTTGCCTCTCCTCCTTGAGGCCCTCAACCTGAGCCTCCCTGATCCGTTCCAACAACGGAGTAATCACTATCATCCTTAAACACAAATCTCTGATAGGGGTTGCCGACACTTTGCGGCTTAGGGCGTCGGCCACCACGTTGGCCTTCCCTGGATGGTAAAGGATCTCGCAATCATAATCCTTCAGCACATCCAACCACCTCCTCTGCCTCATGTTCAGACTCGGCTGATCCATAAGGTACCTCAAACTCTTGTGATCCGTGTAGGTAGTACAACGGACCCCATAAAGATAATGTCTCCAAATCTTGAGGGCAAACACAACCGCCCCATCTCTAAATCATGGGTAGGATAGTTAGCCTCGTGAGGCTTCAACTGCCTCGAGGCGTAAGCTATCACATGGCCTCGCTGCATCAACACTGCTCCCATACTTGTGATTGAGGCATCATAGTAGACTACGAAGTCCTCTACTCCCTCTGGCAAGGTAAGGATCGGAGCCTCGTACAATCTCTGTCTGAGGGTCTCGAACGCTGCCTGCTGCTCAGGCCCCCAACGAAATACCACCGACTTCTTGGTCAGTCGGGTGAGCGGCATTGCTATCTTGGAGAAATCCTGAATGAACCTCCGGTAATACCCTGCCATCCCTAGGAAGCTCCGAATCTCGGATGGAGACTTCGGGACCTCCCACTGCACCACGACCTCTATCTTGGCCGGATCCACCAAAATACCCTTCTGGTTGACGAGGTGACCAAGGAACTGCACCTCGCGCAACCAGAACTCACACTTGGCGAACTTTGCGAAAAGTCTCTCCCTCCTCAAAACTTCCAACACCTCCGTCAGGTGCTCCTCGTGCTGCTCCTGCGTCTTGGAATACACCAAGATATCATCTATGAATACTATCACTGACCGATCCAGCATCGGCCTGCACACGCGATTCATGAGATCCATGAACGTGGCTGGAGCATTGGTGAGCCCAAATGGCATCACCACAAACTCATAATGACCATACCTGGTCCTGAAAGCAGTCTTCTGCACATCCTCATCCCTAACCCGCATCTGATGATACCCGGAGTGTAGATCGATCTTGGAGAACCAAGACGCTCCCTGAAGCTGGTCAAACAAATCATCTATCCTCGGAAGTGGGTAACGGTTCTTCACCGTTACCTTATTCAACTCCCAGTAATCTATACACATACGATGCGACCCATCCTTCTTCCTCACAAACAGGATCGGCGCTCCCCAAGGCGAACTGCTCGGCCGAATGAAACCCTTGTCTAGCAGCTCCTGCAGCTGCGTAGACAACTCCTGCATCTCAGGGGGAGCTAGACGGTACGGTGCCTTGGCTATCGGAGCCGCACTAGGAATCAGGTCGATCCTAAACTCAACCTGCCTCTCAGGAGGTATTCCCGGTAAATCCTTGGGAAATACATCCGGGAAGTCTCGCACTATCGGAACATCATCAACTGTCGCCTTGCCCTTCTCCCGGGCATCCAAGACATAAGCTACATAACCCGCGCAACCCTGCTGAAAATAGCGTCTCGCTCTCGCGGCGGAACAAAAGGTTGGTCCGCGATGTGGCCTCTCGCCCTGAATCACTAACTCTCCCCCACTGGGAGTGCGAACCCTCACTAGCTGCTGCTCACAATCAATCACCGCCCCATTGGGACTCAGCCAATCCATGCCTACTATAATCTTATTCCCTCGCAGGGGAATAGGAACCAGGTCCACCGAAAACTGCTCGTCGAACAACTGAAGAGAACACCCTCTATGCACTCTGGCGACCCTCACGGTCCTGTCATCTGCTATCTCAACCTCTAGTGGACAATCCAGCTCCCCTGGAGCTCTACTAAATCTCTTGCTAAGCGCAAGCGATACAAATGATCGGGTAGCCCCCGAATCGAATAATACCATAGCAGAAATGTCGTTCAGAGAGAATGACCCTATATAAAACATATAATAATAAGAAATAATCAATCAATAATAATATAGAGATGAAGGGAAGATACATACCCGTCACCACATCAGGAGTTGCTCGCGCCTCCTCTGCTGTCATCTGAAAAGCGCTACTCTTCGCCAGTGGCGCCTCGGCTCGGCCCTACCGGCCATCTGTAATCCTCAAAGTAGCAGGGGCAGGTGCAGCCACCTTCCCTGCTACGGCTAAACTCAGGCACTGGGACTTTTTATGTCCCCTCTGATTGCACTGAAAGCAAATAAGATCTGATGTTGCAATGGCAGTAGCAGGGGTCGTACAATCCCTGCTCAAATGCCCAGTCCGACCGCACTTGAAGCAGCCGGAACTCCCTGCCTTGCACACCCCATCGTGCATCCTCCCACACTTGCCACATCGACCGTGGCTCGGCTAAATCCTGGATCTGTGATCTGAAACCTTGGGCTTTTTGCCCGAACCCCCTGAACCCAAAACCGCCTCCGGTTTCCTCTTCTTTTCCATCTCGAGATCAATCTCCCTCTCTCGAGCCCTAGCAATCATGTCATCCAGCGTTTTACAGCTGGACCGGCTCACAAACTGGCGGATATCGCTCCGCAACATCTCATGATAACGGGCCTTCTTCATCTCCTCATCGGCTGCATACTGAGGAACAAGAAGAGCCCTCTCCCTGAACTTGGCGGTGATCTCCGCCACTATCTCTGTAGTCTGGGTGAGGTCCTAAAACTCTCTGGCTAACTGCTGCACCTCAATAACCGATGCAAACTCCGCCCTGAACCTGGTAGAGAAATCAACCCAGGTCATGGCATCCAATGCTGCATCATCTCCAATGGTATGTCCGACCTCCTCCCACCAATCCCGTGCCCTGTCCTTCAGAAGGCAGGACGCCAATCTAACCTTGTCCCCCTCGGGACACCTGCTCGTGTGGAACGCGTTGGCTACATCCGCCAACCATCTAATACTCGCTATGGGGTCCCTCGCCCCATGATAGTCTGGAGCTCCACATGTTCTGAACTCCCTGAACGTAAGTGTGCACGACCCAATCATGGCCGCCACCTCGGCACGGAAGGTGCCCAACATCTCATCCATCAGCTCTAGGATACCCTCCTTGATCGAACCGAAGATCACAGGGGTCTGCTCTAAAATGATACGAGTAATCTCTAAAGAAAGAAACTCTCTGGTCTGCTCATCCATGCGCTCGTCCCCTGAGCCTAATCCTGATCCCTCCCCGGCACCTCCACTGTCGGCTGCTGGCCTCGAACGCAAAACCACCATTCTGAAACACATCATAGCAACATCAGAAAACTGAAATATCTCAAGGGATAATTGATACTACTACTAGCTTCCTGGTCTTGTCTTGGCCTTCCTTGATTCGAGTACGGATCCTCTACTTTCAGTAGTACGGGCCCATACTACCTTCCACATCTATCCGTACTTTCCTCAAGTACTGCCTTGACTCCACCAAGTCACTTCTACTACTACTGATCTATGCTACTCTCATCCTAGGCTTGCCCTAGGGAAATCTCTGACTCCACTCAAACCAGTCCTCAGCTGTTGAAGGCCTCCTTGTAATGCTAATTACCCATCACCTGAATACCATCACATGTGATGAGGCTCGAATAATCCTTCGAGTAAAGGGCTCGTCCCTATAACGGTTAGACTCAAACAAGAGCTGCGCAATAGGGCCAAATCCAATACTCTGAGATTATTCAACCCTGATCACATGTGACATGACGTATTCACCTAACGGCTAACTCTCATCACCAAGAGTTCTACAAAGCACGAAGCAAGCAACATTCCGACACCGGAAACTACTCAACAAATCTACTCTCATAACGAGAAACTGTACTAGCATACAATTCTAAGCTCGCGCTACCAGGCATAACCTAAACAGGCTGTCCTACTGCTGTCTACTCAATACTAGCATGCAATTCTCATAAAGCTGAAACACATATAGCAAGCACATAAGGCATCCTCCTAGATCCTTAGTCCTATACTAGCATGCTCTTCTACTGAAACTGGAACAATTAATCATAATAATAAAACTTGTATGGGTAATTTGGGAGTACTTACTTGAGCTCGGCTGATCGCATGCACCACACCCTTATCTTGTTTTAAAAAATTCTTTTCTTTCTAAGTGCTTTTCAAAATTTCATTCGAAAACAATTTTCCTTTTTGAAAATCTTTTTATCTTTCCCTTAGTTTGAGTTCAGATACACCCGGAGGTGTATCCGAATCCCTCAAACCAAGGCTCTGATACCAACTTGAAACGACCAAATTATTTCAATTTTTATTATAACAAAACCATGAAACCAAGTATCACATAATAAAACTATACGTTGCGTGTTTCAAAAACCATGATAAAATACTGTGAGAAAAACTGTATCACAACTGTATCCAAACATATCAAGAAACTGAATCAACTCCCAGGATAAAAACTGAAGCTGTGGTGTGTGCGATGCCATCATCCCGAGCTCTTCCCTTTGCTTGCGGAAGTACCTGAAACCAAAACTGAAACTGTAAGCACGAAGCTTAGTGAGCTCCCCCAAACTACCACATACCATACAATACATATAAAGCACATACTGGGCCTTGCCCACTGACTGGGACCCCGTCCCCTGCATTGGACCGAAGTCCGAACTAACTATCTGGGATCTCGTCCCCTGCATCGGGCCGAAGTCCGAAAACTGACTGGGACCCCGTCCCCTACATCGGACCGAAGTCCGAAACTGACTGGGACCCCGTCCCTTACGTCGGACCGAAGTCCGAAACTGACTGGGACCCCGTCCCCTGCATCAGACCGAAGTCCGGACTAACTGAACACAGCATAGCATAACATATCAACTAGCATAAACACATAAATCATGTCTGAGCCACGGAAGCGTCAAGCATACTAACTACTGCATTGGACCGAAGTCCAGAAACTACTGCTAACTGAACGGGTCGATATTGTGGCCTTAGACCCGTTCCTACTGGAAGGAAACTCACCTCGTGAACTGGCTGCCGTGTGTATGGCTCTGGAAGCTAACTGCTGTAGCTCCGGTATCTCCCCGACTACAAATCCATAAACACACTCAATCAGATGCTAATCACTGCATTGGGTAAAATGACTCTTTTACCCCTGGTCAAAGTCAACTCTCCTGGTCAAAGTCAACCTACAGTTGACGTGACTCGCCGAGTTGGGTCGCCAACTCGCCGAGTCCCTAGTCTCACTTCTCAACCCTACTCGTGGCTACTCGTCGAGCACGACATCGACTCGACGAGTACCCTCTTGATTCAAAAGCTCAGGCAATCTGCATCCGACTCGCCGAGTCATATGAACAACTCAACGAGTTGTTCTTCGATCTAAGAAGATTGTCTTGGACTCGCCGAGTTGTATGAACAACTCGTCGAGTCCCTCCGTTACTGAGTCTAACCCCCGACTCACTGAGTCCATCCTATTGCTCACTGGCCTCCACTCGGAATCACTCAAAGGGGAAAGATCGGGGACTCGCGACCTGACTCGCCGAGTCCGAAGAACAACACGCCGAGTCACATGCATGCAGATCCTAAAAACTCGATTCTGATCAAAACCACCGCATACAAATTATAGATCTGAGTTCCTAAGGCTGATTTATCACGCAAAGTTTCCAACTTTACGTGTACATACACATGAAAAAGGAGATAAAGGCTAAAAAGGCACTTAGAAGAGTAGATCTAGGGTTATCATGCAAAATGGCTCCATAAAGGTGATAGATCTACGATTTTGGAACTGAAACATGGCTAGATCCGAAGGCTAATCAATCCAATGTGATCTCTCTACTAAGAACAAGCTAAGGAATGGCTAAAAGAGGCTAAATATGCTTGCTAAAGAGAAATCAATTATAGAAACAACAAGAATTCGGTTAATACCTCAATAAACTCTGAAATGGGTGCAAGACCTTGGATCTTCTTGTTCTCCTTTGGATCTAGCCTCCTTCTTCTCTTCAAAACATCAAGATTCACACAAGAAATGCACAATTACTCAAGGAAATGATTAGGGTTTGCTAAATGATGCTCTGAGGGTGAAGGGGACGAGTTTGGGGGCTCATAAGGTGGTTTAAATAGGGTGCAAACCTGGGGATTTAGGGTTTCTACCTGGCAGGCAGACTCGCCGAGTCCCGAATATGGACTCGCCGAGTCGCCGACTAACACATGCTCGAAAACTTGACCCTACTCGACGAGTCAGGCCATAGACTCGCCGAGTCCCTCAAGAAAACTTCTAAATAAATGCCACGGAAACAACATACTAGAGATGGGGAGTTACAAAGATTCAATCAAATATCCCTACCATAATTCTTGTATCCTCTATTAGAGCTTATGTTAGGCTTTATATATATATTTTATGGAGTTTTATAAGTTTAGGTTTGTACCACAAACCATGTATAAAAATATTTTACCAACTACCTGTAGTTCGGTATATTGAAATTTATTATATAAAACTTTAGTGAAATATTGAAATCATTCAGTAAAAACCCGATAAACCACTCCCCATAATCCATGAAAAAAAATGCAAGTGTACATATGGTAGGTGTGGGAGGAAATTATGAGGCTTATGTTAAAGGCCTAATAAAAAACATATTCGAAATACATAGATGTTTGGGATGCACTACAAAACAAAAAATAATATGAGTTTAAAAACAATAGTAAGAAGCTAATTGTGAAAGAAAACTGTGTTTTTTTAATCAAAATGAAGTCAATTTAGATGGTACTATACCTAATATTACATACATGACAACCACATTTCACTTTTCTCATATATATATATATATATATATATATATATATATATATATATATATATATATATATATATATATATTATATATGACAAAATTGCAAAAATGATCCTTTTGGTTGAAAAAATTATATGGTTTTGTCCAAAAATGTTTGGTGATGCATCAGTGATACAATCTTGGGTACCTTGTGCATTTTTGGTCCAAAAGCATTAATTTTAACAGCTTGGTTGTTTAGTTTTTTAAAATGATAATTTTACCCTCAACGATCATTTCTACAATCAAACTGCACGGACCATTTATGTATCTTTTGTTTTTAATTTTATTCAATTACTAGGTGTAAGACTCTTATATTATACGCGTTAATTTATTTTTTTTTAAAAAAAGATTAAACATTAAAGTGTAATAAGTAAATATTTTTTAATGTAAAAATTTTAAAATAAAAAAGAAAAGAACGTATTCATTGCAATTTAATTTCATATATATTATATTTAATACTTTACATATATAAGTATATGACTTTATGTTTAAAATTTGAAACAAATTAGAAATTGACAAATGGATAATATTGATTTCAAAAATACAATAAAATGACAAGTGTCAAAACTTATGAGAGAATGACAAGTGGCAAAATTATTTTTATTTATCAGGAAGGATTATACATTAAGTATTTTAATTAATTCTTTTTTAAATTTCATCTTATTGGATTAATTCATTTTATTGTATTTTTATATATTAATAAATATAACTTATTTATATATTAATAAATATTAATTTATTGGATTATCATTATTTTCATTTAATTAATTCTTTTTTTTAGTTTCTTTTTTAATGAATTAGTTTTTTTTATTAGACTATTGTATATTAAGAAATATTATTTTAAAATTATATATATATATATATATATATATATATATATATATATATATATATATATTTTGCTTTATGAATGATTAACTCATTTAATTTTTTATTTGATTATTCTATATTAATATATATTATTTTTAATATATAATATTTATATATTAATAAGTATTATTTTATTGTATTCCTATTTTTTAATTTTTTTTAATTTTTTAAAATGCTTTTCTAATTTCTTTCAATTGTTTTCTTTATAATTTTAAATCAAAAAATGCAAAAAATCTCAACCACCCCACCTCTTATAATTTATTTTAAATATCTGGAAGATAACATATTTTAGACAACACTTTTAGATTGCTTTTATGCATCATTTTAACATATATTATCAATCATTTTGTTAGCTTTTAAAATCATCCTAAAAAGTTGATTGTATTGCCATTTTTATAAATGTTGTAATCAACTGCTAGACAAATAAGATTTATTATTCAATAAGCTCATTAATGAGTTCGATCAACCTAAAAAGTATTTGAGAAACTATTGTACAATCACAACTTATGATTATGTTTTTCCAACAATACACAATTTTAATATGAATGTAGATTAGGTTATTTTTAGTTTATTATTTTTCAATTTGAATTAACACATCCAATTATGTAGTTAGAACTCCATCTTTATATAGTTAATTAAATGATTTGATGTTACATTGTTCTTATTTCTAAATATAATAGTTTTGTTATAATCCAACGTTTGATTCTTGAGCAGGTTCGTGTTGGTCGCTTGAATTAGGGTTAGTTTATTCTCATTATTCGATTTTTAAAATCCATAATCGTTTTATGAATTGATGCTAAGTGACACACATCAAAATGGTTTTGTGATGTGATTAATTTCGGTGTAAACTACCATTGCACGCTTTTACGCTTCTGAGCTTATGATGTTAGATTTAATTCAAAGAGCTTGTTTTGATTAAACAAATTGGTGGATGAAAGATGTAGCTCTTGTTAGTATCTTCAGGTACCGCCTTTGACTAGAATTCAATTCGACACCCATCAAACACCACTACCATCACCCAGTCTGATAGTGGTGGGATGGGTGTTGTCACGTCTCATTTTCACAACCTAAATTTTTCATTTTACTAAGGTAAAACTTCCCAATTATAAATTCATTATTAAGAAAACTGTTTATTCCAACATAGATTTATTGAAAATCAAAGTAATATTAGAGCGCGTAATCTTCGTTGCTGCTGATGAATTTGTACAGTCACACCTACGCCTTTTCATGATAATCGATAATACCTAAAACAATAGACAACTGGGTAAGCACAAAGATTAGTGAGTTCCCCCAAAATACCACCACATAAATATATAACAACATGCATACTGGGTCCACAGCTAATAGACTAGACTAACCTTGAGTCCTCAACATGAATGTGGATTGCCTAAAGGCCCACAACTAATGTTCGGCTTACTCTCGAGCTCACAACATAAGTCTAGTTTGCCTCTCAGTTCCACAACTTATGTCTGGCTTGCTCCCGAGACCACAATATAAGTATGGATTGCCTTTTAATCCCATAACTTATGTCTAGCTTGCTACCAGGTTTGTTGGCTTCCACACAAAGTAGGACTGCCTCAACCCACTACCACCATATGTCGACATATAAACAATCAAGGATCAAGTACACACATAATATAGGCAAACATCAATCATATAGCTCATTACCGCCTACTACTCCTCTCATAGCACACTATCTCGCTACCAGCTTACCTCCATGAAGTTTGTAACCATAAGTAACCAGAGGTGAGATAGCTACCCAAACAGATGATCCTACTCTAGAGCCACAACCAAACAAGGAACAGGAAAGAAAGCCTAAATCAATAGTTCTCAGGCTATCCTGCATGACTACATACAACCCCTAGGGCACTACATTATAAAATAACCAGACTACTAGCACTCTAACCAACATATCACTACTATAACATCCTATCATATACGGATATATATACACAGATCTAGCAGATTACTATATCTGAACAACATCCTATTTACTAGGATATAGATTTAACAAATCGTCACAACATAACAACATCTTATATAACAGGATACAGATCTAACAGATCATCACATCATAATTGTTGGATTAGGTGTCTAAGCCCATAAGTATAATTGGTATGTACTTGACCCAAGAGTAGCATGGTCCATTTGGGTTGCATATCATCGGGATAATTTATTAGGATGGACTTTTGAGAAGAGGTTATTTATGGTTTATTAATATATTATAAGTTCTAATATATTGTTGGGCTGAAGATAGTTTTAATGTTGCGTCTTTTGGGCTCGTTAGTTTAGCCTTGTATTCTCCGGTTTGGGCCTGTCCAACCGAGAGCCTTTTATGTATAGTATTTAAGTTAATGCTTGCATGCATATTAGGTTAACGTTTTTAGAGAGATTATCGTCATAGCGATTCATACAGAGTACAATCTTTTTCTTTAATCGTTCTTGTAATCTTCTAATCCTCTACAGTTGATGTTCTTAATCGAGCTCTTCTGAGGATTTTATTTAATCATTCGACACGTTTGATTCAAGCTGCTTTGTTCTTATTATTGCGTTTTTACTGTTTCGTATTTATATACTTGTTCAAGATCTAATCGATCTTCATAGATTAAAAGTTGTTTTAATCCCATCAATTGGTATCAGAGCAGGAGGCTGTGTAATCGATACACATCTTTTCTGTGAAAAAGATTTCCATTAGGGTTTTCCGCAATCATCGATATTTATTGAGCCGTCATCTTAATTGACGTATCTTAATATTTATTGTTTTGCCCTAATCTGCTTTATTACAAGTCTGATCTTTGAACAGGTTTTTACGATCATAATGGACGCGACGCAATCAAACCCTATTAATATTTCCAACAACATTGGTTCGACGACAAAGATTCCAATCTTATACACCCATGACTATGAAGTATGGGCGCATCATTTTGAAGATTACGTGATTGGATCGGAGGACAATGGTTATCTCATATGGGAAGCCATCATCAATGGACCGTTTTCTCATTCTGCTACATCCAGAATCATCAAGACACAAAAAGAGTACAACAATCTGCTTAAGGACGTGAAGGATATTGCACAAGACGAGAAAGACAAATTCCAGTGTAATATTAAGGCATTAAGATTGATCAGATTCGCCCTTCAGTCAGACACATTCAGACTGGTCAGCTCATGTACTACGACGAAGGAAGTATGGGATAGACTTTGCGAACTGTATTCCACAGACGAAGATCTTGAACATTCTATCCAAACCTTGCTTCTATCTGAGTTTGGAGAATTCAGGCAACGGGCCGAAGAAACGGTGACCCAGACGTTTGATCGCTTCAATCATCTTCTCAGCAAGATGATCAAACACGACATTGAAAGAAAGCTTATCGAACAGAAGGTTACTTTCTTGAACGGACTAAGGTCTGAGTGGAGAGCAGTGGTTTCCACAGTCAAAGCCCATGAGCAGTTTAAATCATACTCTTTGGCGAAACTGGTGGGTATTCTAAAGTCTCAAGAGAAGATTGTGGTACAAGAGAAGAACGTTGTTTCTAGTCTTGGTTCGTTGGCCCTCCTATCTAAAAGTAAAGCTGTGATGGAGGATGAAGAGCTTAACTTGGAGGAATATGACCTCACGTCTGAGGATTATGCCATGATGGTGTCCAATCCTAAGAGGTTCATAAAGAAGAGATTCCCCAGCAATAAAAACTGAAACTGGAAGGGGAGTTACAACTCTGAAAAAGTGAACAATGAACCGAAGGCTGAGGAGCCCAAGAAGGAACCGAAGGCAGATGGCGATTCCGGAGTAAGCTGCTTCTACTGTGGTGGCAAGAACCACTATGCTAAGGACTGTGTTCTTAAGAAGATGGCTGAAAAGGACGATGGAAATGATGAGGAAGCCATGCTGCAGAAGAGATTGGATGAGTTGAGAAAGAAGAAGTCTACAGCTAACCCTTCTATTAATGCTCTTATTGTGCAGGGTTCGGTTAATGACGATGAGTTCGGTAGCACAGAAGTTTGGTCTACTGACTCAGAAGATGAAGAAGTGAGGAAGCCTACCCATGGAAAGGCGTATGTGGCTAAGGAGGAAAGCAGTAGAGGAAAATGCTTCATGGTGACCGACGTATCACAAATGAGGGGATACAACACCGATGGAGGAAGCGATGGACCGAAGGTACAGGAGGATATGTGCTTTACGGCCAAACCACTCAGCCAGCAGTTCAATGAGCTCGATGAACTGATAAAGAAGGTACAATCTGTTTTTATTTCATCTAAAGTACCACCATTCTCATATGAGAAAGAACTAAAAAATGTTAATACAAGAATTTCTCATTTAGATAGTAGCTTAACTCAAACTCGAGTCACCAATTCTAACCTGACTGATCAATTAAGCAGGGTGGCGTCGAAGAGTGAGGAGCGGCGAATGTGGATTGAGTTAAAAGAGTCGGAATTAGTTAAAGTTAAAGACGAAAACATTTATTTGCAGAGAGACAATTTAAAATTGTTAAAACAACGAAATGTTTTTTGTTTAATTGCTAAACGCTTATATTCCAATATTACTCAACTTCACTTAGACTGTGAGATAGGCCAAAAGATCCATCGCATGATTTTGCCCTTCCTAGAGTTTAAGGAGGATGAAATCGATGCTGAAGCCTACAATTGTGAGAGTGTGATATCGTCTGATGATGTCAACCCAACCTATATGTATGGACTGGAAAAAATTGAGTCCTTCATCAAATCCAAAGACCACAAGGACATGCTCAAAAATCTTTTGGACGAAAATGACAGACTTAAACTGAGAACCGAAACCATGCAAAAATTTGACTCTCTAAACGCCAACGTAAGCTCAGAAAATAAAATCGATGTTGAAAATGCATCTGAACTTAACGAGGACGAAAACATGAGTGAAATTTCTGTGGAGGATACGGTTGACTGCTCAGAATTTGTTAAAAGCGAAACTGAAAACCACAAAAATCTTATTTCTGAAAATTCTGTGGAATTCGCTAGATTGTCCCAACAAAAGTCCCCGAAATTAGTAGAAAAAGCAGTTGTGTATCAAAAGGTCAGGACCACTCCAAATCAAGTATACAAAGTGACTGGAGTAACCGAACATCAAACAGCTGAGCTCACAGATATTGTAAACGAAGACAATGCTGATGGCTATGATGAATACTTCTGGGAAGCTCCAATAGATAATGGAAACGAAACCGTTGGCCTATCTGAAAGAACCTCCTGGATGAAAAAAGGGAGATACATACCTGAACCCTTGAATAAGCCTGATAATTTCAGTGAACCAAGCACTAGTGGTACGAAAGATATTCCTCAAGAGGATGATCGTTCAGCAAAAGAAGACATTCCCTCTACTCCAACAGCTCAAAGTGAAACTTCTTCAGAGATTCCTTTCACTTCCTCAGTGCAAACTGAATCTTCTTCGGATATTCCCTCTGCTCCCTCGGCTCAAAGTAAAACGCCTGAAGTTCAAAAGGAACCAGCCAAGGTGACAACAAAAACGAAAGCGAACGTTCATCATCAACCTAGGCAGATGAGGGATAAGAAGATAGAAAGGAACCAAAGATACAGGAAAAACCTTTCTGAAAGGAAACAATTCTAGCACTCCCAGAATGCATACTATTCACACAAAGACAAGAATCTGAAGTATGAAAACAATCCTGTAAGAAAGCCTGAAAGTTCCAACAACCGAAAGCCAAGGTTCGGTTCACAAGAAAATACCAACCGAAATCCAAGGTTCGGTTCACAAGAAAACAACAACCGAAAGCCAAGGTTCGGTTCACAAGAAAATAACAACCGAAAGCCAAGGTTCGGTTCACATGAAGATACCAACCGAAGGCAAAGGTTCGGTTCTGAAAAGGACTTCAACCGAAACCAAAGGTTCGGTTCCAAGAACAACTCCAACCAAACGCAGAGGTTCAGTTCTGAAGTCAAAGGAGAACAAGACTCTAAGGTCAGTCCCTCCAATGATCAACAGCAAAAGAGTCACCTAGAGTCACCAGCCAAGAAGTCCTCTCCATCCAAAACCTCTCATTCTAACTCTTTTCGTTCTTCTAATTCCTCTACTTCCACCAATTCATCTCCATCTTGCTCTAAAGCTAATCCCGCTTGTTCTCAAAAACCTCGTTCATCAACTGAACTGAAGGGAAAGCAGAAGGTTGATGAATCCAAACCAGAGTCCAAAACGAACACATCCAATCCTAACAAAATAAAAGTCTTTACCATTAAAAAGAAAGATGAAACAACTCTAATAAAACGAACATATCTAGTTGACATCTCTCTTAGTGTTCCCGTTCCCATGAAAAGCTCACATGGACCCAAGAAACTTTGGGTTCCTAAATCTGCTTAATTTTTACAGGTTATAAGTGACGAGCAGTTTGACGAAGAATGGTATATCGATAGTGGCTGCTCGCGTCACATGACAGGGAGGAAAGAGGAGCTCAGGGAATACAGATCTCTTGCAAATGGTGGCAACGTTAAGTTTGGAAATAACTCTTTCGGCACCATAAAGGGATACGGGATGATAACGAATGGTGACTTTACAATAAGGAAGGTGGCTTATGTGGAAGGACTCCAACACAACCTCATCAGTGTATCTCAGCTTGTTGGAGGTACAGGTCTCAAAGTCTCATTCGATGATGAAGGTTCTGAAATCATAGAGAAAAAGACAAAGAAAGTGATTCTAAAGTCAGAGCGAAAGGGTGAAATGTTTCCTCTGAACATGAAACCCATCAAAGGAAACCCAGCCATATGTCTGTTATCAAAAGCTCAATCCGATGAAAGCTGGTTGTGGCACCGAAGACTCTCACATCTCAATTTCAAAGATATCAACCGACTTGTCACTGGAGGTCATGTTAGGGGTCTTCCATTGCTCAAGTTCGACAGAGAGCATTTGTGTGCTGCATGTGAAATGGGAAAGCAGAGTCGTCAAAGTCACCCATTTGTAATCAACACAAAAGTTGTTGAACCACTCGAATTGCTTCATATCGATTTGTGTGGTCCTTCATCTATCGAAAGCATCGGTGGTAGCAAGTATATTCTTGTTATCGTTGATGACTTTTCACGATTTACATGGGTGTTCTTTCTAAAGCTCAAATCTGAAGCGACTCAAAAGCTAAAAGTGTTTATCAAGCAAATTGAAGTCCAGCTCAAGAAGGTCGTTCGTAACATCAGGAGCGACAATGGTCTCGAATTCAAGAACAGGGAGTTTGAAGAGTTTCTTGCAGAAAAGGGAATTAGTCACAATTTCTCATCTCCCTACACACCACAACAGAACGTAATAGTCGAAAGACGAAACCGATCCCTGTGTGAAGCTGCCTGAACTATGCTAAGTTTCGCTTCCTTACCTCTTTATTTTTGGGCTGACGCTATTTCTGCTGCTTGTTATACACAGAACGGGTCCTATCTCAACAAGCGATTCACGCTCACACCATATGAGATAATAAATAACAGAAAACCCAATGTGAAATTTTTCCACGTGTTTGGCTCAAGGTGTTTCATCTTTAACTCTAAAGAACACCGCAACAAGTTTGACGTCAAAGCCGACGAAGGAATCTTTCTGGGTTACTCACTCACATCCAAGGCATACAGAGTCCTAAACAAACGTTCAAAAAGGATTGAAGAGACATACTATGTGACCTTTGACGATAGGTATGTCAAGAAGCTACAGGCCATAGAAGACACTGCCGGGGAAATCTTTCCTCAAACTGGCCAAGTCACAGTCTCGATCGCCAATTTATACGAGAAATTTATGGAACTCTTTGACGAACCGGAAAAAGCTTCTCTCTCAGAAGCAAATGCAGCTGACAACAAAGTTGATCATATGAAGCAGATTGTCGAAGATGCTGCAAGAAGAATGCATGAAGGAGAATCGCCCACTGATGAATCTCCATCCATCAATGCTTCAGTCGAGGGGGAGCCAAGTTCACATGTCGAGGGGGAGCCAAGCTCACAAGTCCAGGGGGAGCCAAACTCTTCATCTTCAACCGAAGGTCCTTCACCAACCGAAGGTGCCTCTCCAACCGAAGATGCCCCTCCAAACGAAGGTGCTTCAACGTCTGAAAGCCCAGCACCGCAAGAAACCCCTGAACCTCATGTTTCTCAAGACTCATCAATTGAGGGGGAACATGATGATATGACGCTTGATTACGATAGCCAATCTGAGCCAGAAAAGATGATCAACGCTGAACTAGATCCAACCTTTGATCCGAATTACCCTCTTCTTACCAAATGGACCAGAGATCATCCTATCTCTCAAGTAGTTGGTGATGTATCTGAAAAAGTTCTAACCCAATCTCAACTGAAGGCAAAACAGACATCCTTATTTTCAAAGGTTGAATTTTGTATGTTTAACTCATTCGTATCAAAAGTTGAACCGAAGACAGTGAACACTGTCCTCGATCACTATGATTGGGTTCAAGCAATGCAAGACGAACTAAACGAGTTTGAAAGGAACAAAGTCTGGCGCCTCATTCCAACTCCTCCAGATGCTTCGGTTGTTGGTCTCAAATGGGTTTTTAGGAACAAAATGGATAAGGAAGGTAATGTCATAAGGAACAAGGCTCGTCTGGTGGTCAAAGGATACTGTCAGGAGGAAGGAATTGATTACGAAGAGACGTTCGCTCCAGTAGCTAGGCTAGAATCTGTTAGAATATTTCTGGCCTATGCTGCTCACAAAAACTTTGAGGTTTTCCAAATGGACGTCAAGTGTGCATTTCTCAATGGAGAACTCGAAGAAACTGTGTATGTGGAGCAACCTCCTGGGTTCGTGAACGAAAAATATCCAAATCATTGCTATATTCTGGATAAAGCTGTGTACGGCCTCAAACAAGCTCCGAGAGCCTGGTATGAAATGCTTACAAAATTTTTAAAGATGTCTAAATTCAAACAAGGTTCGGTTGACCCAACCTTCTTTCGCAAAAAGGAAGGTAACCACCTTATGATAGTTCAAATTTATGTCGATGACATCATCTTTGGCTCTACGAATCCCAGCTTAACAGCTGAATTCAGAAAGTTGATGGAGACTAAGTTTGAAATGAGCTCAATGGGTCCTATTAATTTTTTCCTTGGTTTAAATATAAGACAGGGACCTGAAGGCATCTTTATCAATCAGGAAGCTTACACGAAGACTCTCCTAGCGAAGTTTGGAATGATGGGAGACTCAAAAGTAAAAGTCCCAATGGCATTCGGCACCAAGCTTACCCCTTCACTAGATAAACCGGCTGTCGATATCACGCTCTATCGTCAAATGATAGGCTCACTGATGTATTTGATTGCTAGCAGGCCTGATATCATGTTTTCTGTGTGTTATTGTGCTCGATTTCAGGCTAACCCACGCAAACCTCACATGCTGGCAGTAAAGAACATCCGACGCTATCTCAAGCGAACCACCTCCTTAGGTCTATGGTATCCATCCAATTCAGGCTTCTTCGTTCAAGCCTATTCTGATGCTGACCTTGGAGGATGTGGACTCGACCGTAAAAGCACAACTGGTGGCTGTCAATTTCTTGATGGGAAGTTGGTCAGCTGGCAATCCAAGAAACAAACGTGTGTGTCGCTGTCTACTGCCGAAGCGGAATACATTGCCGCTGCATCCTGCACATCCCAAGTGATTTGGATCCAAAGTCAACTTCGAGACTATGGACTCAATATGAAGAAGATCCCACTATATTGTGACTCTGAAAGTGCAATTAGGATCTGTCATAACCCAGTGCAACACTCTAAAACCAAACACATAGCACTGAGGTGTCACTTCATCAAAGATCATGTGGAAGATGGAAATGTCAAAGTTCACTTCGTAAGAACCACTGATCAACTGGCTGACGTCTTTACCAAAGCTCTTCCTGAAGTATCATTTAATAAAATATTGCAAGGGCTAGGTATGATGGAATCAGAGTCAGTACCTCACACTACCTCTCAACCTCAAACGTAAGAAGCGAAACCAACCGAACGTTCGGGTTCGGTTCAATCATCTGACTCGCTCATTACTTCAAAGGTAGTTTTTTCTGAGTTGTATATTTTCTTTGTACAAAATTTGTTTTTCTTTGTGTAAAAAGTTTTTCCAAATTGCATATCTAAACTCCTTGGTTTCTTAAAATTTTCCAAAACCGAAACCTCCAGAAGGTTCGGGTTCGGTTTTCCAAAATTTTCCTGAACCGAAACCAACCGAAGGTTCGGGTTCGATTTTTCAAAATTTTCCTGAACCAAAACCAACCGAACGCTCGGGTTCGGTTTTTCAACTTTTTCCCAACCGAGACCAACCGAACGTTCGGGTTCGGTTTTTCAATTTTTTCCAAAGTTTTTTTTAAAATCGTATTTTTTTAGCTCTTTTATAATTTTATTTAAGTCTTATTTTTTTTATCTTTTTAAATATCAAAACTCCAAAAATATTTTTTTTGTGTGTACTCATTTGTTTATGGGGATATATTTGATGACTTACTTAAGTGTCCCTAGAAGCATGCTGCTGTATGTGTCCTAAGCCTCATAAGATTTTGAATAATAGCCTTCATGACCTGGTATACACAAACCTTGTCTTCCCAATAAGGCTAACACATTTATTCTAATCGTGAGCTACCTCACTCTCTTCTCACATGAGTTAAGAGTTTCCTGCTTGGTCCTTATTTTCGCAGCAGAGGTACTATGTTTTCTTACACCATCCCCATTACCCTTCTCCATTACATTCGTTTCATCAACGTAACCCTTGAGACTCTCAGAAACTACCACTGAGGTTTATGGTTACACAACATCTGTGTTTATGATCTTAGTTTCGTGCCACTACGAGCTGAGTGAAACCCAAAATTCAACACCAAAGAATTGACAGTGAACAACTAATTTGCTCAAGCTTTCACCAAAGAATTAACGAATGTACCCTTATAAAATCTCAAATTTTCTTTTGCGTGATTCCTATAAAACTGTTACACACCATAACATTTCTTCCCAAGGGATCCAATTTTAATTTTTTTTATCTGAGGTTTTATATTAATCCAAGCCAATATTAAATATATTCCTACCTACTTGTTCAACAGACTACACCGGTCTCACAAGTACTTTGTTCACTTTCTTTCTTATATCAAGAATAGAATTGTTGAATCAAAGCGAAACCACCTTTAATTAGCCTTATTAAAAGAAGCCTTTCAACATTTATTAATAAATGTTTGATCGTAATTCAACGGGATTCCAAACTAACACTTTGAGGACTCTCTTGACCTTGAAGGAAGAGATTCGTGCCCGGGATCATCAGTTTCGTGTCATTATTGACATCACAGAATATCCTAAAAAGAGTTGCTTTATTTCTTTTTCTTTTTTACACTCTTTGCACGAAAATCCTAGATTTTCCAAAATTCCGTTACTAATTATTTACAGGCTGTAATTATGGTGCTGTGGTTAGAAATAATCCACGTGGGCGTTTAATTCAAAAAGATGCCGTTTAAAAGGGGATAAGACGAAAAGGTTGCTGACGCGGCGGGAGTTCAAAGGATAGAAATTCAAACGACGGTACAAAGGGAGGCGCGTGTGAATTTGAAACGGCCGCACTTTTACTGACACTTATGGACGCGTGTGCGAAATCCAAGCATCATCTCTCTGGCAATTAATGGCGCGTGCGGATTTGAAGCGATTTTCTTCTGAAACGGCGCTTGTTGGGTAGCGTGATCCTAGGATTCTGACAATCTCTCTCCTACGTGATCATCGCATAGAAGATATGAAACGATCTTTCTCTCTCCAATCCCTCACTATAAAAGGCAGTCCACAAAACCTTTTACCTCTTTACTGCCTCCGAAATTTCTCAAGAGCAAAAACTCACAAACCGTCTACTGTTCATCCTCTTCTCCAACCTGCAACAATGGCTGAATCTTCTTCCGTTCATGCTACTTCTCAGATCCTCCCAATCCGTCCTCAGCAATGCCTGGTCATTGATCTCAACCCACTGGCATATGACTCCTACATGTCGCCGGTCATAGAATGCCTCAAGTACTCCCAGCTTGCTCCTGCACTATCAAGAATTGAAACGGTGCCAATGGTGGCCTTATCTCAGGTCTATGCGACGGCTTACTACGACAAGGCCGTCGACAGGGTATTCTTTGAAGTGGCAGAACACAAGACCTCGATTTCTCGCCCCCGTTTCTGCACTATGTTAGGGTTTGCTGCTGACCCGTCACGAGTTCATCCGGAGACAATTCCAGTTGGGATGCTGTTTAACATGTTTTACAACATGGGATACACAGAGGTTCTCACCTCCGTCCCCAAATTTAAGAAGTCCTGCCTACCGCCCCAGTGGAATGGGTTATTTACCGTTCTCTTCAAGGGACTATCAGAGAGGAGCTCAGGATCTGACGGTGCAAGTCGTCTTTTCCTTTCGATAATGTATGGGGTGTACAATGGGATAAACCTGGACTATGGGTTTGTCCTTTGGAAACAGCTGATTCAGAGCCTCTCTTCCTCTTCCCGACACTCTGAGGTGTCGTTGGCCCGGTTCTGGATCTTGATCACAAGATGGGCCATGGACAAGTTCAATGTTCCAACAGCCGATGGTGCATCGATGTCTTCTATTGGTATGTTTCATACCAAGAAGATAATTGTACCCGATGCATCAAAATTCTCATTCATTGGCTCTATCCCGGAGTCGATGTATGCCGATGTGCCCGCCGATAGCAGACTGATCAGAACGATCAAGGAGTTTAGGCCAACTGGTCCGAGGGAACTGACACCGGACATGCTGCGGTCAATTCATGATGCTGATAAACCGGTGGCCAGGGGCAAAAAGGCAGAGAAGGGGAAGCAAGTGTCTAAAGCTCCAAAGGGACCTTCTCCCAAGAAGCGAAAACAACCGAAGGCTGCTTCATCCCCACAGCTGAAAAGGAGGAAGACCCAACCGAAGCGAAAGCTCGTTATTCCCTCCTCTTCAAGCGAATCCGAAGGTGGGAGTTCGGACTCTGAAGGATCACAAGGAGACGAATCTCCTCAACGAGGCAACACACCACCTCGGTCCCCAACCCCAGAGATGGAACTTCATCAATCCCCAGTTCCTTCACCTCCACCCACAATTCCTATTTCCATTCCCACCATAAACCCCACTATTCCACCAACCTCATTCCCTATACCTCCGCCCATATTCACCACATCAACCGAAACACCACCAGTTACCGAAACCCCTCCTGTAACCGAACCACCACAAACCGAAACCCATACAACCGAAACTACCCATACACAACCACCACCCGAAACTAACCCCCCACCCACTCAACTTGAACCCACAAAACCAATAACACCCCCAGCTTCACCACCACCTCCATCTCCAGAAGACGCCTCCGATGGCGACGATCAATACCTTGGTCGTGATCACATGAACTTCGATTCGGTCTATTATAGTCCGTTTCAAGTTCAGAGTGATGAGGAGGATGATGCTCCAGTGACAAAGAAGCATCTCAAAGAGCTTAACGAGAAGGTTGATCAACTTCTCGCCTCCTCTTCCAACCAGCAGTCATCTCTGTCTGAAGCTGCCCTTCAGAAGATCGTTGACGCCTTCTCCAGGGCTCAACATGATTCCGTGGCCTCAGCAACTGCTGCTATCGACGCCTCCACTCGAGCCTGTGAGGCAGCGACCGAAAAAGTCGATAAACTATTCAATGACGCTTCTGACCTGCTGAAGTCCTTGCAGGAAAGCGCCGACGCCACTAAGACAACTCTGGAACCGATAGTTCAGCAATTGGCCAAGTTCGTCTCGACGGAGTTGACTTCGTTCGCTACCCTCAGAC
Organism: Lactuca sativa; assembly: GCF_002870075.4. Taxonomy (NCBI): domain Eukaryota; kingdom Viridiplantae; phylum Streptophyta; class Magnoliopsida; order Asterales; family Asteraceae; genus Lactuca; species Lactuca sativa. Next base: position 150,644,587 of record NC_056628.2, on the reverse strand, counting down.
AAAATATCAGCGACGACAACTCGGCACTCCGTGCCTCCATCGATGCTCGCCTGGCAAAGCTACAAGAGGATCTTCCGGCAGAAAATTCTCTGATGGACGTTTTGGCGAGTAAGACTACCGCCCTTAAGGTCAAGAGCACGCAGCTTTCCAACGATCAAGAACAACTGGAAGCTCTTCGATTTGAACGGGAGGTAATCAAATCGTGTGTTTCGGATGTCCACGCAGCATTATCAAACATCCTAGAAGCACATGACCCCATCCTGAACCATTCGGTGAGGCGTACCCTCGCTGAAAAGCTCTCCCCGGCCATGGACCTTTTAAGCAAAATTGAAGGCCTACAGAGTTTCGTGTCCATTCCGAAACAAGGGGGAGATGAGAAGAAAGGATCGAAACTACCTCCTTCCTCCAAAGCTACTCACACAACCGAACCACCCCCAACTGGTCATGCCTCGGGTTCGGGTGTGAAGAACAAGGGCAAAAATATAGCTGAGGGAGGAGATGGAGATGAAGATGAAGATGAAGACAAGGAGACCATTGCTGACATGTTAAAAAGAAAGAACAGTCGCAATGCTGAAGACGATGCCAGTCGTGTGGCGCGTGAGGCTGAAGAAGCCGAACGAAAGCAAAAAGAAGCCCACGATCTCCTTGAGAGCCGAAAGTTGCTCTTCCCTGCCTGGACCAGGGATCGTATGATAAAAGAGGCCATAGAAACTCCAAGCATATTATGGCTCGAGCCGGTGATATCTTTCGACTGCAACAACACTATCGATTCGCAGTTTGATATGCCGCTGACTCGAAAGGCGTTCATCTTCCACGCCTTCTCTAACATTTTTGAAGTCCCGCATCCGAACAATGAGCTTGACAGGGAGCTCATTGACTTCTACCTGGAGGCCGCTCGCCCTCAATACCTTACATGGAGCGCCCAGAAGATTGTTAATGTTCGGGTGCTGAAGCCTTATGCCGTGGGGAGATTCACAAACGTAAAGTTCAAGCTTATTCGTGGATCTGCAAGAACTGCTCACATTATCACCCTGGCGGATCTGCCGAATCTGAATCCTCATGACTGGATAGTCTTGTACAATATCCTGCTGACAAATGAAGCCGAATATGGTCCCATCATAGACCATGTCAAAAGGATGTTGGCTTGCTATATCATGGAGGTTGCCCAAATGGATCAGGAGGTCGCCACTGTTTTCAAAAAGAAACCGAAAGTAGCACCAGTGGGATCGGCCAGTGATCTAAACACAATGCAAATGGGTAAGATAGATCCGAGGCGAAACTCAGTGATGTTCACCAGAGCCGAAGGACAGAAATGTCTCTTCGCTTTAGCTGACAAGCACCTTTACACCACAGCTTTCTTGGAACACGTCTTATCAATTATCAAGCGGTGTAAGGAGAATTCGGCTGATGACATCAAGTACTTCAATGATATGATCAATTGGTACATTCGGTTTAGACAGACCATCCTTTCCATAACCAAGTGTCTGTTTAACACCGTGAAGAAGAAGGTACTAGCTTCAGCTGCCGGCCCAAGTAAAAAGTGAAGGTCTTGCTCCAAATTGACGCAAAGGGGGAGATTGTTGGGCTGAAGATAGTTTTAATGTTGCGTCTTTTGGGCTCGTTAGTTTAGCCTTGTATTCTCCGGTTTGGGCCTGTCTAACCGAGAGCCTTTTATGTATAGTATTTAAGTTAATGCTTGCATGCATATTAGGTTAACGTTTTTAGAGAGATTATCGTCATAGCGATTCATACAGAGTACAATCTTTTTCTTTAATCGTTCTTGTAATCTTCTAATCCTCTACAGTTGATGTTCTTAATCGAGCTCTTCTGAGGATTTTATTTAATCATTCGACACGTTTGATTCAAGCTGCTTTGTTCTTATTATTGCGTTTTTACTGTTTCGTATTTATATACTTGTTCAAGATCTAATCGATCTTCATAGATTAAAAGTTGTTTTAATCCCATCATATATTAATATTAAATTATATGATTTAATTAGTATTTATCAAGAATTAGTTTGGAATTAATTTAGTGATCAAAAGAGGCTAATTAAATCAATGGGGACTAATTGTGTAAATTAGTTATATTTATATATTGGGCTTATGATCCATGTTGGACTAAGTTTATGTATGGATACATAAAGAGTTGGGCCACATGAACCATGGATTATAAACCCATGGGTGATGAAACAAAGAATCGAGAATTGAATTAATCAGAGTGTGAATTCAAAATATGATTGTGAGATTTGAACACCGATGTAAATATGATCTGTTTTGCTCTATTACGCTTTCAAGTTTTACAGAGTACAAGTGAAAATTCTGTAAAGACTTCGTACCTACAACTCTAGTAAACACTCCTATTTATAGGAGAGGAAAGCGTACAAAAAAATATACTAAGGACTAAAACATTAAGCTTCGAATATAATGCCCTAGTAAAATAGATTACAAAAATGTTCGAAGACTCTAAAGTAAACTTCGACTTATTACAACACTTTGACCCTAACAATCTCCCCCTTTGTAATCAAAGTCGAAGTCTCTTCAGTTTGTAAGTAGTGTAATAGAGTACATCAAAACTCTTCAAACCTCAGTATACCACGAAATAATTTTCTTCAATTCCTTCTTGTCTCCTTCATTGTTCTTCTTGCAGTGGTTCATACGAACAATCAAGTTCGTATATTGAGATGTAGAATATCTCTCCACTTCGCTGGCTTGAAACAAAAATCTCTTCGCTTTTCCAGCTTTGCCATTTCCCGCGAAGACTAGTCCAAAATGCTTTAAACAAATTTCTCCATCAACATATTTCTTTAATTCAGCCTGAGTCTTCGAAGGAGCCATTGGGGCTTTTATCTCCATTCCCTTGGCAGTAGCCAACTCCACATCAGTTAGTGCTAAGCACTCGTAGTAATTTTCTATGAAGATCTTGATGTGAGCAACTCCAAGCTTGAATTCCTCTGGATTTGTATTTTGAAGATAAGAAAAAGATTTGTCTTTCAAAAGCAATGCAACTTGTATAACATCATACAAGTTCATCATAGGAAAATCTGCAATCGTGAATTCGCATGTCTTTTCATTTGCCCTTGAAATGACATACTTGATATTTTGGACTGTGTTTTCGAAAACCACATCCTTTTTCATGCTTATCACCTTTTTAATTTTAATCAATGACCAAACCTCTTCAGGGGCTTTACCAAGAACAACATGAAAACGAATTTTCATGTGTGTGCCTTCATCTTTTTCCTTGAAATTCCCTTTAGCTTTGAACTGTGGCATGATAAACATCATTTCGTTTATAGGGAAATCCAACTGGCATACATCAGTATTTGTGATCACATAACTCTGCTTTGGCTTATTTTCAAATGAGTACATGTGATTGAAAGCAACTTTGGCTTCGATTGTTTCATAGTTATAGTGTTTTGCTGGATCACCTTTATCCATCCCTTTCGGATCATTAGCCCTCTGAGTCATGATGCTTTGAATGAGCCTCATTTTCTCTAATTCAGCTTCTGTTTCTGCCTTCTTCTTTTCTTTTGATTTTTCAATAAGAATTGATTTCCCTTTGTCTTTTGAAGTAGGTTTTTTCAGTTACTTCTTTTGGTTTTGAACCACTCCCACCGGTTTCCAATGGTTTACCAATCACAATTCCTTTCGAAATTGGTCTGTCAATTGGCAACGTTGTTATGATAGTTGAAGTCACTGGTTCAACAAATACAATTACTGGTTTTGTTGAAGGGATGTTCGAAGGAAACACTTTGCCCACCACTTTTGCTTCTTCTTCTGCTGACTTCCTTTCTCCCCCTTGCACCCCTGTGAAAACAGGAGGGGCAGTTGTTGCGGGAAGAAGACTTGAGATACGAAAGAGTGGTGCAAGTTGTTTATTGAGAATGGCTTCGAACTGAACAAACTTCTAGGAAAAAAATTCTGGAGTAATCAGTGAAGACGAAACTGGCTTTGTTGAAATCTCCTTCAACTCCTTGAGCCACTTTATCACTTCCTAAAAACTTGCATTTTCGGATGTTGAGATTTGAGTTATTTGAGGACTCAAACCATCATATAGTTTGACAAAACGAGTGACTGTATCACAAATAATGTCAACCTTCTGATGCAAGGATGCATAATCATGTTGAACAGAGAGTATTTCCTTTTTCATATCTTCACGAAGTTCGTGAATATGCAAGTTAACATCCTCCTTCACCCTCTTCACCTCCTGAACAAAAGGAACATGTCGTTCTTTTGTTATGCTTTTTAGATCCTTAACTTCACCCATAAAATCAAATCGTTGATTTTTAACACGAAGTTCATTATTCTGATCCGTGTAATCAACCTTTTCCAAAATAACTGATTCAGAAGCTTTCAGCATCGTAGAGACTTTGGTAATGATTCTTGATTCAAACAGCTTCAACATGGAATCAACCTCCAAACTCGAAATAGATGAACCTCCTTCAAGATCGGCTTGAGATTGAATGATGGAGTTCAATTTCTGATTAAGAATTTTATGCTGCTTCATAGTCATCAGCATATGATCAGGAAATTCTTCTTCTTCTACGTGAAACTCCAACTCTTCGAATGTACCACCAAATCCCTCATTATCAGTTTCTGTCTCCACTTCAATGTTTTTGTGAATATGTGAAGGTGGTTTGGGTGTATCAGTGGATTGAGAAGAGAAAATGGAAGTAATGGGTTGATTGATAATGTGATTGAAGGTAGGAGAGTCTGTAGTTGATGTGATAGGAATTGTAGAGGATGTTGTAACAGAAACAATTGTTTTGAAAGGAGTAGAGATAACTGGACCTTGATCTGCATTCTTCGAACCATCTTTACCCATGTCGACATTGGCATCCATATCAGATACATGTGTAGGGATGCTTGAAGTTCGAACCTTCTCAAAAATTGATTTGGCAATCAAAACTTCGGGTAGTATGACATCTGTTTTTGCAGGAGTGGAATTTTGAACAATATGAGTGAATTATGGTGTTTCGAGTATGCGTTCATCTTCTTCTGTGGAATCAATAGATAGAACAAGCATTTCGTTTGTGACAAGTGTTTTTCCATATCCTCAGCCACCCTTTTCTTTGACCTCGGAGAAACAGGAGCAAGTACTTCACGAATTAATACTCCTTGATGAGTAGGTTGATGTTTGTAAAGCATTTTCTGTGTTGGAGACTTGTGTTTGTGAGTGGATTTCATCTTGATTCTTCGAAACATCCCAATTTTCGAAGGAATAATCACATTTTCTTGAGTTTCTTCAACAATTGGCTCAATCACTTGAGTTTCATCAACTGTCATTTCAACATTTGCAGTCTTCTTCTTTGGAGATTTTGAGGATTTTGAACTCTTTGTTTTCTATTCAGATGAAGCAGGATCAGCCTTCTTTGACTTTTTCGACTTCTTATCTTCTCGAGGCAACAAGATCCCTGTTGAAATAGAAGAATCGATTGTCTGCAAATATGCTACCAACACTGAATTCGAAGGATCAACCCTTTTTAGCATCGCGTCTAGAATCCGAGCAACAATGGGAAATTCATCATTATCATCTACAACCTCCTTCGGATATTGATAAGATTGAAAATGAACTTTCTCATCATCATTTGGGACCAAAAGACCTTACTTATTGTAAAAATATTGCAGAATAAGGCTCCAGTACCTTGCATACGAAATACCATGAACTGCATTCATATGTTCTATACCCTTTTGGAATTCATTCCATAATTGTGTAGAATAATCTGCTTCAAGATCATAATAAAGACCTGCAACCATGGCATACACTTCCATCCGTCCTTTGTCTAACCCAACAGTTCTTGCAGTTAAACATCTTAGAAAGATTCCAAACAAGAAATTCCATAAACGTGGAAGTCCTGACTTCTTAAAATCACTGATTTTTGCCAATGGGGGCCGATACCCCATTTCATTGAACATGTGAACTATTTGTGGGAATGTAAACTCAACAAAAGGAGGTGAATTCGGAGTATCAAGAATCTGACAGAAAAGTTTCTTGGATAACCTAACCTTTTTGTCATTCACAAGATGGAAAGTTATCATATCAGAGGCTTTGTTGTATGTTGTAGTAGATCCTGCTTGAGAAAGCCAGGATAATGGAACAGAAAACGAATTGAACATCACCGTTAATAACACAGAATGCTTCAAGGCCACAATAAGCATATTCAATTCTTCGGGATATTGAGAAACTTCACCATCCACATAGTAGTTAGTGGATTGTATCTTCATTACTGGTGCAGATGAAATATCTTCAATAGAAGGATCGACATGAGCAGAAGTTGCCTTTGTTAGGGTTTGAATATGATGATGAATAGAGTATTTGGGAATTTTTGTGTTTGATCACATAAACGTATAATGCACTCTTGAACCCCCTTTTATATGTAGCCCTGAATTTTTGAATTTGAAGTGGGACGCATTTAATAAGATCCGGCGTGGCACCTTGAAAATCGGACCATTACTGCAGAAAGGTAGCCATGCATCAAAAAGTGGCTGTCACATCACCTAGAAAACCGGACAGAATACCATACGTCATGTATTAACAGCCTGTCATATTCCCCCAAGAGAATTGTAACCGTTAGAACCCTTCGTATGGAAGCAAGGCTCTTTCACTTTTGGGATAAAAAGCAAAGTCATATGCCAGATGTTCGAAATCATCAGCCTGAGTTGGTATTACTCAGAACCTCAAGGATTTCGTGTGTGCAGTGTACCAAAAAAAATTAGACAAGAAACAATTAAATTTTTATTTTGGAATGTGGTGATGTCAAAAATTCAATTTAACACAAAGGCAGTTAAACCCCGGGCAATGGTTGCTTCGTTAATCATCAAGAGAGATGATCAACAGCTTGTGTATGTTCCCGTGAATTACAATCGAATACTTTTTGATAAGTATCAAAAGGCTTCTTTTGTGAATGCGTCGTGGGTAGGTTCAGAATTTCGTTACATGTCAACCTAAACATAAGGTGATAAATTGTAACAGAAATTACTTGTATGACCAGTGTAGTCAGTGACAAGTCGGTTTTGAAAAATTTTAACATGACTAGGACATTCGAATGAAACACACACAGAAATCATATTCAAGAAAAAAATCTATGTACTGGATCTTATTATGTAACAAACATTGTGAGTTTCGAATGTTTGATCAAGACCACGTATGCGAAATGAATATGATTTGGAGTTTCGATGTTTGGTACAGAAACAAAAGTTTCGTGAAAATCTGGAACTTAGTTCCCCGTCAATTCCTTAATTTGCAAGAAATTTGGGTTTCACTTTCATCACGAACTCATGATGTTTGATCATAAACACAGAGTTTTGATATGTCTAAGTCTCGATGGGTTTGATCAGAGACCTCTCGGACATATGTCTTTGTGTGTGATTGTGTAAGAACTTTATGGAAGAAAAAGATGGGTTTAAGACATGAAGTGTACCTCTGTTATGATTTTGGACCAAACAGAAAACTCTTAACTCATTTTGAGAAAAGTTAGGTAGCTCAGAGACTAATGTGAATGTAAGCCTGATTGGGAAGAAATTTTCGTATGAAAAATTTCATTAAGGCTTTCATACACACACATTGAGTCATGGAGACTTTTGGGCAACATGCAGCAGCATGCTTCTAGGGACATCCTAATGAGTTCGAATAATGAAAAATTTATCTATTCATACGAAAACTGTACCTTACCTTAATACTACGCGCATGGTCCCCTCTGAATCATTATGAGAATCTGCAACAAAATACTAAAAAGAAGTAAGAATCAAAATATTTTTGTTGTTTTGGATTTTCGAAAATTAAATAGCAAAAGAAAAACAAATCTTTTTGGATTTTTGATTGTTAGTAAATTGGATGACAAAACAAATAAAATCTTTTTGTATTTTTGAATTTTTCGAAAATTTAAAGACAAAATAGAAGAAAATCTTTTTGTATTTTTGAAGTTTTTCGAAAATTTAAAGACACAATAAAAGAAAATCTTTTTGTAATTTTGAATTTTTCGAAAATTTGAAAAAATATTGTATTTGTTGCAAACAGACGAATGTTTATCATTCCTTTATGAGTGATAGATGTACGAATTCAAAGCGGTCGAAGCGTTGACCATAAATAGTAACCACTAACTTGACGCTTAAAATAAGTGACAATCATGCGAATTCGAAGTGGTCGAAGCGTTAACCATGAACAGTAACCGTTGAATGCTGATTGACTTTGCGTTATCTTTTATTCAGCGTATCTGTTTCATTCTTTGTCACCCATTATTCTACTTTTTCGCATGGAACATAATTTCCATCGATCATTCCAAGCCCTTCTATTATTCTCACAAGTGACTTTTCATCCAAAGGTTTCGTGAAAATATCAGCTAACTGATCAGTTGTTTTCACGAAATGTACTTCAATATTTCCATCCTCCACGTGATCTTTAATGAAATGATAACGAAGAGCTATGTGTTTAGTCTTTGAATGCTGCACAGGATCATGAGAAATTCTTATCGCACTTTGAGAATCACAATATAATGGAATTTTTTCATATTAATTGCATAATCACGCAATTGACTTTGGATCCATATTATTTGTGAAGTGCAAGAAGCAACAACCACATATTCTGCTTCAGCTGTGGAAATTGAGACGCATATTTGCTTTTTCGACTGCCAGCTGACTAATTTGCCATCAAGTAATTGACATCCACCACTTGTGCTTTTTATATCAAGATTACAACCACCCAAGTCTGCATCTGAGTATGCTTGTACAAAGAATCCAGTTTTCGAAGGATACCACAATCCTAACGAAATTGTTCCTTTAAGATAACGAAAAATATTCTTCACAATAGTGAGATGTGGCTCCCGTGGATTAGGCTGATACCTAGCACAATTACACACAAAAAACATGATATCAGGTCTACTTCTTGTAAGGTAAAGTAATGAACCAATCATGCTTTTATATAATGTTATACCAACAGCAGATTTGTCTAACGAAGGTGTTAACTTTATTCCCATTGCCATTGGTACACGGAGCTTGGTACTATTCGTCAATCGAAACTTTTCTAGCAGATTTTTCGTATACTTTTCCTGATTAATGAAAATCCCTTCTCTGCTTTGACGAATATTCAATCCAAGGAAATTATTGATTTTTCCCATCATGCAAATCTCAAACTTGCTTTTCATCAAATCTTCGAATTCTCTAGACAAAGCAGGGTCAGTCGAGCCAAAAATAATATCATCAACATAAATTTGAACAAGCATAAGATGATTCCCCACTTTCTTTCGAAATAATGTGGGATCAACTGATCCTTGTTTAAATTTGGATTGTTTCAAAAATGATGTAAGAGTTGCAGACCATGCTCGTGGTGCTTGTTTCAAACCATAAACTGCCTTATCTAAAATATAAACATGATTAGGATATTTTTCGTTAGTAAAACCTGGGGGTTGTTCCACGTAAACAGTTTCTTCAAGCTCTCCATTTAGAAATGCATACTTCACGTCCATTTGATAAACATCAAAATCTTTGTGAGCTGCATAAGCCAAAAATATATGAACTGCCTCGAGTCTTGCGACAGGGGCAAAAGTTTCTTCATAATCAATTCCTTCTTGTTGGGAATATCCTTTAACAACAAGTGTGGCCTTGTTTCGAACAATGCTTTCTTCTTTGTCGGTTTTATTTTTGAAAATCCATTTTAACCTGACAATCGAAACATTTTCAGGTTGAGGAATTAATCTCCAAACCTTGTTTCGTTCGAATTCTAACAATTCAGATTGCATGGTAACAACCCAATCTGAGTGTTCCATTGCATTCTTAACTGTTTTTGGTTCAACTTTAGAGATGAAAACATTAAACATGCGAAAATCTTGATGAGTATTCAGTACCTCATTCTTCACACGAATTTGAGCTCTTGTCAAAACTCCTTCTTGTGGATTCCCAATAACTTGATCCTTCAGATGATCTCTTGTCCATTTTTCCATTGGTGGATATGTTGGATCAAATTCCAAAGGTGCATCTTCATACAATTCATCGTTTTCTGAACTTGCAATTGAACAAGCATCATCAACATCATGCTCCCCTTAATATTAAGCTCCCCCTCAACAACATATTCCCCTTCAACATTATCATTCAACTTTTCTTTCTCCCCCTCGAAAGAATGCTCGTCATCATCTAAGGTATTCGAATCCAAGTGCTCCCCCTCCGCTGGATTATATTGCATACTTTCTTCTTCTTCTTGAGGAGTTGATGTTGAATCTTCAGTAAGCTTCGTAAATTCTGGTATTTTATTATCAGAAGCATGAATTTCAGCATCAACTGCATGATCTGAAATTCCAAAAACCAAATCATAATCAATATCATCCATTGGTAAAGATTTGGTTTCAACTTGTGTTTCTTGTAAAACTGGATGAATTGCAAATTTATGATTATTTTGTTTAATATAATAATCATCGAAAATGAGATTGAAAGTCTCTTCCATTTTTCATGTTTGCTTATTTAACACTCGATATGCGACATAATTGTGCGAATATCCAAGAAAAATTCCTTCATCAGCTTTTGTTTGAAATTTCGAAAGATGATCCTTGAGATTTGTCACACCCCAAAACCGAGAACGGCGGAAACGTTCTGGGGCGGAGGACGTCATGTAATGTATCACAACAATGCTAAGTAGTAAACAAGCAACAACATCATCAATTGCATTAATAGTATAATTGTAATTACATTTGAGTTCTTTCATAGTATAATTCTACAAAAATGAATATTCAGAAATAAAAGACGAGTCTTGATCGCTCCGTCTTCACAAAACCTGGTAGTCGTACCTGTCTATCCGTATCCTGGGAATACAAGTTATTTTGAAAGCGAGTATCAGCAATAATGCTGGCGAGTTCATAAGTATTTATGTGACTTTGATTTGTAAAGCTGTAAAGAAAGACATGTAATTGTTTGAAAGAAAGTTTGTACCAACGAATATGTTTGTAAGTAATTGTAAACGTTTGAAACTTCTAGAAAATCCCATATTTTCTACTAGTATAAAGTGTAGCCTTCTACCAAGGCTCGACTGTTTTAAATGTTTGTTTCAAAAATCCAATATTTGTTCGTAAGTAGATGGTACATTAAAAGTCCCAAAATGAAAATACCATGATGTTTTTCATGTCTAAAATAGTAGCTTTGTGTACAGTTATAATTGCTAAGGTATATGAAAACTCCGTAAATCAACGTGTTTTTAATACTCCATGTGAGTTTTATAACCATTCTATTGACACTGACGGCCTGTAACAACGTTCTTCAGGCGTTGGAACTGTTATGACGTTTGTCACCCCAGGCCTGCCGGCCTAGCTGTAGCTAAAAGCTTAGGTGTGGGATTGTCAATCCCGTATAGATCTGTACTCAAGTATCATGCTCCCCCTACAAGGGATTATGGTATATAATACAGGACTTAATAATGCATACTCGAAAGTACGTGAAGCGTCTCACAACCTAGTATAAAACAGATTTACGTATGAAAAATGTCCATTTGTTCTTGTATATGAAAATATCTCTTTGATATGGTACTTGTAGTATGTAAAATGAATATCTAGTACATTATCTCATGTAATCGCATTTCTTGAAATTGTATGTGTTGAAATTGTATGCTTTGTAATTGTATGTAATCATATCTCTTCGCATAGTATGTAATGTATTTGTATAGACTCATGAATAGACTGAATTTTGTATAATTCCTGGTACTTGGAATGGTAAATAGTATGTCTTAACTATACCTATTATAGTTACTGATAATGTGTGTGTATAATCGAAATATGCCTTTGCTACCCAAAGGTACTGAACCAACTGAATAGAAAACTTTTATGTCTATATCTGTATATATGTTATGTATATATATATATATATATAACCACACATGTATAGGCGTGCATTTGTCAAATAAAATATAACAGAAGTTTTGTATATCTTTTGAGAAGTTTAATAAATAAGAAGTGATGACTTGATGTCAGTTTATAAAACGATTTGAAAGTAGTTTGTTTGATAAGAACAATTTTAAATATAAGAAGACCTTTGTTTGAAATACGATTTTAATGGTGTTTGAAAGGAAATATAAAGTATGTAAGACAGTTTGATAAAGAGTTTTTAACATGTAAAAATGTTTGTCGTAAACTATTATAGTTTTTTCCAAAAGTTTGTTTCATTTGTATAGTAAAAATTGTTATGTAATGTGTAACTTTTGTGATGACATAAATGAACTTATGTACTCAAGGTATAAATAAACCGTTTGATTCGTATACATATAATCACCTATTTAATTTCAACAGATAATATGATATCGTGTTATGTTTTCCGTATGAAAGATTCCATATAATGGTTGTGAATCACATATGATTTACTTGATAAAAATGAGTATTTAGTGAATCTTTGAGTTACACACGATAATAATCGTGTGTTTACTTGTATTCCCCCCCTCAAAAGTGTATATTAAAACAATATTGATAACACATTTAAAAATGTAGATTATAGGGGTATGAACTCACTGATGAAGGCGCGTGATTTGAAGAAAACGAGATTTTCCCGGGCGGCACCTCGACCGGAAAGTGACGAGATTTTCGGAAATCTTGGGGCTTCGGACTTTCGTCGGGGCTTGGATATGAAACAGGGAAGTCGGGATGTTGTCGGCACGAAAAACGAAGCGAAAATGAGGGAGAATTGAAGCATTTGTGTCAAAATAGTCGGCACCCTCGCAATCTATTTATAGGGGCTGGAGGTCCTCGGTACGCGGGGCGTACTTCGGACTTACGCTGGGCGTTCTTCGTACGCGGGGCGTACTCCGAAGGTACGCAGGGCGTTCGCTTGCGTCACTACTTACCGCATCCTCGGGCGAAGAGTCTATCCACGTTGTTGATCCGGAGCCTTGTATCCGAGTACGCGGGGCGTACGAGGGTACGCAGGGCGTACTCCTTCGGATAAGACTTTGAAGTGCGTGCCAAGAACTTCAAAAACCCGTAACTTTCGCGTACGAGCTCCGTTTTTGACGTTCTTTATATCCACGCGAAGGTGAGAAAATACTCTACAACTTTCATTTACACTCCGTCGGCTAATTTTTATTTTGTTTTTAATTATATATTAATTAATAGGTCGGGACACGATAACTTCGTTAAAAATCCGTAACTTCTTTATCCGACGTCTGTTTTCGTCAGACTTTTTATTGTTATACTTCTATTGTCGGGCTCTCCAACTTTCGTTTAGGTTGTGTCGGCTAAAGATCGCTCGATCTCTGTTTCGAGTTTTTAGCTGTCTACTGCTAGGTTAGAAACTTCGGAAAATCATAACTTCCTCATACGAAGTCAGATTTGGGCGTTCTTTTTATGCATGATCACGGTTTAACGTAATCTACGACTTTCGTTTAGATACCTAAGGCTAAAAATTATTGTATCGAAACTTTGTGTTTTACGTCTACCAGCGTTGCCGGTTCTCGCCGTGAATTTTTGATTGGTCATAACTTCTTCATTATAACTCGGATTTTAGTGTTCTTTATATGTACGAAAACCTTGATACGAGCCCTACCACTTTATTTAACCCAAATATGATTTTAGGAAAGTTAAGTTTTGGCTTAAATTTGACTGGCGTTACATTTTATCATTTCAAAATATCGGGTTGTTACATCATCCACCTGTTAGAGGGAATTTCGTCCCGAAATTCGAGTTTTAAGTAGTATTAACAATCATGTTACAGATGGGAGTTCTATTTGATACTCGTGTTCTTAAGCAAACATTCGTCTTCGCCTGGCATTCCAGTGAATCTTTCACTAATGGGATACGACTTTGCTTCTTTCGTTTGACTTCACTGGTATGATATCCTTTCCTTGTCGAATGTGTGTTGTGTGTTTCCATGTTCGGTGAGAGTGTTACACCTTGTACCCTACAAGTAGTGTCTCCAGATCTTCAGAGCAATCAACGCTGTTCCTGAATCAAGGTCATGTGTTGAACAATCAAATTCTTGGGTCTTATACTGTCTTAAGGTATAGGTAGTGATCTTTCCCCTTGCATAATAATACAACCAAGCCCTTGGTTATAGGTATCGCATTACACCATGCAATATTCTATCCCCTTTTTGGGAGGGATAATATTTGTGCGGTGCATCAGACTTACTTTAGCGTTTGGACCGCTCTTTCTTGTTTACAGACGAATCCGGTGCTCTTCCAAGTGAGAAACTTCTCCTAAAGAATCCCCTTCTGAGGAGTTCGTTAAGATGTCTAGGAAGTTCTTGCATCTCGGTTGTAGCTATACAATAAGGTGATTTTTTTTGCTACTGAGGTAGCCCCTGGAATTAAGTCGATTCTGAATTCGACTTGACACTGTGGTGGTAGTCTCGGTAGTTCTTTTGGAAGGTGTCGGGAAAGTCGCGTACTTCTTGGATGTTCTGAATGTCCTTCACTTCTAGGCATGTCTCGGCGATGTGTGTAAGGAATGCATGATATTCCCTTCATAAGCATTTCTGAGCTTGCATACACGAATTGATGAGAGGGTTCGTACTTGGTTTGTCGCTGTAAATAACTAGGGATTTGTTGTTTAGGGAGGTTAGGGAAAATTGCTTTATCAAGACAACTGATGTCGGCTCGATGTAGACTTAACCAACTCCTACTGATTATGATGTCAAAACTTTGGGGTGGATTAGCTGTCGTGAAGATCTAAAAGAACGTATAACTACTCATGAATTAGGAAAAAGGGTAGGTATTTATGAGTTTATTCTCGTTGATGCACGATCACTCGTAGTCTTGGGTAGTCTCCGTCCTGAAGTTCATAGTAGAACTCATACCTGGTCCATCCATCACAGACTCGGGTATACGAGTCGTATATAATTAAGATTGAAAAGGTAGTCGAATAAATGATTCCTCTTTAAGCTCACATCCCAACGAGGAAAAGAAGTTAAAGTGGAATCATCAATTCTGAACCTGTAGAATCTTGATTATATACCACCCTCATGTATACATTCTTCGGAGACAGATCAACCATATGGGTCTTTAGATTGAACTTGACGTACTGTACGAGTGATACTTCGGGGAGGTTTGCTGTGGTTTCCTTGGAAAGGATGAGAAACAGGAGGTACTCTATGCATGAGTACTTCGGTGTTCTGGAATGACGGCTTCGCTAGAAAGACGTTTTCGGAGAAGGAGAAATACGCACGAAACTGATATTGCGAGGATCGAATTGAGTCAAATTGTATGATGATATCGGACTTACTTGGAAATACAGTATTAGGTTTGATCATAAGGGTGTTACAGACAAAACACAACAGTGCAACTTTTAACAGAGTTACAGTACTTTGGTTCTACTACAAGACTATTGTTGCGAACAAGGTATACTACAAAAGGCAAGTATATGCAACATGAGGGTCCCCTTATACTGACGGGATCTCTCAAAAGGTAAGACTCGAGTTGCACTAGTTTTATGCGAGTTTAATGACATACTTAATGCTGACGATTGGAAGTGAGCCCCTATTATAGTCGGGTCCTTCATTGCCTTTTTCCATTCTAAGGTCAAACTCCTCCTGTTCTACGGTCGTTCTTCTCTATTGGGCAATCCCTCTTGAAGTGTCCCATTAAACCACATAGATGGCATATCCGAGAAGTTTCGACATTGGTGGTTGAAGTAATGTGTTTGACCCGAGTCCTGCAGAAGCGGGTAGTGTGTCCGTTCTTGTTGCAGGTCTTGCAGTGTAACAGACGACAACTACCTAAGTGATGGAAGTTGCACTTATTGCAATTCGGTAGGTTTCCAGCATACTGTCTGGCCGGGTTAGGGATAATTGGGATACTTGTAGTGTTGGTGGTAGGAGTTAAAGATGTCGTGGCTGCAAAGGCTGCCACCGGTGATGGTTTCTTGTTTGTCCCTCGTGGTGATTTGCCTTTAACTTTATCCCAAAATTTTCGTTTGTTGCTCATTGGTTTGAGGTTCGGAGCGTCGTGGTAGTTTGTTACTCGTGGGTGTACTTGGTTGTTACTTGGATTGGAATTATTGAGAACCATCCCGCTAACATTTGCATAGTTGGCGTTAAGGTGATTCAGAACAGTTGTCACGGCAGCTGAGACTGCAGCTTGAAAGGTAGTTGCATCAATCTGAAGAGTTGGTGTTTGGCTGATGGGTTGATTACTTTTCTTCGGCGACATGATTCTGTAACACGAAAGGAAAAGGATTTCGTGAGATATTAAGGTTGAACCTAGGTGTATTTCGATCGCTTAAGTAAAGAGTAAGAGTATGTTCTCGAAAGTTTGACCTACATCCCTATGATGCAGTCCTAGTACAGAGTAGAAGTATGTTTGTTGTTCAAGCCGAGGTATCGTTAGTTGGTGAATAACATGATCTTACCACTACAGAGACTTGGAAATGTTTTCGGAGTTAAATTACTATAGTCCAATGTTTTGACTAAAGCATGTTTCAGATAGACTCCAACGAGGGTATGATAAGGGTTTTTGAACAAAGAGTGACACGGGGGTTAGCCGATTGTCAATATCATCGATGTTTAAGATGGAATAAGTTTAGGAAAATTTTATCTTGAAGAAGGTCTTACATCGTATCATGAGTAGAAAGGTTTTGGCCGCATAAAGGCCTAACTAACAGTACTTACAGTACAAGATAGTTACATAGAAAAATGCTGCATCGGGAATAGACAGAAAAATAATTCTTTTAACAAGGGAAATTAAAGTAAGGCATCTACTTTTGGTGACGGTCATCCCTCTGGTGGACTCTCATCCCAGTCAGTTGACATTCCATATCAAGTAGGTGTCCTTTGTATACCATTTGGAGTTCTATGACTTCGGCTTGTGTTTCAGCTAATGCTTGCAGCAGGGTCTCATGGTCTCTCTTAGATCTCTCACGAGTGTTTTCAAGATGATTGGTGTAGATGGTGTGCATTCTTGCGTTGGTTTTTAACCTCATTGATATAATGGAGAGTCGTCCTGCCTTGAAATTCGTTTTCGACCAACTCTGCAGATCAGGATTGTTAGAACTTTGTCTGTTGAGCTCCCTTCGCTTAAGTTGTAGTAGCTTCGGTCTCCTTTTGACGACATAGGTTGATCTTGCTCTGCGCTCCCTGTTTCCAAGTATTCTACCTAAGGAGGCGTCGGGCCATGAAGAGTTGGACGAGGGTTAGGGTTTGAATTGGGAGCCACCGGGGGTAGGTTCTCATTCTCGAGTTCAGAGTTATCATCATCCGAAAGGTCTTTAGTATGGTGATCATTCAAAAGGGATTGGATGATCATTCTCTGGTTCTTCTCTGAACCATCCAGTATTGCCTTTGTTCGGGAAGTACGAGTTGTCGTGAGGATGGGGTCCAGCTATGTTATCTAAGCGATAATTTGGGGTATAAGAATCTAACACATAAGTAGTTTATGGAATACACAAAATACTCCTATAGTATTTTAGGTTTACGTTTCATTGTTCCCATTATGGTGTTGTGGGTAAGTTTTTAGACTTGTTGCAAATCATAACAACACTTAGGCACATGCTAGTCAACCCTTGGAAAATATAGTTGATCAGGCTATATCATCCCAGTTTTGAATATATGTCTCTAAGTCTACTTGTGTTGCCCAACAATCGTAATACTTTTGTTCTGTCCTAGTGATACTGATTTTAGTATGAATGCAGACATGTATCCTTACTTAAATATTTTATTATTTAAAAGTATAGACTCTTTATCAGAGTATTTTAATCCCTATTGTATTTATAGTTTGTATATCTTTTATGGGTTGATATACTTAATTCACTATAAACAATGCTCTGATACCAATCTGTCACACCCCAAAACCGAGAACGGCGGAAACGTTCTGGGGCGGAGGACGTCATGTAATGTATCACAACAATGCTAAGTAGTAAACAAGCAACAACATCATCCATTGCATTAATAGTATAATTGTAATTACATTTGAGTTCTTTCATAGTATAATTCTACAAAAATGAATATTCAGAAATAAAAGACGAGTCTTGATCGCTCCGTCTTCACAAAACCTGGTAGTCGTACCTATCTATCCGTATCCTGGGAATACAAGTTATTTTGAAAGCGAGTATCAGCAATAATGCTGGTGAGTTCATAAGTATTTATGTGACTTTATATGTAAAGCTGTAAAGAAAGACATGTAATTGTTTGAAAGAAAGTATGTACCAACGAATATGTTTGTAAGTAATTGTAAACGTTTGAAACTTCTAGAAAATCCCATATTTTCTACTAGTATAAAGTGTAGCCTTCTACCAAGGCTCGACTGTTTTAAATGTTTGTTTCAAAAATCCAATATTTGTTCGTAAGTAGATGGTACATTAAAAGTCCCAAAATGAAACTACCATGATGTTTTTCATGTCTAAAATAGTAGCTTTGTGTACAGTTATAATTGCTAAGGTATATGAAAACTCCGTAAATCAACGTGTTTTTAATACTCCATGTGAGTTTTATAACCATTCTATTGACACTGACGACCTGTAACAACGTTCTTCAGGCGTTGGAACTGTTATGACGTTTGTCACCCCAGACCTGCCGGCCTAGCTGTAGCTAACAGCTTAGGTGTGGGATTGTCAATCCCGTATAGATCTATACACAAGTATCACGCTCCCCCTACAAGGGATTATGTTATATAATACAGGACTTAATAATGCATACTTGAAAGTACGTGAAGCGTCTCACAACCTAGTATAAAACAGATTTACGTATGAAAAATGTCCATTTGTTCTTGTATATGAAAATATCTCTTTGATATGGTACTTGTAGTATGTAAAATGAATATCTAGTACACTATCTCATGTAATCGCATTTCTTGAAATTGTATGTGTTGAAATTGTATGCTTTCTAATTGTATGTAATCATATCTCTTCGCATAGTATGTAATGTATTTGTATAGACTCATGAATAGACTGAATTTTGTATGATTCCTGGTACTTGGAATGGTAAATAGCATGTCTTAACTATACCTATTATAGTTACTGATAATGTGTGTGTATAATCGAAATATGCCTTTGCTACCCAAAGGTACTAAACCAACTGAATAGAAAACTTTTATGTCTATATCTGTATATATGTTATGTGTATATATATATATATATATATATATATATATATATATATATATATATATATATATATAACCACACATGTATAGGCGTGCATTTGTCAAATAAAATATAACAGAAGTTTTGTATATCTTTTGAGAAGTTTAATAAATAAGAAGTGATGACTTGATGTCAGTTTATAAAACGATTTGAAAGTAGTTTGTTTGATAAGAACAATTTTAAATATAAGAAGACCTTTGTTTGAAATACGATTTTAATGGTGTTTGAAAGGAAATATAAAGTATGTAAGACAGTTTGATAAAGAGTTTTTAACATGTAAAAATGTTTGTCGTAAACTATTATAGTTTTTTCCAAAAGTTTGTTTCATTTGTATAGTAAAACTTGTTATGTAATGTGTAACTTTTGTGATGACATAAATGAACTTATGTACTCAAGGTATAAATAAACCATTTGATTCGTATACGTATAATCACCTATTTAATTTCAACAGATAATATGATATCGTGTTATGTTTTCCGTATGAAAGATTCCATATAATGGTTGTGAATCACATATGATTTACTTGATAAAAATGAGTATTTAGTGAATCTTTGAGTTACACACGATAATAATCGTGTGTTTACTTGTATTCCCCCCCTCAAAAGTGTATATTAAAACAATATTGATAACACATTTAAAAATGTAGATTATAGGGGTATGAACTCGCCGATGAAGGCGCGTGATTTGAAGAAAACGAGATTTTCCCGGGCGGCACCTCGACCGGAAAGTGACGAGATTTTCGGAAATCTCGGGGCTTCGGACTTTCGTCGGGGCTTGGATATGAAACGGGGAAGTCGGGATGTTGTCGGCACGAAAAACGAGGCGAAAATGAGAGAGAATTGAAGCATTTGTGTCAAAATAGCCAGCACCCTCGCAATCTATTTATAGGGGCTGGAGGTCCTCGGTACGCGGGGCGTACTTCGGACTTACGGTGGGCGTTCTTCGTACGCGGGGCGTACTCCGAAGGTACGCAGGGCGTTCGCTTGCGTCACTACTTACCGCATCCTCGGGCGAAGAGTCTATCGACGTGGTTGATCCGGAGCCTTGTATCCGAGTACGCGGGGCGTACGAGGGTACGCAGGGCGTACTCCTTCGGATAAGACTTTGAAGTGCGTGCCAAGAACTTCAAAAACCCGTAACTTTCGCGTACGAGCTCCATTTTTGACGTTCTTTATATCCACGTGAAGGTGAGAAAATACTCTACAACTTTCATTTAGACTCCGTCAGCTAATTTTGATTTTATTTTTAATTATATATTAATTAATAGGTCGGGACACGATAACTTCGTTAAAAATCCGTAACTTCTTTATCCGACGTCCGTTTTCATCAGACTTTTTATTGTTATACTTCTATTGTCGGGCTCTCCAACTTTCGTTTAGGTTGTGTCGGCTAAAGATCGCTCGATCTCTGTTTCGAGTTTTTAGCTGTCTACTGCTAGGTTAGAAACTTCGGAAAATCATAACTTCCTCATACGAAGTCAGATTTGGGCGTTCTTTTTATGCATGATCACGGTTTAACGTAATCTACGACTTTCGTTTAGATACCTAAGGCTAAAAATTATTGTATCGAAACTTTGTGTTTTACGTCTACCAGCGTTGCCGGTTCTCGCCGTGAATTTTTGATTGGTCATAACTTCTTCATTATAACTCGGATTTTAGTGTTCTTTATATGTACGAAAACCTTGATACGAGCCCTACCACTTTATTTAACCCAAATATGATTTTAGGAAAGTTAATTTTTGGCTTAAATTTGACTGGCGTTACATTTTATCATTTCAGAATATCGGGTTGTTACAAGATTCATAATAAAGCACCTACACCCGAAAACATGAAAGAATTTCACATTTGGTTTATGATTATTCAAAATTTCGTATGGTGTAATATTAAAACGACGATGAATGAATGATTTATTTTGAGTAAAACATGTAGTTGAAACAGCTTCAGCCCAAAGATATTGAGGTAAATTTGCATATGCCAACATAGTTCTCGTTCTTCACATAATGAGCGATTCCTTCATTCAACAATTCCAATTTGTTGTGGTGTGTATGGAGATGCAAAATTATGCGAAATTCCTTTGTCCACCAAAAATGAATCAAGAACATTGTTCTTAAATTCAGTTCCATGATCACTCTTGATTTTTCGAACAGTCTTCTTCAACGTCGTTTCCATCTTTTTGATAAAGTCAATCATAACTTGTGAAACTTCGGAGTTGAGCCTGAGAAAATAAACCCACGTAAATCTGGAGAAATCATCAACAATAACTAAAATGTACCATTTATTATTGATAGTTGAAACAGTCGAAGGACCATACAGATCAATATGTAACAATTCCAGAGGTGCAACAATTTTCGAATCAATCGTTATTGGATGACCTTGTTTATGTTGCTTGCCAACTTCACAAGCTGCACATAAAGAATCTTTGTCAAATTTAAGAACAGGTAAACCTCTTACCAGATCTTGTACCACAAGTTTATTAATGTTTCGAAAGTTGAGATGTGAAAGTCTTCGATGCCATAGCCAGCATAAATCAGATGAGGCTTTTGAAAGAAGACATACAACTGGTTTGCCTACAATTGGATTGATGTCCAGAGTGAACATGTCACCTTTCCTTTTAGATTTTAGTAATATTTATTTTGTGTTAACATTCGAAATAACACTTCGTTCTTCATTAAAGAGAACTTGATTGCCAGTGCCCACAACAAGTTGAGAAACACTGATCAAGTTTTGATGTAGACCTTCAACATATGCAACACGATTCACTGTGAATTGTCTATTCTTGATTTTCCTATATCCTTTGATTTGACACTTTTGATTGTTTCCAAACTTTACTACTCTAGCATTTTGTAGTCTTCGAAAATCTCGTAAATTCTCCTTTTTCCCAGTCATGTGACGAGAGCAACCACTATCAATGTACCACTTGTTATCATATTGCTCGTCACACAATACCTGCAATCAATGGAAAAATTTAGGTACCCAAGGCTTTTTGGGTCCTTGGAAATTAGATTTCAATTTCGAATGTAATGAAGAACTTTTAACCCAATGACAAACTTTTGTTTTGAGACTATCAATTAAGTTTACTTCTTCATCTAAAGAAACCGAAACATAGGTGTTTGATGGTTTCGAATGTTCACTAACTTTACCCTTCGCATTTAGAGTTTGTGACTGAACTTTCTTTGCTTTAGTGACTGGTCTCCAAGCTTTGACCGAGATGTTCGAATCCTTTGATGATAAGCTTCCATTCAAAGAAGTGTTCACATATTTTTCATATGCTTCATGAATTTGCTCTTTTGAATACGTATTTGACTGATACATTTTTCCTTTTCCTTCAAGCCAATGATCAATGTTCTTCCTTGAAGTCACTCCTTTTTTCCGTGACATTTCCATAGTTTCTCTTTTCGTGTAATTAGGAAAATTTCGATTTTGAGGTACAAAATCAACTTTGGGATTTGTTACAAAAGAGTAAGCATAGGATGAATCAACCGTTGATTTAAAATGTTGTTGTTGAAAGACTTGTTGATTTGAATTGGATTTCTTTGAAAAAGTGTTTGATTTATTAATTTCAGAAACTTTCGAAAACTTTAGTTTCTTTTTCACATCAAACTTTGTATTATTTGATTGAGATGAATGTTGGGTTTTTGTTGAAAAAGAGGAACTTTTAGCTTTGATAACATTTTTGGTTGTTTGAGATTCAGACATTTTTGGTTGTCGTTTTGAAATGTTGTTTTCCTTCGAAAATTTGTCAATTTGATCTTTAAATTCTTTAGAGTTTAGTTTGACAACTTTTTCATTTTCTTTTTCATTCGGTTTTGAGTCCTCTTTTTCAATTTTGAATTTTTCAACCCACTTTCTTTGTGGTTTTTGACGTTGAAAAACATACAAATTCTTTTTTAAGTTGTTTTCAACTAAGCTTTGATTTGCAAAAAAACCTTCTTCAGTTGTTTCTAAATTATCCTCTTCAACCAACTTCTTTAATTCTGGTTTGATATTCTCAAGATTTCCAGTAGTTATGAAAACTTCATTTGGAAAAATGACATCATCTGTGCATTTAAAATTTGGATAAACCACTATATTCGTTTCAAGATAATGTACACCTTTCTCATTCAATACTTTTTCGAACTTTTGTGTGTCACCATACACTTGATCAACAACTATTCGTGGAATTTCTTCTTCCTTTGAAGATGTCTTTTCTTTCGAAACTTTCTCTACATCTTCATAATCACTATCATCAGTTTGGCAATCTTTGAGATCCACAAAGTTCATATTACAAACTTTTGAAGTTGAGGGTATAGCAGTTTCGTTTTCAACCATCAAATCCTTAACTTGTTCTTTCCTTTTAGAAGTTGAAGCAATATTAACAATAGACAACTAAGAACAATCAACATCTTCAATCTCACTAATTTCACTAATATTATCAGAATTATCTTCTATATCAACAAAATTAAATTGAGAATCAGACGTTGAATTCTCAGTCTTTTTCAAAATTTGAATTTGTTCAGATTTAGTCAAAGTATCATTCACAATGTTAACTAATTCATTCGCATCAAGATATTCATCAACTTTGACAATTCCATATCTATATTTGTCATTCGGAACTTTGTTAAAATTAGCTATTTCCTTTTCACAGTCATACGAAATGTTATCTACCGTAGCTCTTTCATAAGCTAAAAATGGTAGCAATTTTCTATGTTGTTCTTTATTGATTTCGCATGAATGATGAAGTTCAGTTAATTTCCCATACAATCTTTTAGCCGAATTACAGTAAATGTTCCTCTGGGCTAACAACAATTTATTATCACTAGAAAAATTATCCCTAACCATGATATTAGTTATTTGGAGTTCTAAACAATCTATCTTAGTGATTTTCGAATCTAATTTCTTATGTATATCAAACAACTGCATAGACAGCTTCTTAGCCTCATTGCTAGCAGATACTACAATTGAATCAAAATAAGTAACAGTTTCATCGTAAGATACTAATTGAGAATTATAAGCATGTATTGGAATATTGAAATATTCAAGAATATTTCGTACCTTTGTCGTCATTGGAGATTTGTCAGCAGCTTTTGATACAAAGCATCTCCCATGCACTTCGTATTCCTCCTCCTCTGATTCCTCCTCCATTTTTGCAAACATTGCTTCGTGGGTTGGATTTTGCATCTCCTCATCATCTGACCCAGATGACCAGATTTGATAAGTACCTTCTCCATACTCATTCGCACCCTTTGCAACTAGAGACAAATTTTTGGCTTTAGCACTAACCACCTCCAACTTCTCAGCATAGTACGCCTCATCCTTGACCTTATTCTTTCTTTCATCCTTCTTTCGAAGCATACAATTATTCGCAAGGTGATTTGCACCGTTGCAATAATGACAATCAATCCCAGCATCTCCTTTTAACTTTTTCTCAATCTTTCCCTCAACAGGCTTTGTATCTTTCATTTCGTCCTTTTTCTTGTCATCCCCAACACTTTTACTCATAAAGTTCCCTTTTGTCTCAGATGACTTTGCCTTTGGATTGAAAGGCTTTTTGAATAACTTTTCACACAATTGTTTGAATAGAAAGCAATTGCCTCATCATCTGAGTTCATGATGAACCCTTCATGTTCATTCAACACGTCTTCCTCAGCTTCTTTTTTAGAGATCTTCGAAACCAAAGCTAGTGGACCCCCAAATTTGCCTTCGATTCTTCAGCTATTTCGTTCACTTCGCTTTCATGAGTCTTCAGTTGATTGTACAAGTCATTCAAAGTTGATGTATCAAAGCTTTGTTGATTCTTAACCATCATGCTCACACTACGCCGCTCCTTACGAAGTCCCATACCAAAAATTAGATTGAACTCCATGGCTGATCTGGTGATACGATATCGACTGCATCGATAGATCAAATCATTAAGACGATCATAATAAACTTCAATAGTTTCACCATCTTTCTATCTGAAGTCCTTCAGTTCCACTAAGCATTGCTTCACAGAGTTAACTTTTGTCTTCTCACTTCCTTGAAAATTTTCCTTGAGATTGTTCCAGATTTCCTTTGCAGTTGTACAACTCCTCACATAGTTGTAAACAACTGGAGGCATAGCTCCTCTTAGCTCTCTTACACACCTCTTCTCCAGCTTTTTCAGTCGATCAGTTTGATTCTCTACTTCAGAATTTCCAGCAGATGATCCAATTGGTTGAACATTCGATGGTGGATTGTTATTGCCAGAAATGCATTTCCACAATTCTTCATCCAATCCATTGAGATAATCCTGCATACAATCAGCCCATTGATCGTAATACTCAGGGATGAGCATAGGAATTTTGGTGGATGATCCTAGAAGATGAGAAAATGAAGTCATGGAATTCAGATTGAAAGACGCCATTGATGTACGGAATAAATTCTTGAGAATTTTTTAAGAAACTTTGAGAATTTTATAACCAACTATATGATTCAAATCAAAATCTCTATTAGAACACTCGATTCAATGAATTAAGTGCAAAATCGAATCACAAACTAAGATCTAGACAATTTTTCACTTTCAAAAAGTGCGGAAACTTTTGAATCAAAAAGTTGATTCAAAAATCTTTTTGAACAATGTGAAAATCAAATCAGAGATATGATTCCTTCTCTGATACAATTGAAGAAACAAAGAATCGAGAATTTAATTAATTAGAGTGTGAATTCAAAATATGATTCTAAGATTTGAACACCGATGTAAATATGATCTGTTTGGCTCTATTACGCTTTCAAGTTTTACAGAGTACAAGTGAAAATTTTGTAAAGACTTCGTACCTACAACATTAAACTTCGAATATAATGCCCTAGTTAAATAGATTACAAAAATGTTCGAAGACTCTAAAGTAAACTTCGACTTATTACAACACTTTGACCCTAACAATGGGTATGGATTAGGGTTAACCCATGACCTTTGGAATCCCACATATAAATATGCTACTGCATAGCCAAAATCATGACTGATTTATTCTTGGAGACTAGGACGATTTTGGTGGCTAGGATTTTCTCTCAAAATTTCATCCTTTGTCCATGGTGTATTGTGATTCCACTTGAGGCATTCATATTATTGGTGCTAAGTTCTTAAAGGCCAAATACTACAAGTTCTACAAGCTACACAAAGAGGTAAACTCATAACTAGTATTTTATGTTGTTTATATCATTTGTATGCTTGTTGTAGGCTTAAAGATTTGGAAACAATATTGCATGTGTAATTACAGAAAACATAGATCCAAATCTTTTAGGGTTGTATGTGCACCATAGGATGTTGTAGTACTAAAACCCAACAGTGGTATCAGAGCCATTAGTTATTTTCTATTATACTTGATGTTATGAAAAAATCGTTTTTTGTGCTGTCTGGATAGTGGACTCGCCGAGTCTACTGCGGAACTCGCCGAGTTCACCTTATAATTCAACCGACTCACCGAGTCAGTTCATGCACTCATCGAGTTGGTGTCCCTGATAGCAGATTTTCAAGTATTTTGGCCTGTTTTGGATTAGGATCATTACCACAAAATGTTTTTGTTCATAAAATTTGATTTTGATGATATGGTAATGATTATCCTCATCCAAAAACAAGATAATTGTCAAATTTTCAAGATTTGTATTAGTTTATATGATTAGCTAATTTCTTGAAAATCATTTATGTGAATTATCTTTACTTATGAGTTTAATCTAGATCATAGAATATTATTTGATTATTGTGTTAATTAGAATATTTGATCTTAATGGTGTTTATGAAATCCATAACATGTCCTCAAGTTATGGAAAATGAAGAGTTTTTCCTTTTAAAAGTCATTGAAACTCATAGGTTATGAAAAATGGAAGAGTCTCATTTTTAATGGTGTTATGTCTTCCATAACTTGTCCTCAAGTTATGGAACTTGAAAAGTTTTTGAAAATTCAAAACTTTCCTTCAATTTTTGGAATTTGTAAAGTCCCCCCCCCCTAAATATTTTAATTCAAAACCTTAGAATTTTAAAAGTTAAAATTCAACCCTTATACTATTATAATATTAAAAGTTAATATATATATATATATATATATATATATATATATATATATATATATATATATATATATATATAAGAGTAAGTCAGTTTTACCGTTAGTAAGCCTCATTCACGAAGCCGATCTATAAGAGGGGTATAAGGTTACTGCCTATAAAATGGCAGTTTAATGGGTGGCCACTCTCACCCACCGCTTTCTTGACTGGTGGAGGGTCGTTAGCCGAACGGGTAGGATAGAAAAATAATTCTCCCTTCATTAAAAGTATAATGATAAATATAAAGTAACTAAAGTTTTATTAAATTCTCAATCTTAGTTACTTTAGGAACAATGTGAATATGGTGCTAACCCAGGAAATTGCACTCTTCACCTTGTTAAGTCGTTAGTGGAGTGTGTGTGATTAACCGACACACTAATCTGGGACTGACAATACGTAGCAAAGGGTAGCTTGATGTTAATCATAGACCAATGCAGCGTGTGTGGTTAACCAACATATTGATTATGTGGTTGTAACATTGGGTGTACCAAGCTAATTTTCATGGTTATTCACACCTTTTTCATGGTGGAAATTGGTAAATCGTCATTTAGTTACCTTCAAATATTTTGCAAATTGGATTACGACATCCCTCTTCTAATTTGTTAAATATTTTGTTGGGTGCTAGCCTTAATATTTCAAATTGGGTGTTATATTAAGGACTTAAATCAACTAAACTTGAATTTCTCCCTCATAGATGTCTATTTATGACAACTATGGTCTTCCTTATCCTTTTGGATAAAGCTTTCCTAATGATGATGATATCCCATATGGAGATCAAGGTGACAGATTAATCCCTTTTTCATGCATTAATGGGACTTGAAATCATACTTCACTTCCTCTACCTCCTATAATTATTCAACCTAATCCACAAAGTTCAAAGAATTGAAAAGGTTCAAGGTCACTCAAGCTCTTTTGGCAAGCAAACCCAAAGATGGATAGTTTGTGTGCACTCACGTATTGGAGATGAAGTCACATATTGACAGGCTAGGAGAGTTGGGTGTCGAAGTCTCAAGTAAGTTGACTGTTGACTGGATTCTTAAATCACTTTCTAAGTCATATAGTGAGTTTATTAAGGACTACTATGTGATGGACCACGACGTTACCCTTAATGATCTTACATATTTGCTTGTTCCTGCTGAATCAACAATGATTTGGAGCATTGGTAAAGAAAATTTGATTGGATGATCTACTTCCCAAACTTACATGGACATTGACAATGGATACATAGGAAGTCCAGAAAAGTCTTCTCTTCCCAATGGAAAGGGATCGGCCATTGTCAACCCGGTTGACCAAGTGGTAAAGAGAAAGGCTAAGTCTGAGATAGTCCCGTGTACCAATACTAAAGAGTCCATATGTTTCTATTGCCAAAAGAAGGGGCATTGGTTGCGAAACTTCCCTATTTACCTGAAAGTTCACTAGGATGGTAAAAGTAAAAAAAAATTGACTATGCTTCAGGTAAAGTCCACTATCTAACTCATTCCTATTTGAAGATTCTTATTACATGATGTGACTAGGTCGCATTTTGATATTTTGTAGAATCAAAGAAAAGAAAGGAAGCTTAAAGGAAGAATAAGCTAATTCTAATCGCGAAGAGATGGATTTCGATCGCATGATCTGAAGATCAGAATTTTGTGTTGCTACAAAGAGTTATGATAGATTGCTTAGGAATGGATAACAACTTAGTTTTCATATGTATTTGCATTGTAAGGATAAGTTTTTCCGCAATTTCAAAATAAAAACAAAAGTTTTTTATTTTATTTATGTTAAGTATCCTTACAATTGGATTTGTGAAAATTGTTGTTTATATGATTCCATTGATAGCAATATTAGAAAATGGATTTGATTCTTTCGTTTGTGGTAGTGTCAACAATTTGTTGAATAAGGAAAGATTCTCATCACCCAAGTTTCAGTTGGATTTGGAATCATGCAACTTGTGTGATGAATGAGAATTTTCATCTTTGGGAAATTAAGACTAATTCCTTGTTCACATGTATATGTGAGTTAAGTGAAGGACTAAGGGATCAGGTACACTTGCTTGTGTACTAGTTAAGTCCACCACAAAGACCGATAAGACTATTCATCATGATTTACTAAAGTTTAGTAAATATGGTTATGCTTACAAGTTTAAGGGTAATTCTGAAACATTCGAAAAGTTTCAATGTATGGCAGGATGAATGAGAAGAATCAAATTAGGCAGAAAGATAAAAGTTTCTCCAATCTTAAAAGATGGAAGAGTACTTTAGTATCATGTTTTATGATCATCTTAAAGATTATGGAAAGCCATATCACAATTGATCCTCTAAGGACATCTTGTTGCATTTGTTTGGCTAAGAAAGAGAAATTGTGAATTGTTGAAATGGTTAAATCAACAAGATGAGTCATACTTCGTTCCAAAACAAGTCTTAAAGTCATACTCCAAGATTGTAACTCGAGTGACATAATCATAAGAAAGGTTTATAACACTATTCAAAGGTAGAGTAAAATGTTTTCTACTCTTGTACATTTGAAATTGGTAAGTTGTGATGTTTTGGATAAAACAAAGACCAACTAAGACCAATAGTGTGAAGTGTTTTTCTTGATAAGAATCCGCACTAATTCTTGAATATTTGTTTGTCAAGGAATGTTTCTTGACAAGAGAATCTCATATGTCATGGAGTCAGTGGGAGTCTTAATGATCTTGAAAAGGGTCTCAAGAACTAATCAAGAATATAACCTCTTGCTTATCACTAGCACACAACTTGGCGTTTGTAACCTATCGTGTTAACATATTCTTATTTATGTGCTCATTCCAGTTAAAAGTTGACTATGCATGTGAGTTCTATGAGTTCTCAATTGTTTGCATAACAACCTGGATGACATGGTAGGCCCTTGTGCTGCCAGGTGGCAAGAAATTAAGATTGAACAAGTTCAGTCCATATGAGTTTGGATTTGTCACTAACCTTGTCTTATGATTATGGTTTGACAAATTTCCATGGAAAGGAACATATACACCATAAAATCTAAGTGTCATAACGTTTCTCTCCAATTCATGAAAATGATTGTGAGGAAACGCTTTCGGTAAGTAGATTTTAAAGCGATAGCAATTGTGGGATTATTCTCAAATTCGATTATGATTATGGCATCCCTTTTCATAATTCGAATTGTGAACAATGGCAAAGGTGTAAACATTTGAGACTATGATTACGGCATCCCTTTTCATAGTTCTAAAATTGTTTAGACACACATGTGTGCTATCTAAGGAAAGGTGTATGATTTTGGGAAGCTTAGATAAAGTCTTATCGAAGCATCTCGTTTCAGAAATCTAAACTTTGGTAAGAAAGTCAATAAGTATTGATTTCTAGAAGTCTAGTTGATTTCTGGATACATGTCAAAGATAGTGGGAACATAAGTGTTATGCTAATATAGATATAATTATCGTGTTAGTGGGAGCATGATTATTATGTTAAGTGTTGCAAGTTAGCAATGTTAATTATGGAAAACAAAAGTTTCGATATGCAAAGTTGCAGGGTTTGAAAAGTTGTTTTGCTATAATTAAGGGAGAGGAAATTATACTTCATTCCAATTCTAAAAGCTTAGATTGAGATTTTAATCAAACTTAGTCAATTATATATATATATATATATATATATATATATATATATATATATATATATATATATATATATATATATATATATATATATATATATATATATGAATGTTATGTTGGAATGGTTCAACATAAGCAAATTCTATATATGGAAATATTATTTGCGTTCTAAAATTCAATTATGATTACAGCATCCTTTTTCATAATTCAAATTATGAGAACATGGAAAATATAAATAGAAATATTATAGCAAAAGACCGTTCTAGTATTATGTATTTATGTGAGACATAATGAATCATGTACCATATGCTTCAGATATAGGATCGATTATATGCGCTATTCATCCATTCTAAATTTTCTAAATGCCTAGGGCATTAAGAGGGAAAAGGACTACAACTAGATATGACTAAAATTTTGTCGAAGAAAATCTGAGGTTTACCAAAGATTTGTTGCTCATGGGCACTTGGAAGCATAGTGTAAATTTTGGAAACGACCATATTGACATATTCTGAAAAGAGGCAACCCTTATTTAGAAGTGATAGTCAAAATGGGAATATGGAAGTGTTTCCATAAGTGGAAGTCATTCTTTAGATCTGTGTAAGATTAGAAAACTTAATGCAAGAAGGATGTTAAAAGGAATGTACTTTGAATGTGAGACTTCGTTTCCATGGAATTGCTCTCCATTGGAATACTTTGTAATGTCTGTTGCCAAGTCTCTGTGACTTTTGTGCATAGTCATTACAAAAGGATCATTGCATACAAGTTTATAATCGAACAAATTATAGTAAATGGCAAGAATTTGATATTCTTATGTTTACGACAAGGATTTGGGATTGAGAAATGAGCATCATTAAAGTGTTGTCAATTTATCTATTTCACAAAGTAAGGACCATAAACAAA
The DNA here is from genome assembly GCF_002870075.4 of Lactuca sativa. Taxonomy (NCBI): domain Eukaryota; kingdom Viridiplantae; phylum Streptophyta; class Magnoliopsida; order Asterales; family Asteraceae; genus Lactuca; species Lactuca sativa. The sequence goes on along the minus strand of NC_056628.2, from coordinate 150,613,035 downwards.
CATAGTGTGCATGCTTGGAGCATGGGAGAACTATTGTTTTAATTCGAGTATTAAGTTGATTATTCGAAACATTATACAATGAATAATGAGTAATCAATATGGCGATTAAATAAAAGGTGTTTTATTTACACTTAAAAGTTTTGAGGCCATATAGGAGTAGTATTATTCTTGTGTTTCACTTTTCATGTTTTGACTTCCTAAATAACTAGGTCATTCAAATCGTCCATAGTCGATCATACTTTGGAAGTAGGTATTGAGGCAAGACTGTCATGAATGGGTCCGTAGGTTGACTAAAGACGTTTAGACATATCACAAGATTGCTTGCAGTGTTCGTGAGTACTCATGGAATAAGATTCGAGTATTAGATTAAACCCACGCTCATTTCAATCACTTAATGGATTCTATCACGAGTGATCATGAGACAATAATATCTTATATTATTGAAACCAAGACATGTGAGTTGTAGTTTACAAGTCGGTTGCACATTGACATATGTAAACGCACCAGTAACTTAGTGTTATAAAACATATCGTTGTGTGTGATTTGATGAGTAAGTACACGCAAGCATTTGAGTCTAAGTGTATCCATTCCTTTTACCCTTGGAGAGATAAAAACGATATCTGTGGGCCCCTCGATGATTTAGTGATGACAACCCTAAGTGCTCGGTCGAGCCTGGACTGATTTAATTTGTTCAATTTGTCGGTCATCATAAATCAGAAATCAGGAATCAACAAATGGACAGAGAGAATGATTATAATCAATGTCTCAGTCCATATGATATCTTGAATGGAGGAATATATGATCCCTTATCTAATAGACGCATCATTGACTAGGTCAGAGTTCGACAACGAATTTTAAGAGCTCTGATTGCTATTCAGGATTTTGGAGTCGTACTTGCAATAATAGTTATTAGACTTATCCAAGTAGGAGACTGTTATATTAGGTGTCTAAGCCCATAACTATAATTGGTATGTACTTGACCCAAGAGTAGCATGGTCCATTTGAGTTGCATATCATCATGACAATTTGTTAGAATGGACTTTTGAGAAGAGGTTATTTATGGTTTATTAGTATATTATAAGTTCTAATATATTAATATGAAATCATATGATTTAGTTAGTATTAATCAAGAATTAGTTTGGAATTAATTTAGCGATCAAAAGAGACTAGTTAAATCAATGGGGACTAATTGTGTACATTAGTTATATTTTTATGTTGGGCTTATGATCCATGTTGGACTAAGTTTATGTATGGATACATAAAGAGTTAGGCCACATGAACCATGGATTATAAACCCATGGGTATGGAATAGGGTTAACCCATGACCTTTGGAATCCCACATAAAAATATGTTACTCCATAGGCAAAATCACGATTGATGTATTCTTAGAGATTATGGATGATTTTGGTGGCTAGGATTCTCTCTCAAAATGTCATTCTTTATCCATGGTGTGTTGTGATTCCATTTGAGGCATTTATACTATTGGTGATAAGTTCTTAATGATGGGTTTTGAGCATTCTAACACTCCTATGGTGTATATGCAACCCTAGAAACCTTGGATCTATGTTTGACTAAGATCCATGCAAATAATTATTTTTCCAAGGTTCTTATCCTATCTAGCATGGCAAAGGGAACTTGAATCAAATAAAGCTAGTAGAATTACTTACCTTGTAGTTGTAGTTGATTGTTTGGAGTTTTAGAGCCTAGCACCAATAGTGTGGATGCCTCAAATGGAAATCACAAATCACCACAAACTTTGGAACCTTGAGAGAATAGTCACAACTATCTTGAAATCGGCCCTCTTACTTTACTCACCACAACTAGTGTGATTTCAAGAACCAAAGCCTCCTTTATATAGTGTGGTGGATTAGGGTTACATCCATGTAAGCCCTAATATCCATGTCTTTTCATTTCCATGAGATCCATGGGTTAAAGCTCCATGGAGTATCCTTGGACTTTCCATGCAAGCCTAGCCCATTCCAAATAAGCATTAGCCCACACTATATAAATATAGGAGCCCGTATTTAATTAGTAATACTTTTGATCTCTAAATTAATCCTAGATTAATTATAGATCAATACTAATTAAATAATATGATTTTATATTAATATATTAGAACTTATAATATATTAATAAATCATAGCTTATACTATTCTCAAAAGACTATCCACAAATTGTTCGGGTGAAGTGCAACCCAAATGGACCATGCCGGGTCAAGTCAACTACATACCAAATATAGTTATGGACTTAGACACTATATCCAATAGTATCCCACTTGGATAAGTCTAATAACTATAGTTGCAAGTATGACTTCAGGAACCGATCATCAATCGTAGCTCTTTAAACTCTTTTGAACTATGAAGCGCCATTTTAGATAACTGATCATATAATCCTCTGTTCTATATATCAGTCGGACAAACACATGCAACATGGTCTTGCTTATTGTCCAGCATTTGTTTCCCGATTTCCGATTTGTTTGACATAGAACTTAACTGAGCACATCAACTTAGTTTTGACCGGGCCCGGTACATAGGTCAAAACAAAATCATCGAGGGGACCAGATATCAATTCTAACCCTAGAAGGAACAGGTAAACTTCGACTTATATGTTTGCTCTACTACTTGTTTAATTACAAACAAAGGTACGTTTTATAACATCGAGTTACCAATGCGTTTTCGTACAATCAATGCATAATCAACTCATAGGCAACAAATCATATCTCTAGGTTTGAAGACTTATATGATATTACCATCTCACGATCACTCGAGATAAATTCCATGAAGTGATACAAGTGAGCGTGGGTTGAATCCAATACCCAGAGCTTATGAGCACTCATGAGTGTTGTAGCCCCGCTTTGTCTAACATCTTAGACATCTATAAGCCAACCCATGACAGTCTTTATTCATATCTACTTCCAGCATATGACCGACTGTGGAGAGTTTGAATAATATGATATGAACCATAACATAATTATTCTGGAAGTCAAAACATGTAAAAAGAGATAATAATAAACGATTAACAAGTGATAACAACACTTTAGTCATAAATAACAACTTTTATTTATCATCAAATGTCAATTACATTTTACAAATTTCAAGATTATCTAACTACTAAAACTAATATCATCCTTCAGCCCTATACTCCGAGCATGCTGGAGATGCTTAGCCCGAGTCAGTCCCTTCGTGAGGGGATCTGCTAGGTTCTCATCCAATGATACCCTCTTTGCCATGAGGATTCATTCTTCTATTCGATGTCTAATGAACTGATATTTTCTGTCAATGTGTCTGGATCTCACATGATCTCTTGGTTCCTTGGCTAAGGCAACCGCACTATTGCTGTCATAGAAAATCTCCATTGGCTCCTTTATAGCTGGTACAACTCCAAGGTCTCTGATGAATTTCTTAATCCATATAGCCTCCTTTACTGCCTCGCTTGCTGCTATATACTCTGATTCACAAGTGGAATCAACCACTGTCTCCTGCTTGGAACTTTTCCAAGTAATTGCCTCTCCGTTTAGGGTAAAGACCCAGCCCGACTGAGAGCGGAAATTATCCCTGTCAGTCTGGAAGCTAGCATCACTATACCCTACAACTCTCAAGTCATCACTCCCACCGAGGGTAAGGACCTAGTCCTTAGTCCTCCGTAGGTACTTGAGGATATTCTTTACCGCAGTCCAGGGTTCCCCTGATACCTGCTAACAATGCTCAAAGCAAAGGCTACATCAGGTTGAGTACACATCATAGCATACATGATGGATCCTACAGCTGAAGCATAAGGTATTCGACTCATTTCTGCTATCTCAGCCTAAGTACTAGGGCTTTGTGTCTTACTCAATCTGGCGTTACTCTGGATGGGTAAATCACCTCTCTTGGAGTTATGCATGTTGAATCTTTTCAACACTTTGTCCACATAGGTGCTTTGACTAAGTCCAATCAATCTTTACTCCTGTTTCTCAAAATCCTTATACCAAGGATATAGGCAGCTTCACCAAGGTCCTTCATAGCGAAACACTTCCCAAGCTAGGACTTTACTTCCTGTAGGGTTGGGATGTCATTTTCTATGAGTCGTATGCCATCCACTTACAGTACCAAAAAGCTGACTATGCTCCCACTAGCCTTGATATAGACACAAGATTCATCTTCACTCCATGAAAAGCCAAATTCTTTGACTTTCTCATCAAAGCAAAGATTCCATCTGTGAGGTGCCTATTTCAATCCATAAATGGATTTCTCCAGTTTACACACTCTATTGGGGTACTCTGAACTGACAAAACCCTCTGGCTGAACCATGTAAACATCTTCAGCCAACTTTCCATTAAGGAAAGCGGTTTTGACATCCATTTGCCATATTTCATAGTCATGAAATGCAGCAATGGCTAACAGAACCCTAATAGACTTAATCTTGACCACTGGTGAAAAGGTCTCATTATAATCAACTCCCGGAGTTTGAGAATAACCCTTTGCAACCAGTCGTTCCTTATAAGTGTGTACATTACCATCCATGTCGGTCTTCTTCTTGAAGATCCATTTGCACCCAACTATCTTACGATCAGGTACATTGTCAACCAAGTTCCAAACTTGATTGTCATACATGGACTGTATCTCGCTATCCATAGCCTCTTTCCACTTGGCTGACTCAGGGCTTGCCGTGGCTTCCGCGTAACTGTTAGGTTCATCCAGACCTATCAATGTGTTATCACTGATAAGTGTCTCACCTTCTGCAATAATATGGAAACCATAATAATGCTTAGGTGCATTCCTAACTCTGGTGGAACGCCTCAGAGGTATACATTCTTCAGTCTGCTCAACAGGACTTTCCTCCTTAGGTTAAGGGCTAGGGATTGAGGTTCCTTCACCACTTGACTCTTGAATTTCCTCAAGGTCAATTTATTGGATTTTTTTGGCCATAAGAACATCCTATGTGCTCATGCAAACCCTAATGCTTGGATCTAGGTTTCTCTATTGTACATGCAGTTCATCCAAGACTTTAAGCCCTAGATCTAGCATGTGATAATCAATATTAACATAAGAATAAGGTTTAGATTTTACCTTGATTGTTATGTAACATTGTAACAATAACAATCTCAAATCCTCCTTGTAATGGCTTTAGAAAGCTTAGAGTCACAAGTGTCACTCCTCTAATGGCTCACAAACACCAAGATCAAGAGGATGAAGAATGAGAATAGAGGAGGCACCCAAAAAACGTGTTGAAACCCTAAGGAAAACTCTTAGCCACGTTTTTGGTGCCCTAGGGATCCTAAAATAGTGAGGCTATTAGGGTTATCTAACAAGGAAACCCTAATATGACTGCTTAGGGTCTAAGCAACCCATGGACTCCCTCCTTAGAGGCCTTGGACGATTTCTAATGGGTTTCCCCATAGAATTCATCCACTCCATCCTCTATGGAGTCCATTAGCCCAATATTCAACTATCACACGATTGACAGTTCTAGTCCCCTTTATTTAATTAATCTCTTTAGCCATAAAATTAATTCTTAATTAATTATTGACTTATGTTAATTAAACAATATGATTTGTCCTTTAATATATTATTCTCATAATATATTAATAAATCATAATTAATTCTCTCTCTCTCTCTCTCTCAATAATTCATCCTATCAAGTTGCTTTGGTGAAGGCAACCCAAAAGGACCATGCACCATCGGGTCAAGTACATACCAAAATAGTTATGGACTTAGACACTAATCCAATAGTCTCCCACTTGGATAAGTCTAATAACTATTCTGCGAATGACTTCAGATCCTGATTCGCAATTGTAGTTTTCAAAAGCCGCTGTCAACTCTAATCTTATATGATACACGTCCTTTAGATAAGGGATCATATATGATGGATTTTGAGCATTCTAACACTTCCTAAGTGTACATGCAACCCTAATAACCTTGGATCTATGTTTGTCTAATTCTCATGCAAAGTTTATTTCCAAGGTTATGATCCTATCTAGCATACAATGGGAACAATTTTAACTTAAATGAAAGATAGAACTACATACCTTGTTGTTGATTTTGATCCTTGAAACCTTGTGAGCCTAGCACCCAAAGTGTGATGCCTCAAATGCTTCACACAACACCAAATGCTATGGAGTAAACTTGGAGAGAAAGTATAACACTATAAAAATCGGCTCTAGCCCTCTAGCATGCATTTGTAGCCGATTTTGGGAGAAACATGAGCTTTATATAGTGTTGACGCATTTAGGGTTACACCATGTAAACCCTGATGTGTCATGACTCTTCATTTCCATGACCCATGGGTTTATAACTCCCATGGAGCATCCAATGGGTTTAACCAAACTTGATTATCCATGGAGCCTCTTAGCCCACTATATAAGTTATGGATGATTTACATAATCAACCCATATATTTAATTAGTTACAATTTGATCACTTAATTAATTCTAGATTAATTCTTGATCAACTAATTAAATAATATTATTAATATATTAGAACTTATAATATATTAATAAACCAGAAGTGTTATTTCTATCATTTATTCTATCCAATTGCATGGTGCCATGCAACCCAAATGGACCATGTCGAGTCGAGTCAAGTACATACCAGAAATAGTTATGGAGTTAGGCACCTTATCCAACAGTCTCCCACTTGGATAAGTCTAATAACTATAACTGCAGGTATGACTTCAGGAACCGATCGGCAATCGTAGCCCTTTTCAAGGTTTCTCAGAACTGAGAAGATGATGGTACGCCATTTCAGATAAGGGATCATATAATCCTCTGTTCTTAGATATCAGCCGAACAAACACATGGAACATGGTCTTGCTTATTGTCCAGCAGTTTGTTTCCCGATTTCCGATTTGTTTGACGTAGAACGTAATTGAACACATCAACTTAGTTCTGACCGGGCCCGGTACATGGGTCAAAACAAAATCATCGAGGGGCCCAAATATCAGCTTCTAATTCAAGAAGGAGCAGATAAACTTCGACTCATATGCTTGTTCTACTACTTGTTAAATTACACACAAACGCACGTTTTATAACATCGAGTTACTAATACGTTTTCGCACGATCAATGCATAACTAACTCATAGTTAACAAGTCATATCTCTAGGTTTGAAGACTTATATGATATCACCGTCTCGCAATCAGTCGAGATAAATTCCATGAAGTGATACCAGCGAGCGTGGGTTGAATCCAATACTCAGAACTTATGAGCTCTCATGAGTGTTCAGGCCATGTCCAACACCTTAGACCTCTACAACCAACTCATGACAGTCTTAATTTATATCTACTCCCGACATATGACCGACTGTGGATAATTTGAATAATATGTAAAAACCCAGCATAAATATTCAGGAAGTCAAAACATGCAAAAGAAATAATAGTAAATGATTGACAAAAGATAGCAACACTTTACTCATGAATAAACACAACTTTTATTCATCATCAAATGTCAAATACATTTTACATATTTCAGAATTATCTAACTACTAAAACTTATATCATCCTTCAGCCCTATGCTCCTAGCATGCTGGAGATGCTTAACCCTACCCAGTCCCTTCGTGAGGGGATCTGTCAGGTTCTCATCTGATGATACCCTCTTTGCCACGAGGAGTCCTTCTTCTATACGATGTCTGTTGAAATGATATTTTCTGTCAATGTGTTTGGATTTCCCATGATCCCTTGGTTCCTTTGCTAAGGCAACTGAACTTTCACTATCACAGAAAATCTCTATGGGCTTCGATATAGTTGGTACAACTCCAAGGTCTCCAATGAAGTTCCTTAGCCATATAGCCTCTTTTGCCGCCTCACTTGCCGCTATATACTATGATTCACAAGTTAAATCAACCACTGTCTCCTGCTTGGAACTTTTCCAAGAGATTGCTCCTCCATTTAAGGTAAAGACCCAACCCGACTGAGAGCGGAAATTATCCCTATCAGTCTGGAAGCTAGCATCACTATACCCTACAACTTTGAAGTCATCACTCCCACCAAGGGTAAGGACCCAGTCCTTAGTCCTCCGCAGGTACTTGAGAATGTTCATTACCGCTGTCCAGTGAGCCTTACCAGGGTTCCCCTAATACCTGCTAACCATGCTTAACGCAAAGGCTACATCAGGACGAGTACAGGTCATAACATACATGATCGATCCTACTGCCGAAGCATAAGGTACACGACTCATTTCAGATATCTCTACCTCAGTACTCGGGCTCTGAGTCTTACTCAGTCTAGTGTTACTCTGGATGGGTAACTCTCCTCTGTTGGAATCTTGCATGCTGAATCTCTTTAGCACCTTATCGTAGTATGTACTCTGACTAAGTGCAATGAGTCTTTTACTCCGGTCTCACAAGATCCTTATCCCTAGAATATAGGCAGCTTCTCCTAGGTCCTTCATAGCAAAACACTTCCCAAGCCAGGACTTAACTTCCTGTAGAGTTGGGATGTCATTTCCTATGAGTAGTATGTCATCCACATACAGTACAAAAAAGCTAACTATACTCCCACTAGCCTTGACATATACACAAGATTGATCTTCACTTCTCGAAAAGCCAAACTCTTTGACTTTCTCATCAAAGCAAAGATTCCATCTGCGATGTGCTTGCTTTAATCCATAAATGGATTTCTCAAGCTTACACACTCTATTAGGGTACTCTGTGCTGACAAAACGCTCTGGCTGATTCATGTAAACATCCTCAACCAACTTTCCATTAAGAAAAGCGGTTTTCACATCCATTTGCCATATTTCATAGTCATGAAATGCAGCTATGTCTAACAATACCCTAATAGACTTAATCTTGGCTACTGGTGAAAAGGTCTCATCATAATCAACTCCTGGAGTTTGAGAAAAGCCCTTTGCAACCAGTCGTGCCTTATAGGTGTGTACATTACCATCCATGTCGGTCTTCTTCTTGAAGATCCTTTTGCACCCAACTGTCTTACGACCTCGTACATTGTCAACCAAGTCCCAGACCTGATTGTCATACATGGACTGTATCTTGCTATCCATTTAGCAGACTCGGGGCTTGCCATGGCTTCCACATAGCTGTTGGGTTCATCCAGACCTATCAGTGTCTCATCACTGATAAGTGTATCACCTTCCGCAGTAATATGGAATCCATAGTAATGCTCAGGTACATTCCTAACCCTTTTAGAATGCCTCAGAGGTACAATTGGAGGTACAACAGGAGTTTCCTCCTCAAGTTGGCTGCTAGGGTTTGAGGTTCCTTCACCACTTGACTCTTGAAGTTCTTCAATGACAATTAGCCTCCCATTGTTTCCTTGGCTTATGAACTCTCTCTCTCGAAAGACAGCCCTCCTTGATACAAAGACCACATTCTCACTAGGTCTGTAGAAGAGGTAACCAAAGGATTTTTGTGGGTAGCCGATGAAAATACACCTCTCACTTCGAGGTTCGAGCTTGTCATGAGTCTCGCGTCTCACGAAAGCCACACAACCCAAACCTTGATATGGGCTAGACTAGGAACTTTTCAAGTTCACATCTCGTGAGGTGTTTTGGCAACCTTCTTTGTAGGGACCAGATTAAGGATATGGGTGGCAGTCTCTAAGGCATACCCCCAAAATGAGATTGGTAGCGAAGCTCGACTCATCATGGAACGAACCATATCCAACAAGGTTCGATTACGCCTCTCAGCCACACCATTCAACTGCGGTGTCCTGGGAGGTGTTAATTGTGAGACAATCCCACATTCCCTAAGATAGTCGAGCAACTTGATACTAAGATACTCACCACCATGATCGGATTGAAGCATCTTAATGTTCCTGCCCAATTGATTCTCGACTTCCTGTTTAAACTCTTTAAACCTTTCAAAAGTCTCTGACTTATGCTTGATTAAGTAGACATATCCATATCTACTGTAATCATCAGTAAAAGTCACATAATAGCGATTAGTATCTCTTGTGGCATGTTTGAAGGGTCCACACACATCCGTGTGTACAAGATCCAACAAACCTTCACCCCTAGCACAAGAACCTGTGAAGGGTGACTTTGTCATTTTTCCAAGTAAGCATGATTCACAACTATCATCTGGCTTTAGGTCAAATGATTCCAAGACTCCATCCTTTTGGAGTTGGCCTATGTGTTTCTTGCTTATATGTCCAAGACGACAATGCCATAATGATGCTTTATCCAAGTTATTATCATTAGTAGAATCAATACACAACACATTATTTCCTAAATTATCTACAACAGACACAACTTCATACACACCATCACAAGGTAATGCCTTAAAATAAAACACATTATTAAAGAAAGCATTTATTCCACCAATTTCATTATCAAAGGAAAAGGTAAAACCTTGTTTATACAAGGCATGAAAAGAAATAACAGTTCTTGCCATTTCTAGTGAATAACAACATTTATTCAAATCTAAAGTAAATCCACTACTAAGCAACAAAGTATAAACTCCAATCTTGGTGACAAGTGAAACTTTCCTATTCGCCATGATCAAGTTTATCTTTCCATGCACCACATTCTCACTTCTTCTTAGTCCCTATAATTTAGAACAAATATGAATACCGCAACCGGTATCAAGGACCCAAGATTTAGAATAGAGTGAATTATTAGAAGATATAGTGTAAATACCTGCATGGTTGGGTTTCACTTTCCCATCCTTCAAATCTTGCTGGTACTTTGGGCAGTTTCGCTTCCAGTGCTACTTTTCATGGAAATAGAAGCATTCAGCCTCTTTGGGATTAGAAGAAGGTGTAACAAAACCTTTCTTGGTTCCACTAGAAGAGAAGCCATCAAGGGTCTTCCCCTTGGTACCCTTCAATGAGTTCTTCCTCTTGTTCCCTTTCCCTTTCCCGATTTCCAGGACAGTTGAGGAGTTTGGAGTAGGAGTAGATTTTGCGGTCTATAGGAGTACCTGAAGTTTGCTAAGTGTAACTTCCTCCTTATTCATGGGGTATGTCATGCAGAATTGATCATAACATGAAGGTAAGGAGTGCAAAATGATATCTATTGGCAACTCCTCAGGGAAGTTCACATTCAACTTCATCAATCGATCCACATACCTTTGCATTTTCTGCATGTGGCTTTTGATGGGTTCACCATCTTTCATTCGGGTTGTGATCATAGAGGAGATGATTTCATATCGCTCTTGACGAGCACTCTGATGGTAGCGGTCCATCAAATCCTGGTGCATCTCAAAGGGATAGTAGTCCTCATAGGACTTTTGGAGCTCGGCTGACATGGTGGCCATCATGATGCATGCTACTTTTGTAGCATCTCTTTCATGAACCTCATATTCAGCAAGCTCCTCAGGAGTAACAGTTGGCTCAGGCACCTTAAGCTCCTTGTCAAGAACATATTCCTTGTTCTCATAACGAGTGACCATCCTGATGTTTCAGATCCAGTCAGTAAAGTTGGATCCATCAAAGATGACTCTCCCATAAAGGTTCATGAGAGAGAAGGAGCCAGTAGGGTTTGAGCCAGGAGTAGCATTGTTGGAAGACATCTGAAGAGAAGAAAATAAGTTTAGTTTAGATATAGGGATAATCCTTAATAAAAAACCCAAATGTAATATTAAGGCTAGGATCCAATCACAATATATTATAACCTAGAAGAGGGATGCCGTAATCCAAGTTATAACATATTTGAAAGGTAGGTGAATGATGATTCACCAATTTCCACCATGAAAACGAAATATAAATTATTAGGTTTTATTTGGTTTTTAGAAATTCCTAGATTCTTTGAGATTCATTGAACTTTTCAATGGCATGTTTCAATCTCGAGTGTGCCCTTCATGTTTTGTGATTGAGATACCGAGGATCACAAAACAAGGTGTGAAGTAACCATGTAAATTACTTGGTACCCTTAATGTTTTTCACTTAATTGTTGTGCCGGTAAACCACACGCGCTCCTTCCAACCTCATGAAAAACCTTAAGTCACCGTTTGCCTCCCTTGTTAAGTCCAAGTTAGTGTGCCGATAAACCACACACGCTCCACCAACGACTTAAACAAGGTGCAAAGTGTAATTTCATGGATTAGCACCTTATTCACATTTTTCCTAAAGTAACTAAGATTGGGAATTTATAAAACATTTAGTTACTTTATAATAATCATTATACTTTTAATGAGAATTTTTAAGACATTGTCCTACCCGTTCGGCTAACGACCCTCCACCAGTCAAGCAAGTGTTGGGTGAGAGTGGACACCCATTAAGTTGCCATTTTATAGGCAACAGCCTTATACCCACCTTATAGACTGGATTCGTGAATGAGGCATACTAGCAGTACGACGACTTTGATCTTATACATACATACACACACACACACACACATATATATATATATATATATATATATATATATATATATATTATTCTTAACTTATAATATTATAAGTATAAGGGTTGAATTTAACTTTTAAAATTCTAAGGGTTGGAACTAAAGTTATAATATGACTTTACTTGTTCCAAAACTTGAGGGCAAGTTTTGTAAACTTTCAAAACTTTTCATTTCTCATAACTTATGAATTTAATTGAGTATTAAAATTGAACACACTTCATTTTTATAACTCTTGTGCTCTTTTAATGGTGTTAATTCAAGTGTGACTCTTGGTTTTCCATAACTTGAGGACAAGTTATGGACTCCATTAAAACACATTATGACCAAGAATTAAACTACCAATTAGGTTATAAGTAATTCCTATGATCATCTAAATTCATAAGATCAAGAACATGAATATCCATATCAAAGTTTCAAGACCATATGAACACATATAATCATGAAAATTTGATATTAGCCATTGTAAATGGATTAGAACAAACATTACACCATCTAAAACTAGTTTAATAACACCAAAACAGTTTAGGGTAATGTTTCTAGTCCATTTCCAGCGGGAAAAGTCGAAAATCTGCATTCTGAGGCTCCTACTCGTCGAGTGCGTGGTCCTACTCAGTCAGTAGGATGAAGATACACATGAACTCGGCGAGTCCCCCCATGGACTCGACGAGTTCATCAGGCAGATTGCACAAAATCGACTTTTTTTCAATAATTTTGCATCAATTATCAAACAAACAAGCCTAGTCTCTGATACCACTGATGGGTTTTGAGCATTCTAACACTTCCTAAGTGTACATGCAACCCTAATAACCTTGGATCTATGTTTGTCTAATTCTCATGCAAAGTTTATTTCCAAGGTTATGATCCTATCTAGCATACATGGGGAACAATTTCAACTTAAATGAAAGATAGAACTACATACCTTGTTGTTGATTTTGATCCTTGAAACCTTGTGAGCCTAGCACCGCAAGTGTCATGCCTCAAATGCTTCACATAACACCAAAAGCTATGGAGTAAACTTGGAGAGAAAGTATAACACTCTAAAAATAGGCTCTTGCCCTTAAGCATGCATTTGTAGCCGATTTTGGGAGAAACATGAGCTTTATATAGTGTTGACACATTTAGGGTTACACCATGTAAACCCTAATGTGTCATGACTCTTCATTTCCATGACCCATGGGTTTGTAACTCCCATGGAGCATCCAATGGGTTTAACCGAACTTAATTATCCATGGAGCCTCTTAGCCCACTATATAAGTTATGAATGATTTACGTAATCAACCCATATATTTAATTAGTTACAATTTGATCACTTAATTAATTCTAGATTAATTCTTGATCAACTAATTATATAATATTATTAATAAATTAGAACTTTTAATATATTAATAAACCACAAGTGTTATTTCTCTCATTTAGTCTATCCAATTGCATGGTGCCATGCAACCCAAATGGACCATGCTGGGTCGGGTCAAATATATACCAGGAATAGTTATGGACTTAGACACCTTATCCAACAATATATTCCTCCATTCTAGATATCATATAGATGTGAGACATGGATCAAAATCATTCTCACAGTCTATGTGTTGTTTCCCGATTTCCGATTTATGACGACTGACAATAGACTATAATTGAACACATCAAATTAGTCTCGGCTTGGCCAAGCGCTTAGGTGTCATCACTAAATCATCGAGGGGCCCAAAGATATCGCTTTTATCCCACTCTAGGTAAAAGGAATGGATAAAATTCGACTCATATGCTCGCTTGCATTCACTCATCAAATCACACACAACAATAAGTTTTATGACACCAAGTTACCGGTGCGTTTACTTATTATTAATGTGCAACTGACCAGCAAATAACAACTCACATGTCTCGGTTTCAAGAATATACAATATTATCGACTCACAATCACTCGTGATAAAATACATGAAATGATTCTTGTGACCGTAGGTTTTATCCAATGCTCAAAATCATATTCATAAGCACTCACGAACGTTGTAACAAACCTTTGCTATGTCTAATACACTTTAGACAATCTACAAACCAATTCATGACAGTCTTCATTCATACCTACTTCCAACATATGAACGAATGTGGACCATTCGAATAATTTGATTATTATGAAATAATTAAATATTCAGGAAGTCAAAACATGCAAAGTGAAACACAAGAATAATATTAATCCTATATGGTCCCAAACCTTTGAGTATAAATAAAACACCTTTTATTTATCACCATATCGATTACTCATTATTTGTTGTTTCGGTTAATTAACTTATTACTTGAATTATTACTACAAATGTCCCATGCTCTTAGCATACACACAATGTTTACTTATGGTCCTTACTTTGTAAAATAGATCAAATGAACACATTTCCATTCATACTCATTTCACAACTCCCAATCCTTATCATAAGTAAAAGAATATCAAATTCTTGCCACTTATAGAATATGCTATATTCTAACGTTTCATGCAACATTCCTTTCGTAATGTCACTGCACTAAAGTCACAATGACTATTGATAATGAAATTACAAAGTCCTCTATTGGAGATTGTTACAAGACAATTCCACAAACATGATGTATCTCACTCAAAGTACATTCCATTGAACATCCTTTTGCATAAAATTTTCTAATCTAGACATAGACTCTCAATATCCAACTCCCAATATGGAAACATTTCCATATTTGCCATATATCAACTCATTCTTAATAAAATCTTATCTATTCATAATAATGTCGATATGATCCATCCAATACCATACTTCTAACTACTCACAAGCGACCAATTCTCAGCGAACTTTGGATCGTCCTTTGATAGTTGTTTAATTATATTAGTCAAAATCGATTATTGTCCTTTTTCCCTCTTAATGCACTAGACATTTGGAAAATTTTAGAATGGCCAAATATTGTAGCACTTGCAATCGATCCTATACCCGAAGCGTATGGGACACGATGCGTAATGTCTTCCATAAAGATACGATACTTTATCAATCTTCTGCCATAATATTTTATGTGTCACGTTCTCACAATTCAAACTATGATGAGGGATGCCATAATCATAATCAAAATTTGAGAACACACTATGTATCCTTGACTAAATTTATTAACATTCCACAACCTAAGCCTTTAGATTTGGAATGAAGCATAATATTCTACCCGTTAATTATAGCAAAACAACTTTTAAACCCTTACGACTTTGCAAAGTATAACTCTTGTTTTCTATAATTAATATTGCTAACTTGCAATACTTGCCATAATAATCATACAAGCATAACACTTATGCTCCGACTGTCATGATGATTATTATCATACAAGCATAACACTTATGCTCCCACTAGCTTTGACATGTATTCAGAAAACAGTTGAACTTCCAGAAAACAATACCTATTGAATTTCTTAACTTCATATTTCTAATACCTAATGCTTTGATAAGCCTTTATCTAAGCTGCTTAAACTCATACACCTTTGCCTTAGCTCATATGTGTGTCTAAACAATTCAGAGCATATATCAATATGTCCCAAATGTTAGACTAATTGCCAAATTTCACAATTCGAACTATGGAAAGGGATGCCGTAGCTATAATCGAATTTGATTATTCAATTTTCACAATTGCTATCTTCTTAAAATTTCTCTTAGTGAAAGCATTTCCTCACAATCATTTTCATGAAGGAGAGAAACCTTATGACACTTAGATTTTATGGTGTATGTGTTCCTATCCTTGTGAATTTGCCATTACAATAATCGAAAGATAATGTTTGTGGCAAATTCAAACTATTATGGACATAACTTGTTCATTCTTAATTTCTTGCCATCAAGGGTCCCACCATTGCTTCCAAGTTATCTAGCAGCTCACCTATGCCAGTCAATGTACTTTCATTGAACAAGGTGTTAGCCTTATGCAGTCTATTGAGAACTCGTAGAACTCATATGCATAATCACTCAACTGGATTGGCACAAAATTAGAATTTTGTCAACACGATAGGTTACAAACCTCAAGTCGTGCGCTAGTGTTTACTCTTGATTAATTCTTGAATCCTTTCAAGATCTTCAGACTCCCACTAACCTCTTGACATATTAGATTCTCTTATCAAGAACATTTCTTGATAAACAAATATCCAAGAGTTAGTGTGTGTCTATATCAACACAAAATATTACACACATTTGGTCTAGTTGGTCTTTGGCTTCTTCAAGACATCACAACATACCAAATTCAAATGTGTAAGAGTAGGAAAACAATTTTCTACTTCACATTTGATGAATGTGTGTCACTCAACTCACAATCTTGAGTACGATTCTAAGACTTGATTTTGGAAGGGTGTATGACTCATCCTTTTGATTTAACCATTTCAACAATTTCTGATTCCTCTTCTTAGCCATACCAATGCACTAAGATGTCCTTAGAGGATCAATTGTGATATGGTTCTTAATCCTTAAGAAGATCATAAAACCAATACAAAAGTACTCTCCCCTCTTCTTAGATTGGAGAAAACTTTTATCTTTCTGCCTAATTGATTCTTCTTATTCGTTCTGCCATTCATTGAAACCTTTTCAATGATTCAGAATTCTACTTAATCTTGTAAGTATAACCACATTCACTAGACTTTTAGTAAATTATGACGAATAGTTTTATTGTTATTTGCAGTGGACTTGACTTGTGTACAACATTGTGTTCTATTCCTTTACTCCTTTACTTGACTCACATACTTGTGTGATCAAGGAATTAGTCTTAATTTCCTAAATACCAGGATTTCCATACATCACATGATTCAAATCATATGATTCCAAGTTTCTATCCAATTGAAACTTGGGTGATAGGAATCTTTCCTTACTTAAAATTTTTTGACACTACCATAAATAACGTAACTAAGAATAACATCCATTTATAGAAATATACAAACATCAATTTTTCACAACGATTTCATTGCAAGGATATACATAAATAAGATAAATCAAAATTTATTTTATTCATAAAAGCAGCGGAAAACATGTCCTTACAATGCAAAATCAACTGAAAAATCTATGTAATCAAATATTCCTAATAACTCTATCTTAACTTTCTAATCTCAAAATCTGATCTTCGAATCCATGCGATCGTGATCCATTTCTTCGTGATCAGACTCATCTTGCTCTTCCATTAAGCTTCCTCTCTTTTCACTGATCCTGTAAAACATTCAAATGTAATCTTATCACATTATGTATTAAGAATTAATGAATAGGGACATAATGGAGTTAGATAGTGGATTTTACCTGAAGTAGAGCCAAGCGTGTTGACTCTCCCATCTCATAGATCTCTCAGGTAGACTGGGCAGCTTCGTCTCCAATGCCCCTTCTCTTGGCAATAAAAGCAAATTGACTCTTTTGGAACACCATGCATAACTACTTCAGACTTTACCTTTCTCTTGTGATCAAACTTTTCGACCATGGCATGCCTTTTGTTACCATTGCCTGTATCCATAGAGGTCTGGAAGGCAGATCCACCAATGAATTTTGCTTTTCCAGTGCGCCAAATCATTGTTGATTCAACATCAATAAGCATATAGGTGAGATTGACGAGGGTCACGTCATGGTTTATCATATAGTACTCTCTTACGAACTCACTATATGAGTTAGGAAGCGACTGAAGAATCCAGTCAATAGCCAGCTCCTCACAGACAACGGATCCCAACATTCTTAACCTATCAATGTGTGACTTCATCTCTAGGACGTGTGCACACACTGAATTTCCTTCTTCATGTTTACTTGCCAAAAGGGCTTGAGTGAATTTTAACTTTTCAAGCCTTTGAACTTGTGGTTTAGGGAGAACAATAGGAGGAGGTGGAGGAAGTGAAGCATGATCTCGTGTTCCTCGATCGAATCGTGGAATATCATCTTTATGTGGAAAGCTTGTTCCACGGGATTTGGGAAGACCATAGTTGTCATACTTTGACATCTACAAAACGGGAGAAAATTCATGTTAGTTGATTGATTGAGTCCTTAATAAATCACCCAAATGAGATATTAAGGCTAGGACCCAACACAATATTCCACAACTTGGGAGAGGGATGTCGTAACCCAAATTGCAAAACATTTGAAGGTAAGTAAATGATGATTCACTAATTTTCCACCATGAAAAATGAAAAGGAAGATTAAGTTTTAAATGTATTGAAAAACTCCTAGATCCTTTGAAATTCATTGAATTTTTCAATGGCATGTTTAAATCTCGATATGCCCCTCGATTTATGACTGGGATGCCGAGGATCACAAAACAGGGTGTGAATAACCATGCAAATTTACATGGTGCCCCCAATGTTACAGTCAGTTATTTGATGTGCCGGTTAACCACACACGCTCCACCGAACTATAACAAACATTGAGTCACCCTTTTCTACCTTTGCTTAGAACCATTTAGTATGCCGGTTAACCACACACGCTCCGCTAACGTCGTCGCAAGGGTACAATGTGTAATTTCATGGAATTGCATCAAATTCACTTTTGCCTAAAGTAACTAAGATTGAAAATTTTGTATAAAACATTTAGTTACTTTATACTTCATTATACTTTTAATGGAAAGGGTTTGCCCTATCTTACCTGTTCGGCTAACGACCCTCCACTAATCAAGGAAGCGGTGGGTGAGAGTGGACACCCATTAAACGACCATTTTATAGGCCATAACCTTATACCCCCCTTATAGATTGGCTTCGTGAATGAGGCCTACTAACGGTAAGATTAGTAGTTTAAGTTATACATATATAATATTAGACTTTTATTGTTATATATAGTATAAGGGTGTATTTTACACTTGTAAAATACTAGGTGGTCTAATTTAATAAATTATACTTTTAATTTAATTAAATGTAAACCATAATACTATGGATTTATTAACTCTCCTTTAATTATACACTTAATTAATTTAATAAAACCATAAGGGTGCAATTTGAAATTTTTCAAAACTTAGGGTTTTAGAATTTAACATTTAAAAAAATTAAACCTTGTAATTAAAATTTAAATTCCAAAACTTGAGGGCAAGTTTTGAAACATTTCAAATCAGAAGGGTTTAGAATTTAAATATTTCAAAATCAAACATTTTAATCAAAAATTTAAATTCCAAAACTTGAGGGCAAGTTTTGAAACTTTTCAAAACACAAATGATCAAATAGAAAATAATTTAAATTAAACAATTAATTTAATGATTATCTAAATTTGACCTAGTCAATATTACTTGCAAGACAATTTACCAATTTAATTCAAATAATCAATTAATATCATATAACGAAATTATCATTCAATCAAATGGTAATTATCTTTTGTTTGGTTAAGGATATACTCAAATATATGACAAAATTCGGATATTAATGACCCAAAGCAATTAAGGGAAGTATCCTCAAGCAAAACAACAAGAAATCCCAAAATCTGCTCTAACTGACGCTCGAACTCGCCGAGTTCCACTATGAACTCGCCGAGTCCACAATAGAACTCGCCGAGTTCATCAGTCATGGCACAAAAAATGATTTTAAAGCTTGAACAAATAAACAAGGCATCAATACAATAGAAACCAATCATGACTCTAATACCACTGATGGTTTTTTTTGGCCATAAGAACATCCTATGTGCTCATGCAAACCCTAATGCTTGGATCTAGGTTTCTTTATTGTACATTCAGTTCATCCAAGACTTTAAGCCCTAGATCTAGCATGTGATAATCAATGTTAACATAAGAATAGGGTTTAGATCTTACGTTGATTGTTATGTAACAATAACAATCTCAAATCCTCCTTGTAATGGCTTTAGAAAGCTTAGAGTCACAAGTGTCACTCCTCTAATGGCTCACAAACACCAAGAGCAAGAGGATGAAGAATGAGAAGA
Source organism: Lactuca sativa (assembly GCF_002870075.4). NCBI lineage: Eukaryota > Viridiplantae > Streptophyta > Magnoliopsida > Asterales > Asteraceae > Lactuca > Lactuca sativa. The sequence goes on along the minus strand of NC_056628.2, from coordinate 150,592,909 downwards.
TAGGAGGCACCCAAAAAACGCGTTGAAACCCTGAGGAAAACTCTTAGCCACGTTTTTGGAGTGCTAGGGATCCTTAAATAGTGAGGCTATTAGGGTTATCTAACAAGGAAACCCTAATTTGACTGCTTAGGCTCTAAGCAACCCATGGACTCCCTCCTTAGAGGCCTTGGATGATTTCTAATGAGTTTCCCCATAGAATTCGTCCACTCCATCCTGTATGGAATCCGTTAGCCCAATATTCAACTATCACACAATTGACAGTTCTAGTCCCTTTTATTTAATTATTCTCTTTTAGCCATAAAATTAATTCTTAATTAATTATTGACTAATATTAATTAAACAATATGATTTGTCCTTTAATATATTATTCTCATAATATATTAATAAATAATAATTAATTCTCTCTCTCTCTCTCCATAATTCATCCTATCAAGTTGCTTTGGTGAAGGCAACCCAAAAGGACCATGCACCATCAGGTCAAGTACATACCAAAATAGTTATGGACTTAGACACTAATCCAACTAATTTGCCTCCCACTCTCTCCTTGGCTCATGAATTCTCTCTCTCTCTCTCTCTCTCTCTCTCTCTCTCTCTCTCTCTCTCTCGAAAGAATCCTCTTCTTGATACAAAGACCACATTATCACTAGGTCTATAGAAGATGTAGCCAAAGGGATTCTGTGGGTAGCTGATGAAAATACACCTTTCACTTCAGGGTTCGAGCTTATCGTGAGTATCGCGTCTCACGAAATCCTCGCAATCCCAAATCTTGATGTGGTCTAGATTGGGAACTTTTCCAGTCCACACCTCGTGAGGTGTTTTGGCAAGCTTCTTTGTAGTGACTAGATTAAGGATATGGGTGGCAGTCTCTAAGGCATACTCCAAAAATGAGATTGGTAGCGAAGCTCAACTCATCATGGAAGAAACCATGTCCAACAAGGTCCGATTGCGCCTCTCAGCTACACCATTCAACTGTGGTGTCCTAGGAGGTGTCAATTGTGAGACAATCACACATTGCTTAAGATAGTCAAGGAACTCAGTACTAAGATACTCACCACCACGATCGAATCGAAGCATCTTAATGTTCCTGCCGAACTGATTCTTTACTTCTTGCTTATACTCTTTGAATTTCTAAAAGGTTTATGACTTATGCTTAATTAAGTAGACATATCCATATCTACTAAAATCATCAGCAAAAGTCACATTGAAGCGATTAGCATCTCTTGTGGCGGTTCTAAAGGGTCCACACACATCCATGTATATGAGGTCCAACAAACCTTCACCCCTAGCACAAGTGCCAGTAAAAGGTGACTTGGTCATTTTACCAAGCAAACAAGATTCACAACTATCATCTGACTTTAGGTCAAATGACTCCAAGAATCCATCCTTTTGGATTTGGCCTATGTGTTTCTTGCTTACATGTCCAAGACGACAATGCCATAAAGATGCTTTATCTAAGCTAGTGGAAGAGTCAATACACAATACATTATTTCCTAGATTATCTACAACATATACAGTTTCATACACGACATCACAAGGTAATGCTTTAAAATAAAAAAATATTATTAAAGAAAGCATCAATACTACCATTATTATTATCAAAATAAAAGGCAAAACCTTGTTTATACAATGCATGAAAGGAAATAACATTTCTTGCCATTTCTGGCGAATAATAACACTTATTCAAATCTAATGTAAACCCACTATTTAGCACTAAGGAATAAACTCCTATCTTGGTGACAGGTGAAGCTTTCTTGTTTCCCATGATCAAGTTTATCTTTCCCTGCTCCACATTCTCACTTATTCTTAGCCCCTGCAAATCACAACATATGTGAATACCACCACCTGTATCAAGGACCCAAGACTTAGAATGAGGTGAGTTATTAGACAATATAGTTTATATACCTGCATGGTTGGGTTTTACTTTCCCATCCATCAAATCTTGCTGGTACTTTGGGCAGTTTCGCTTTCAATGCGACTTTTCATGGCAATAGAAGAATTCAGCCTCATTAGGGTTAGCAAAAGGAGTGACAAAACCTTTCTTGGTTTTGCTTGAAGAGGAGCCTTCAAGGGTCTTACCCTTGGTACCCTTAGAAGGGTTCTTTCTCTTATTCCCTTTTCCATGCCCGATTGACAAGACATTGGCCGCAGTTGAAGTAGGAGTAGGAGTAGTAACAACTGACTTACCCTTTAGACCACTTTTGGCGGTATTCAAGAGTCCTTGAAGTTTGCTGAGGGTGACTTCTTCCTTGTTCATGTGATATGTCATGCGAAATTGATCATTACACGATGGTAAGGAGTGCAAAATGATGTCTATTGCTAACTCCTCGGGGAAGTTCACATCCAGCTTCAGTAAACGGTCCACATACCTTTTCATTTTCTACATGTGGCCCGTGATGGGTTCACCATCCTTAATTCTGGTTGTTATCATGGAGGAGATTATTTCATAATGCTCTTGACGAGCACTTTGATGGTAGCAGTCCATCAAGTCCAGGTGTATCTCAAAAGGATAATATTCCTCGTAGGACTTTTGGAGCTCGGCTGTCATGGTGGCCATCATGAGGCATTCCACTTTTGTAGCATCTCTTTCATGTACCTCATATTCAACAAGCTCTTCAGGAGTAACAGTTGGCTCGGGTACCTTTAGATCCTTTACGAGAACATATTCTTTGTTCTCATACCGAGTGGCCATCCTAATGTTTCTGATCCAATCTGTAAAGTTGGACCCATCAAAGATGCCTCTCCCACAAAGATTCATGAGAGAGAAGGAGCTAGTAGGGTTTGAGCCAGAAGCATTGTTATTGGATGACATCTGAAAAGAAGAGGGAATAGATTAGATTAGATTTAGAGATAGTCCTTAATAAAACACCCAAATGTAGTATTAAGGCTAGGACCCAACAAAATATTTTATAACTTAGAAGAGGCGTAATCTAAGCTATAAGATATTTGAAGGTAGGTGAATGACGATTCACTAATTTCCACCATGAAAAACGAAATATTTAATTAGGTTTTAATTGGTTTAGAAACTCCTAGATTCTTTGAGATTCATTGAACTTTCTTCAATGGCATGTTTCAATCTCGAGTGTGCCCTTCAATTTTTGTGACTGGGATGCCGAGGATCACAAAACAAGGAGTGAAGTAACCATGCAAATTACTTGGTACCCTTAATGTATTACCCCTCAATCGATGTGCCGGTTAACCACACACACTCCATCGATACTATGATAAACATTAAGCCACCCTTTACCTACCTTGTTAAATCCAAGTTAGTGTGTCGGTTAACCACACACGCTCCACTAACGAATTAAACAAAGTGTAAAGTGTAATTTCTTGGATTAGCACCTTATTCACATTTTCCAAAAATAACTAAGATTGGGAATTCAATAAAGTTTAGTTACTTTAGTATTATCATTATACTTTTAATGAGAATTTATAAGTCCTTGTCCCACCCGTTGGGCTAACGACCCTCCACCGATCAAGGAAGCGGTGGGTGAGAGTGGACACCCATTAAGTTGTCATTTTATAGGCAACTACCTTATACCCCCTTATAGACCGGCTTCGTGAATGAGGCGTACTAGCGGTAAGACGACTTGATCTTATACATATATATATATATATATATATATATATATATATATATATATATATATATATATATATATATATATATATATATATATATATATATTATTAACTTATAATATTATAAAGTATAATGGTTGAATTTTAACTTTTAAAATTCTAAGGGTTGGAGTTAAAGTTTTAATCATGACTTTACTTGTTCCAAAACTTGAGGGCAAGTTTTGTAAACTTTCAAAACTTTTCATTTCTTATAACTTATGAATTTAATTGAGTATTAAAATGAAGACTCTTCATTTTTCTAACTCTTATGTTGTTTTAATGGATTTTATTAAAGTGTGACCTTTGGTTTTCCATAACTTGAGGACAAGTTATGGACTCCATTAACACACTTTATGATCAAGAATACAACTACCAAGTAGGTTACAAACAATTCTTATGATCATCTAATCTTCATAAGTTCAAGAACACGAATATGATCATCAAAGTTTCAAGGATTGTATGAACACATAAAAAGCATGAAATTTTGATATAAGCTATTGTAAATGGATTAGAACAGCCATTACACCAACCAAAACAAGTTTTAAAACACCAAAACAGTTTAGGGTAATGTTTCTAGTCCATTTCTAACAGCAAAAGTTGAAAATCTGCATTCTGAGGCTTTTACACGTCGATTGCATGAACCTACTCGATGAGTAGGATGAATTTGGTGATGGACTCGGCGAGCCCCCCCGCCCCCCCATGGACTCGACGAGTTCATCATGCAGACAACAAGAAAATCAACTTTTTTTCACTATTTTGCATCAAGTATCAAACAAACAAGCCTAGGCTCCGATACCACTGATGGGTTTTGAGCATTCTAACACTCCTATGGTGTACATACAACCCTAGAAACCTTGGATCTATGTTTGACTAAGATACATGCAAATAATTATTTTTCCAAGGTTCTTATCCTATCTAGCATGGCAAGGGGAACTTGAATCAAATAAACTAGTAGAATTACTTACCTTGTAGTTGTAGTTGGTTGCTTGCAGTGTTAGAGCCTAGCACCAATAGTGTGGACGCCTCAAATGGAAATCACAAATCACCACAAACTTTGGAACCTTAAGAGAATTGTCACAACTATCTTGAAATCGACCCTATTACTTTACTGACCACAACTAGTGTGATTTCAAGAACCAAAGCCTCCTTTATATAGTGTGTTGGATTAGGGTTACATCCATGTAAACCCTAATACCCATGTCTTTTTATTTCCATGAGATCCATGGGTTAAAGCTCCATGGAGTATCTATAGACTTTCCATGCAAGCCTAGCCCATTCCAAATAAGCATTAGCCCACACTATATAAATATAGGAGCCAATATTTAATTAGTAAGACTTTTGATCTCTAAATTAATCCTAGATTAATTATAGATCAATACTAATTAAATAATATGTTTTTATATTAATATATTAGAACTTGTAATATATTAATAAATCATAACTTATACTATCTCAAAAGATTATCCGTAAATTGTTCAGGTGAAGTGCAACCCAAATGGACCATGCCGGGGTTGGTCAAGTACATACAAAATATAGTTATCGACTTAGACACTATATCCAACACTTAAAGGCCAAATACTACAATTTCTACAAGCTACACAAAGAGGTAAACTCCTAACTAGTATTTTATGTTGTTTATATCAGTTGTATGATAGCTGTAGGCTTAAAGCTTTGGAAACAATATTACATGTATAATTAGAGAAAACATAAATGCAAAGATTTTAGGGTTGTATGTGCACCAAAGGATGTTGTAGTACTAAAACCCAACAATAACAACATCTTATATACCAGGATACCTAACCTAGTGGACCGACATTGGTGCCTTTGACCTACAAGTACAGTGAGGAAATTCACATGAATAAAAGAACTCTGAAACAATGTAATACGCTCCCTTATGCACTGCTTTCTCCTATGGATCGAGTATCCTCACAACTAGGTAAAACCTTAAACAATAGTCCAAAACCTACAAGTTTTACCCAAAGTCAAACTTGGTCAAAAGTCAACGGTCAACATAAGTCAACAAAAAGTCAAAGTCCAAGGTTGTTGAGTATGCGCAACGTACATATCTTATCCTCACTCCTCCATTAAGCACTTCATTCATTAAGGAATTTAGTCCATAGCTCAGATCTAGACTCGAAACATCGACTTAAGTCATAAAGTTTCCATCTTTATGACTTTCCATGGCTAGAAAAGGTTAAAAAACTAAAACCCTAACTTATTAATCCATTAAGACATCATAACTATTTCATGGAAGGGATAGAAGGACCATGATCACATTTTAATGGATCCTAATAGCTCCATAATTATACATGCAATTTGAGCACTCTAACAACCTTATGGTGCACATGCAACCCTAGATACTTTGATTCTATGTTTTCTCTAATTATACATGCAATTTAATTTTCCAAAGCATACATCCTAACTAGCATACAATTTTTCAGTTGAACAAAATAACTAGTTAGATTACTTTCCTCTTAATAGGACTTGTAATTCTTGGCCTTCAAAAGCTTTAGCACCTCAAATGCGATGCCTCTAATGTGTCACAAACACCAAGTGCAAAAGGAGGCTTGAGAGAATAAGTTACTTAGCACAAAATCGCTTCACACTCTCCAAGAATGTATGTGGCAACCGATTTTGGCTCTTAGGGGTTCCAGTTATAGTGTGACAAGTACTAGGGTTATATCCATGTAATCCCTAATGCACCATGACTCTTTAAATTACTTAGGCTCCATGGGTTAAACCTCCATGGACTATCTATGTTGGTTTAGCCCATCCTAAATAACCATGGATCATTCGCCTACACTATAAGAATCTTTGATTTACCAAATCAGTCCCTGTATATTTAATTAGTCTCTTTTAATAACTAAATTAATTCCAAATTAATTCTTGATCAATACTAATTAAATAATATGATTTCATATTAATATATTATACTTATAATATATTAACAAATCACAAATAACCTTATTCTCAAAAGTCCATCCTATCAAGTTGCATTGGTGAAGGCAACCCAAAAGGACCATGCTACTCTCGGGTCAAGTATATACCAATTATAGTTATGGGCTTAGACACCTAATCAAACAGTATCCCACTTGGATAAGTCTAATAACTATAACTGCAAGTACGACTCATAACCGACTAGCAATCGTAGCTCTTAAGATCTACTATCGAACTCTGACCTAGTCAGTGACGCGTCCTTTAGATAAGGGATCATATAATCCTCTGTTCTTAAACATATCATCTGGACAAATACATGGAACAATGTTATACTTATTTTCCAACAGATTGTTTCTCGATTTTCGATTTGTTTGACAGAGAACTTAATTAAACACATCAATTTAGTCCCGAAAGGGCCCGACACATAAGTCAAAACAAAATCATCGAGGGTACCAAGATATCGCTTTTAGTCCTCCAAGAATTAAAAGGAACATATAAACTTTGACATTTTATGCTTGTACTAACTATTCATCAAATCATACATAACAGTGCGTTTTATAACATCAAGTTACTGATGCGTTTTCGCACTATCAATTTACAAAAAACTCAAAGTCAACAACTCATATGTCTTGGTTTGAAGATTTATATGATATTAGCGTCTCATGATCACTCATGATAAATCCCATGAAGTGATTGTGGGTTTAATCCAATACTTAGACCTTATGAGCACTCGTGAATGTTGTAGCAAACTTTTGCTATGTCTAATACACTTTAGACAAGAGGACACATTCTTCCACACTATGTCTTATGAAGTGAGATTTCCTGTTGATGTGCCTGGATCTGCCATGATCCCTTGGTTCCTTGGTTAAGGCAACCACACCCTCATTGTCACAAAAAATCTCTATAGGCTCCTTTATAGCTTGTACAACTCCAAGGTCTCCGATGAAGTTCTTCAGCCATATCACCTCCTTCAACGCTTCGTTTGCTGCTATGTACTTTGATTTGCACGTTGAATCATCTACAGTTTCCTGTTTGGAACTTTTCCAAGTTATTTCTCCTCCATTCAGGGTAAAAAAAACCAGCCCGACTAAGAGCGAAAATTATCTCTGTCGATCTGAAAGTTGGCATCACTATACCCTGTGACTCTTAAGTCATCACTCCCACCAAGTATAAGGACCTAGTCCTTAATCCTGCATAGGTACTTAAGAATATTCTTTACCACAGTCCAATGAGTTTTCTCAGGATTCCCTTCATATCTGTTGACCATGCTCAAAGCAGTAACCACATCAGGCGAGTACAAGTCATAGCATACATGATCGAGCCAACTGCGGAAGCAGATGGTACTTCACTCATCTTAGCTATTTCAGCCTCTGTACTCGGACTCTAAGTCTTACTCAGTTTGGTATTTCTTTGGATGGGTGAGTCACCTTTGGAATTCTACATGCTGAATTGTTTTAATACCATGTCCAAGTAGGTACTTTGACTAACTCTAATTAGTCTTTTACTCCTGTTTCTCAATATCCTTATCCGTAGGATGTAAGCAGCTTCTCCAAGGTCCTTCATAGAGAAACACATCCCAAGCCAGGACTTAACCTCCTGTAAGGTTGGAATGCCATTTCCTATGAGTAGTATGTCATCAACATACAACACCAGAAAGCTAACTAAACTCCCACTAGCCTTGACATACACATAGGACTCATCCTCGCTTCTCGAAAATCCAAACTCTTTGACTTTCTCATCGAAACAAAGATTCCATCTGCGAAATGCTTGTTTCAATCCATAAATGAATTTCTCAAGCTTACACACTCTATTAGGGTACTTTGCATTGACAAAACCCTATGGCTGATTCATGTAAACATCTTCAGCCAACTTCTGATTAAGGAACGCGGGTTTGACATCCATTTGACATATTTCATAGTCATGAAATGCAGCTATGGATAACATAACCCTTATAGATTTAATCTTCGCTACTAGTAATAAGGTCTCATCATAGTCAACTCCATGAGTTTGAGTAAAGCACTTCGCAACTAGTCGCGTCTTATATGTGTGTACTTTCCCATCCATTTCGATCTTCTTCTTGAAGATCCATTTGCACCCGACTGTCTTACGATTAAGTACATTGTCAACCAAGTTCAAAACTTGATTGTCGTACATGGACTGAATCTCGTTGACCATAGCCACTTCCCACTTTACAGACTCGGGGCCTGCCATGGCTTCCTTGTAATTGTAAGGTTCATCCAAATTTACCAGTGTGCTATCACTGATAAATGTATCACCCTTAGATGTTATATGGAAACCCTACAACACAGGTGGAACACTAACTCCACTGGAGCGCCTCAAAGGTATGGACTCGTCAACTGGTTCAACAGGAGTTTCCTCCTTAGGTTGATTGCTAATGTTTGAGGTTCCTTCACTAATTGACTATTGAATCTCTTCAAGGTCAATTTTCCTCCTACTGTCTCCTTGGCCAATGAGTTCTCTCTCGCAAAAGACTCCTCTTATTGCAACAAAGAAATCATTGTCACTCGGTCTATATAAGAGATATCTAAAGGATTTCTATGGGTAGCCGATGAAAATACACCGCTCACTACGAGGTTCAAGCTTTTCATGAGTCTCATATCTCACGAAAGCCTCGCAACCCCAAACCTTGATGTGTGCTAACGAGGGAACCTTCCATGTCCACATCTCGTGAGGTGTTTTGGCAAACTTTTTAGTTGGGACTAGATTAAGGATATAGGCAGCAGTCTCTAAGGCATACCCCCATAATGAGATAGGTAACGAAGCTCGACTCATCATGGAACGAGCCATGTGCAACAAGGTTCGATTGCGTTTCTCAGCCACACCATTAAGTTGTGGTGTCCTAGGTGGCATCAGTTGTGGAACAATCCCACATTCTTTAAGATAGTCTTAGAACTTGATACTAAGATATGTTGGATTAGGTGTCTAAGTGCATATGTATTGTGGTATGTACTTGACGCGATTATGACCATGGTCCTTTTGGGTTGCGTTCACCATAGCAACTGATAAGATGAGTTAAGGAGAAAGAGGATTAATTATGATTTATTAATATATTATAGGGAAAATATACTAAAAGAGAAATCATATTGTTTAATTAATATTGACCAAGAATTAATTTAGAATTAATTTTGTGGTTAAAAGAGATTAATTAAACTTGGGGGACTAATATTGTAATTATAAGATAATTGCATTGTAGGCTAAGGAACCCTTGGAAAGGGGTTGGGAGAAATCCTTATGGATAGCCCATAAGATTTTGTCCAAAGGGAGATTCTAGAAGTATGTTGTGGGTTGCTTAGAGCCTAAGCAACCAGATAAGGCCTTTGAGTGAAACCCTAATTCCTCAACCATATAAGGATACCCCATGCATCCTCAAATCGCAACTTGAAGCCCTATAGGGAACCCTGGATGATTTTAGGCCTCCTCCTCCTTCTCCTAAGTCATCTTATTGCTAATGGTGTTTGTGACTACGTTAGAGGTGCATCATTTGAGGCACTAAGCTTTCAAAGGTCAAGGACATTCAAGGAGAACTTGTCATTACTACATAACAAGAAATGTATGATCTAAACCCTAGTTTATAAGTCAATTTGATTGTTGTATGCTAGTTCTTAGGATCATTGCTTTGGTATTCAATGTTGTTGTGTTCATAGTAGAAAACCTAGAGCAAAGTCATTAGGGTTGCATGAACACCATAGGAATGATGTTATGATCATAACCCAACAAGATACTCACCACCCCATTCAGATCGGAGCATCTTTATATTCCTGCCCAATTGATTCTCCATTTCTTGTTTAAACTCTTTGAATCTTTCAAAAGTTTCTGACTTATGTTTGATTAAGTAGGTATAGCCATATCTGATGTATTCATCAATAAAAGTCATATAGAACTGGTTAGCATCCCTTGTGGCGGTTTTGAAAGGTCCACACACCTTAGTGTGTATGAGATCCGACAAACCTTTACCACTTTAACAAGTACCAGTGAAGGGTGACTTGGTCATCTTTCCCAGTAAACAAGATTCGCAAGTGTCATCCGACCTTAAGTCGAATGATTCCAAACCTCCAGCCTTTTGCCTATGCGCTTCTTGCTGACATGTCCAAGACGAGAATTCCACAAGCATGCCTTATCCAAATCATTGGAAGAATCAATGTGCAACACATTATTTCCTAAGTTGTCGACAACCATCACAATTTCTTATACACCATTACAAGGCAATGCTTTAAAATAAAAAACACCAATATTGATGAGTTATAAAAACTCTTTGATCGATTAGATCTTTGTAACAGGTAAATAATGAACGTAAAAACAATGAGATAAAACACAAGTATGGATCTGAATGAGTCGAATGATTAGATTACTCAATCCTCAGCGGAGCTCGACTAAGAACTTCCGCTGTAGAGGATTCTAGGGTTACAAAACAAGAACGATGAATATTCTTGAAAATACTTCTCTAATCGTTACGTTCTAGGATGCATGCAAGCATCTATTTATAATAAACCCTACAAAACTCACGGATGGACATGCCCATACCGGAGATAAACTTGGACTAGCTAACGAGCCCAAAAGACGCAACATCAAACTGGACCTAACAAACTCCCCCTTTGCGTCAATTTGGAGTGAGACTATTATTTCTTCTTGCTTGGACCAGCTGCTGGAACTTTCTTGGTTGTATCAAACAAACACGAGATAAGCGCAAGGATAGTCTGTCTGAAGTGAATGTACCATTGAATCATATCGTCAAAGTACCTCTTATCATCCGCTGAATTCTGCTTGCACGGATGGATGATCCCTAAGACATGTTCCACACATGTAGTGGTATAGAGATGTTTGTCTGCCAAAGCGAAAAGACATTTCTGGCCTTAGTTTCTGGTAAACATAACAAAGTTTCTCTTTGGGTCTATCTTTCCCATCTGCATCATGTTTAGGTCACTTGCTGACACAACAGGAGATATGGTAGGCTTTTTCTTGAATACGCTCGCTACCTCCTGATCCATCTTGGCTACTTCCATGATATAGCAGACAAGCATCCTCTTGAAGTGGTAAATGATCGGACCATATTCTGCTTCGTTTGTAAGAAGGATGTTGTGCAAGATGATCCAGTCGTGTGGATTTAAGTTGGGAAGATCAGCAAGCGAGAGGGCATGTTTGGTCTTGGCAGATCCTCTCAGCACCTTAAACCGAACATTGGTGAAGTTTCCTTCCCTGTACGGCTTTAGAACCCGAACATTGATAATCTTCTGAGCGCTCCATGTTTGGTACTGTGGTTGAGCGGCCCTCAGATAGAAATCAACTAAGTCTCGATCAACTTTTTGATGAGGATGAGGGAACTCACCAATGTTGTCAAAGGAATGGAATACGAACGCCTTTCGGGTCAGTGGCATGTCGAACTGAGAATCGACAATATTAGAACGATCTAAAGAGATCACCGGTTCTAGCCACAAGATGCTGGGTATTTTGATGGCTTCTTTCAGCAGCTTCTCAAGAGTCCAAGGAGGAAAAAGAGTTTTCCTGCTCTCGAGAAGGTCATGAGCTTCTTTCTGTCTTCTTTCGGCTTCTTCATCCTCTCAAGCTACACGAGCGCTGATGTCAGCATCTCTATCTCTACCTTGCTTCTTCAGAAGGTCGACGATGGTCTCCTTATCATCATCATTTCTCTCCTCAGCAATTTTCTTGCCCTTGTCTTTTACACCCGAACCTAAGGCTTGTCCTATAGGAGGAGGTTCGGTTGTGTGTGTTGCTGTTGAAGTAGGAGGCGGTTGAGACACATTCTCTTTTTCTCCCCTTGTTTCAGAATGGACACGAAATCAAGGAGCCCTTCAATCTTGCTCAGTAGAGAGAGGGCAGGAGCAAGCTTTTCTGCAAGGTCATGCCTCACAAAATAGTTGAGTATCGGGTCATGTGCTTCTAGGATGTTGGAGATAGCTGAGTGGACATCCGAAACACACGAAGAAATTATCTCTTTTTCAGATCGAAGAGACTCAATCTCGTTTTGAGAGTTGGAGAGTCGAATACTCTTGACCTTAAGAACGGTGGTCTTCCTAGCAAGAGCATCCATGAGGGAGTTCTTAGAAGCTAGATCTTCTTGAAGCTTGGCGAGGCGCTCCCCAATGGTCGTCTTGAAAGCTGAGTTGTCGTCTGAGAGAGTTTGACGAAGAGAAGCAAATGACTTCAGCGCTGATGCAACGGAGGTAGCCAGCTGGTTGACAATGGGTTCCAGCTTTGTTTTGGTGGCATCAACATTTTCCTGTAATGATTGTAACAAAGAAGAAGCATCAGTGAATAGTTTATCGACTTTTTCGGTCGCTGCCTCACAGGCTTTGGTTGAGGCATCAATGGCTGCAGTGGCGGAGTCAAGAGAAACTTGATGAGCTTTGGAAAAAGCATAAAAAATTTTCTGAATAGCAGCTTCAGAGATGGAGGACTGTGATGAAGAAGAGGAGGCGATGAGCGAATCTATCTTGTCATGGAGCTCCTTGAGATGCCTCTTTGTGACAGGAGCATCATCATCGTTGTCACTCTGTACTTGAAATGGACTGTAATAGACCGAATCGAAGGTCATGTCTTCCCCGCCAAGGAATGGTTCTTCACTCTTTTCTGCATGAGCAGGAGATGATGGTGGTGGTGAAGCTGGAGGTTCGGTAGTTGCAGTAGGTTCGGGTTGGGTTATATGTTCGGTAATTGGTGTGGGTTCGGGTGCTGAGGTGGCTTTGGGTGTGTCAGTATGAGCCCCCGTATCAGATACGTTGGTTCTTACTTCTGCAGTGGTGGTGGTTGCTTCAGTAAAGATGGGAGGGGGTACTGGGATGGAGGTGGTTGGTATTTCAGTGGTGGAAGTTATGGGGGGAATAGAAATAGGAGTGGTAATTGGTGGAGAGGAAATTGGAGAAGTGGAAAAGTGAACATGTGGTGTAGGCGAGCGTGGTGGAGTGTTACCATGAGGAGATCCGTCAGAATCAGAACCCTTTTCCTCAGATTCGCTTGAGGACGAGGCGATGATCAGCTTTCACCGTGGTTGGGTTTTTCTCTTCTTGATAGGAGGGGATTGGACAACCTTGGTGATTTTTCTTTTCTTGCGAGATGGGCCTTTCGCTCCCTTTGCTACCTGCTTGTCTTTGCCCTTGTCCGTCTTCTTTCCTCTTAGGGCAGGCTTGTCAGCCTCGTGAATAGACTTGAGCATATCAGGAGTAAGCTCTCTCGGACCAGAGCGTCGAAACTCCTTGTATGTTTTAATAATTCGGCTGTCGGCAGGGACGTCGCCATACATCGATTCAGGGATAGAACCGTTGAATGGAAATTTTGAGGCATCTGAGACAATGATCTTCATGGTTTGGAAAGTACCAATCGAAGACATTGGAGAACCAGCAACAATGGGGATGTGGTACTTGTCCATCACACATTTTGTAACAAGAGTCCAGAAACGAGCATAAGAAATCTCGGAATGCCGAGATGTAGAAGATAGACTCTGAATGAGCTGTTGCCAAAGGACCGACCCGTAGTCCAAATTGATACCGTTGTAGATCCCGTACATAATCGAGATGAATAGACGACTTGCTCCGTCCGATCCAACACTGCGTTCAGACAGCCCCTTGAACAGTACTGTAAACAACCCATTCCACTGAGGAGGCAGGCACGATTTCTTGAATTTCATGACCGTTGTGAGCACCTCAGTATACCCCATGTTGTAGAACATATTGAAAAGATGACCCATTGGAATGGTTTCAGGGTTAACCCTAGATGAATCAGGTTCAAACCCTAACAATGAGCAGAATCTCTGCTTGGAAATTGACGCCTTGTGATTGAACACGTCGAAGAAAATCCGATCGACGACCTTGTCGTAGTGAGCAGTGGCGAAAAATTGAGATAAAAACTCCATGGGAACTACTTCAGCTCTGGTGAGAGCAGGAGCAATCGGCGAGTACTTCAGACATTCGATTATCGGGAACATGAAAGCATCGTATGCATGGGGAGTAAGATCAATGATCAAACTCTGTTGGGGACGAATCGGCAGGATGTGTGAAGTAGCGTGAACTGATGAAGAATCCGCCATTGTTGTGAAGAAGATGGGAGAGATGATGAATAGTAGAATGCTTGAAGGTATTCTTGCTCTCTGAAAATTGGGTGCAGTAAAGAGGTAAACAATGGTTTACGTTACCTTTTATACTGTGGGTAGAGGAGAGAGAAGAATATGTCCCAAATCTTCGAGTGAAATACGAAGAGTTTTTCGGAGGTGATTGACGCGTGACAGTTGGTATCACCGATGATTACGCATGAGAGAGAGTGTCAGTCCCGATTCCCATGCCTTCCTATCAGGCGCCAATTGTAAATGAAACGGTTCCAATTCACACGCCTGGCCTTCTAGCGCCATTTGAAAATCAAATCGATTGGACTCCCGCCTGAGTCAGTAGGTTATCATCTTATCCTTTTAGAGTTAACATCATCTTTAAAACAAAATTACCCACGTGGATCAATATTAACCACAACCCTTTTATAACTTCACATCCAAAAAAAAATTGCCTTGTAACTGATGAAACCAGAATGTTGGAAAATCAAAAAGATTTTCGTGCTTAGTGTGTAAAAGAAAAAGAAATAAAGCAAGACATTTGAGGGATTATGTGATGTCAATAAAGACACGAAACAATAGATCCCGGGCACAAATATCTTCCTTCAAAGTCAAGAGAGACTTTAAAGTGTTTGTGTGGTTTCCCGTTGAATAACGATGAGACACTTATTAAGAAGTGTTGAAAGGCTTCTTTTAATTAGGCTTATTTGGGTGGCTTTTGCTTCAATTCAGAATTCCTGATCTTGATATAAGACAGAAATCGAATGAAGTACTTGTGAGACCAGTGTAGTCTGTTGAACAAGTAGGTTGGAGATAATTTAAGTGGCAAGGTAAAATAATGTATGTAAAATCTAAAAAAAAAAAAAAATTGGATTCCAAGGGAAGAAATGTTACTGGATTTAACAATTTCATAGAAATCACACATAGGGAAATTAGAGATTTCATAGTGCATACCCATGGATAAGTCCGTCAATTCATTAGTGAAAGCTAGAGCAAATTTATTGTTCACAGTCAATGCATAGTAGGTATTGGATCGTGGGTTTCACTTAGCACGTAGTGGCACGAAGCTAAGATCATAAACACAGAAATTGTATAACCATAAACCTCAGTGGTAATATCTGAGAGTCTCAAGGGTTACGTTTGTGAAGCGAGTGAGATGGAGAAAAGTAGTGTAGATGGTGTAAAGAAACCAAAGTACCTCTGCTGTTAAAATAGAGACTAAGCAGAAAACTCTTATCTTATGTGAGAAGAGAGTTAGGTAGCTCATGATTAGAATAAATATGAAAGCCTAATTGGGAAGACAAGGTTTGTTTGTACCAAGTGAGTAAGGCTATTGTTCAGAATCTGGTGAGGCTTTGGACACATACAGCAGCATGCTTCTAGGGACACTTAACTAGTGAAATGATTTCCCCATACATAGACACACAAAAAGATAAGACACAAAACAAAACAAAAAAAATAAAAAAATATTTTTGGAGTTTGGAATTTACGAAAAGAAAATAAGAAAAAAATATTTTTGGAATTTTTGAAAATAAACAATGAGACACAAAAAACATGGATACAAAAAAAAATTTGGAACTGAACCCGAGCGTTCGGTCTATTTCGGTTAAAAAAATTTTGGAACCGAACCCGAGCGTTCGGTCTATTTCGGTGGAGAAAATTTTTGGAACCGAACCCGAGCGTTCAGTCTATTTCGGGTGCCAAAAAAAATAAGTTTGAAAAAGAAAATAACTTTGAAAATAAGAGAAATGAATTTAAGAAAATAATACAAAAGGTTTACAACCAAAGAAACTACCTTTGAGAGATAAGCGAACATCAGATAATAGGACCGAACCCGAGCGTTCGGTTCATTTTGGTATACCAGAACAAGACCCGAACCCGAACGTTCAGTCTATTTTGCTTCCAACTTTTTAATTTTGAGAAGTAGTCTTTGGTACTAACTCCGATTCCATCATTCCTAGCCCTTGTAGAATTTTGTTGAAAGATGCTTCAGGAAGAGCTTTGGTGAAGATGTCAGCCAGTTGACCAGTGGTTCGAACAAAGTGAATTTCGACGTTCCCATCTTCCACATGATCCTTTATGAAGTGATACCTCAGTGCTATATGCTTGGTCTTGGAATGTTGCACTGGGTTATGACAGATCCTAATTGCACTTTTTGAGTCGCAATATAGTGGGATCTTTTTCATATTGAGTCCATAGTCCTGGAGCTGGCTTTGGATCCAAATCACTTGAGATGTACAGGAGGCAGCTGCGATGTACTCTGCTTCGGCTATAGACAGAGATACACAAGTCTGTTTCTTTGATTGCCAGCTAACCAACTTCCTGTCTAGGAATTGGCAGCCTCCAGTGGTGCTTTTCCTGTCTAAACCACAACATCCAAGGTCTGCATCTAAGTAGGCTTGAACGAAGAAACCTGAGTTTGATGGATACCATAAACCAAGAGAGGTGGTTCGTTTCAGATACCGGAGTATGCTTTTCACAGCAAGCATATGGGGTTCACGAGGATTTGCCTAAAATCTAGCATAGTAACAGACATAAAACATTATATCAGGCTTGCTAGCAGTAAGGTACATTAAAGAACCAATCATTTGGCGATATAACGTAATATCGACTGCCGGTTTTTCCAAGGATGGTGTGAGCTTGGTGCCGAATGCCATTGGAACTTTAACCTTTGATTCTCCATTCATGCCGAATTTAGCAAGAAGAGTCTTGGTGTAAGCTTCCTGGTTGATAAAGATTCCTTCGGGTCCCTGTCTAATATTTAAACCAAGGAAAAAGTTAATCGGACCCATTGAGCTCATTTCAAATTTAGTCTCCATCAGCTTTCTGAATTCAACTGTTAAGCTAGGATTCGTTGAGCCAAAGATGATATCATCGACATAGATTTGAACAATCATAAGGTGGTTAACTTCCTTCTTATGAAAGAAGGTTGGGTCAACCAAACCTTGTTTGAATTTTGACATCTTTAAAAACTTGGTTAGCGTTTCATACCATGCCCTAGGTGCTTGTTTCAGACCGTAAACTGCTTTGTCCAGAATATAGCAGTGATTGGGGTACTTTTCATTAACAAATCCAGGAGGTTGCTCCACGTAAACTGTTTCTTCAAATTCTCCATTCAGAAAGGCGCATTTCACATCCATTTGGTAGACCTCAAAGTTCTTGTGTGCAGCATAGGCCAGAAATATTCGAACAGATTCTAGCCTCGCTATCGGAGCAAAAGTTTCCTCATAATCAATTCCTTCCTCCTGGCAGTATCCTTTCACCACGAGATGAGCTTTGTTTCTAATCACATTGCCTTCCTTGTCCATTTTATTTCTGAATAGCCATTTGAGTCCAACAACTGAGGCGTCTTTAGGAGTTGGAATGAGGCACCAAACCTTATTTCTTTCGAACTTGTTGAGTTCATCTTGCATAGCTTGAACCCAGTCAGGGTGATCAAGAGCAGTATTTACTGTCTTCGGTTCAACTTTTGAGACGAAAGAATTAAACATGCAGAACTCTACTTTGGAGAATAGAGATGCTTTCTTTGCCTTCAGTTGAGATCAGGTCAGGACCTTTTCAGAGACATTACCCACTACCTGGGATACAGGATGATCTCTGGTCCACTTAACAAGACGAGGGTAATTTGGATCATAGGATGGATTCAATTCAGCACTCACCATTTCTTTTAATTCAGATTGGCTATCGTCATCGTAAAACATATCAACATTCTCCTTCTCGACTGATGAGCTTTCCGGTGTAGCTCGACTTTCTGGTGCTACAAGACTTTCGGGTGCTGTTGAGCTTTCGGGTGGTGTTGAGCTTTCGGGTGCTATAGTACATTCGGGTGCAGTATAGCTTTCGTCAGAATGTGCTTTGGATAAAAGACATATAGCTGGATTTCCTTTGATTGGTTTGAGATTGAGAGGAAACATTTTGCCTTTGCGTTCTGATTTGAGAATCACCCTTTTTGTTTTCTCTATAATTTCTGAACTCTCATCATCAAGTGAAACTTTGAGTCCGGTACCTCCTACCAGTTGAGATACACTGAAGAGATTATGCCGTAGACCTTTAACATACGCCACCTTTCTTATTGTGAAGTCTCCATTGGTTATCATCCCATAACCCTTTATCGTTCCATATGAGTTGTTCCCGAACTTGACATTCCCACCATTCTGAAGAGATCGAAATTCCCTTAACTCTTCTTTCCTTCCTGTCATGTGACGTGAGCAGCCACTATCAATGTACCATTCTTCGTTGAACTGCTCATCACCTATAACCTGCAAAAATTAAGTAGATTTAGGAACCCAAAGTTTCTTGGGTCCACGTGAGCCTTTCACAGGAACAGGTATAGTAAGAGAAACATCAACAAGATATGTTCTTTTAATTAAAGTTGTTTCATCTTTCTTCTTAACGGTGTATACTTTGATTTTGTTAGGATTAGTTACAGTCGTTTTGGTTTCAGGTTTTGGCGTTTGGCCCTTGGACTGCTTTTGATCATCCTTAACTGAGGAAACCTTCAATTTTCCTTTTAAGTTCATTGAAGATTTTGGATTTTGAGCTGGAACTGAATTAGGTTTAGAATGAGAGGAATCATAATGAAAGAATTTGGACTGAGAGTTTTTCCTGACATGAGGTTCTAAGTGACCCTTTCGTTTTTGGTCATTAGAGCGACCGAACCTTGAACTTTGGTAGCTTTTTCTTTCGGAACCGAACCTATGCTTTCGGTTACTGGTGCTCTCTGAACCGAACCTATCCTTTCTGTTGTTAATGTTCTTTGAACCGAACCTGTCCTTTCGGTTGTTATTGCTTCCTGAACCGAACCTGTCCTTTCGGTTGTTGTTGCCCTCTTGTGGCCTGATAGCACTTTTCTCTGACTTTGAATTTTCTTCATGATAAGAGAAATGGGCGTTTTGAGATCGCCAAAACTGCTTTCGATCTGAGAGATTGTTTTTGTATCTCAGATTCCTTTGCTGCTTTTGATCCTTTACTTGTTTCGGCTGTTTGTGGATGCTAGCCTTTTGCTTCTCCTTCTTGTCAGCCGGTTCACTTTGCACAGATGATGTTTCGCTTGTGGAAGTGACTTCTTCTATAGGAACTTCTTTTGTACCACTAGTGCTTGGCACGTCGAAGTTGTCAGGCTTGTTCAGTGGCTCTGGTACATATCTGCCTTTGGTTTTCCAGGACGTCCGCTCAGATAGACCAACAGTTTCATCGGCATTATCTATAGGAGCAGACCAGAAAAACTCATCACAACCATCTGCGTTATCTTCGTTCACTAAGGCAGTGAGTTCGGCTGTTTGACGTTCGGTAACTCCTGTGACCTTATATACCTGATTTGGTGTTGTTCTCACCTTGTGGTACACAACAACCTTTTCTTTAAGAATCGGGGACTTATTTTGGGACAGACGAGCAAACTCCATAGAATTTTCAGAAATAAGATTTTTGTGGTTTTCGGGTTCGCTCTTGACAAACTCAGAACAGTTGACTTCATCCTCTACAGAAATTACACTCATATCATCATCCTCATTAAGTTTAGACGCGTTTTCAACATCAATCTTATTTTCTGAACTTAAATTGGCATTCAATGAGTCAAATTTTTGTATGGTATTGGTCCTTAGTTTCAGCTTATCTTTTTCATCCAAAAGATTTTTTAGCATGTCCTTATGGTCCTTGGACTTTATAAAAGATTCTATTTTGTCCAGACCATACATGTAAGTGGGATTCACATCATCAGACGATACAACACTTTCGTAGTTATATGCTTCAGCATCGATTTCATCCTCCTTAAACTCAAGGAAGGGCAAAATCATGCGATGAATTTTCTACCTTATTTCACAATTCAGATGCAGTTGAGTGATGTTAGCATAAAGACGTTTAGCAATCAAACAAAAAACATTTCTCTGTTTTAAAAGTTTTAAATTGTCTCTTTGTAAATAAATGTTTTCATCCTTAGATTTTATCAGCTCCGACTCTTTTTGCTCTATCCACATCCTTCGCTCCTCACTCTTGGATGACACCCTGCTTATTTGGTCAGTTAGGTTAGAATTGGTGACCCGTGTTTGAGTTAAACAACTATCCAGATTTGAGATTCTTGAATTTAAGCTACTTAATTCCTTTTCATATGATTTATGTGGGACTTTAAATGAAATGAAAAGAGAGTGTACCTTCTTGATCAATTCATCAAGATCATTGATCTGCACACTGAGGGGTTTTGTTGTGAAGCACAAGTCCTCTCGCTCCTTGGTGTCCTCGTTTCCACCATCAGTATTGTGTCCCCTCATGTGAGATACATGAGTCACCATCAAACACTTCCCACTGCTTTCGTCACCTCTTGCCACATACGCCTTTCCATGCGAAGGCTTTCTCACCTCATCATCTTCTGAGTCGGTTGACCACACCTGCACGCCACCGAACTCGTCATCCTCTGCTGAACCCTGTACAATAAGAGCATTCATAGAAGGGTTAGTAGCAGCTTTCTTCCTCTTGATCTCTTCCAGCTTTTTCATCAAGACAACCTCTTCATCTTTTTCTTCATCTTTCTCTGCCATTTTCTTCAGAACACAGTCTTTGGCATAATGGTTCTTTCTTCCACAGTAGTAGCAGTTGATGCCAAAATCTCCTTCAACCTTCGCCTCTTTCTTTGGTTCTTCTGTCTTCGGCTCCTCCCTAACCTTTTTAGAACTATAGCTTCCCTGCCAATTTCGGTTCTTATTGGTAGGGAACCTTTTCTTGATAAACCTCTTTGGATTAGACACCATCATTGCATAATCTTCAGAAGTAATATCATAGTCTTCTAGGTTCATATCTTCATCTTCTACCACATTTTTTGCTTTTAGACAGGAGGGCCAAGGACCCCAAACTTGAGACTATATTCTTCGCTTGCATGACAATCTTTTCTTGAGATTTCAAAATTCCCACCAGCTTTGCCAGCGAATAAGACTTGAACTGCTCGTGAGCTTTGACTGTAGACACAACAGCCCTCCATTAAGATCTTAGGCCATTCAAAAAGGTGACCTTCTGTTCAATCAGCTTCCTTTCTATATCATGTTTGATCATCTTGCTAAGAAGATGATTGAAGTGATCAAATGTCTGAGTAACAGTTTCATCAGAATTCTGCTTAAATTCACCAAACTCAGACAAAAGCAAGGTCTTAATAGAATGCTCCAAATCTTCATCTGTGGAATACAGCTCTTGCAGCCTATCCTTGATTTCTTTAGCAGTACTGCAGGAACTCACCAACCTAAATGTATCAGATTGAAGAGCGAATCAGATCAGTCTCAATGTTTTAATGTTGCACTGAAACTTTTCCTTTTCATCTTGAGCAACGTCTTTAACATCTTTTAACAGATCATTATACTATTTCTGAGTTTTAATGATTTTAGATGTTCCTGAGTGAGCAAATGGTCCAGACACGATTGCTTCCCAAATAAGATATCCATTATCTTCAGATCCGATGACATAATCTTCAAAATGATGTGCCCATACTTCGTAATCCTGGGTGTAAAGAATAGGAATCTTTGTCGTTGATCCAATGATGTTTGAGATGTTGATAGGATTAGATTGAGACTCGTCCATGCTTGATCGTTTAACCTGTTTGAAATATCAGACTTGTAATATGTAATCTTAGGGAAAAACAAATAAATGCTGAGTTACGTCCATTATGGAATGACGGCTCAATAAATATCAGTTAATGCGGAATAACCCTAATCGTAAACTCTTTCACAAAAAGATGTGTATGAATTACACAGCCTCCTGTTTTGATACGGAAGGGAGCATATCGCAGTGTTTTAGAGTTATTCGATTCATGTGAGTTTTCCTCACTATAGTTGTGGGTCAAAGGCACCAATGTCAGTCTACTAGGTTATGTATCCTAGTATATAGGATTTTGTTATATTGTGATGATTTGTTAGATCTATATCATGGTATATAAAAATGTTGTTATGCTATGATGATGAGTTAGATTTGTATCCTGATATATCGGATGTTGTTGTGATGTAGTGATCTACTAGATTTGTTTATATATCCTTATATGATAGGATGTTGTAGTAGTGATACGTTGGTTAGAGTACTAGTAGAGTGGTTATCCTCTAATGGAGTGCCCTAAGGGCTATATGTAATCATGTAGGATATCTTGAGAACTCTTGATCTAGGCTTTCTTTCCTGTTCCTTGTTTGGTTGTGGCTATGGAGTAGGATCATATGTTTGGGTGGCTATCTCACCTATGGTAACTTATGGTTACACACTTCATGGAGGTTAGCTAGTAGTCGGACAATGTGATGTGAGAGGACTAGTAGGTGGTAGTGATCTGTATGGTTGATGTTTGCATGTATTATGTGCCTACTTGATCCTTAATTGTTTATATGTCAGTCTATGGTGATAGTGGGATGAGGCGGTCCTGCTTTGTATGGAAGCCAACAATCCTAGGAGCAAGTCAGACATAAGTTGCGGGCCCCAAAGGCAAGCCAAACTTATGCCATGGGCTTGGGAGCAAGCCATACATAAGTTGTGGGCCCGAGAGGCAAACCATACTTATGCTGTGGGCTCAGGAGTAAGCCAAACATTCGTTGTGGGTCGGTCGGCAAGCCAAACTCATGTTGAGGACTCAGGGGTAATCCATTAAGTTAGTTGTGGACTCAGTATGCATGTTCTTATCTATTTGTGTGGTGGTATTTTGGGGGAACTCACTAAGATTTGTGATTACCCAGTTGTTTATTGCTTTAGGTATAATCGGTTATCATGAGAAGGTGAATGCGTGATTGTACACATTCATCAGCAACAATGAAGATTTTGTGCTATAATATTACTCTGATTTTTAATAAATGTGTGTTGGAATAATTTTTTTTTGTTAATATTGGATTTATAATTAGGAAGTTTTACTTTAATAAAATGAAAATGTTTGGTTGTAAAAATGGGACGTTACAAGTTAGTATCAGAACCCTGGTTTGAGCGAATTGGAGGAACACTTATGTGAATCAAATATCAAACTAAGATCTGAGAATTTTCACAAAAACGTTTTTGAATTTTTTTCTTACAATAAAAGGGTTGGGTTAGGGACCTGGGCTTGGTCTTTTTTTCATGTTCTTGTTTGATTGTTGGCTTGGGATCAGGAACGTGGAACTTGACTTAATTTTGCTTTTACAAGAAGATGCAGTGTGTACAGTCAGCCAGACCCCAAACTCGAGAGTGGTTCCCAAAATACCTATACTTGTTATATGTACTGAGTTTTTTATTTTTCTGATATGTGAACCATTAGAAAGGCAAGTTAGTGGATAAGCTTAGGTTCTTTTAGGAATTGTTATATAGAAGTGTCTAATTCAGTAATGCCTTACGATATAGGGAAGTGTTTGCTTTATGTTACTTGATTTTGTGATTGATGTGTCTATGCTGATTAGTTGTATATGGTTAGGATTAAATACCCTTAGAATGATCGACTTAGCCTTACTTCATTTTACATGTTTCGTTGTGGAGTTAGGGTAGAGCCAATTATTCGCCAGTCACTCTAACCCCGTATTGTGTACAACAAGCATGCAAAAAAGAGACCAGAAGTGCAGAGGCGAGGCTGGTCCTACATGGAGTACCTAGAAAGTTAGTTGTAGCTTGTAGGGGAAGTAGGTGTTAGCGCGCCTAAGAGTTGTCTAGTATAGTGACTTGGGACCTTGGGATGAATTCTGAATCGACTATGGATAGGTGTGGAAGGTAGTATGGGTCCATGCTACGGAAAGCACATGATCCATATAAAAACCCAAAAATGTCAACAAATCTAAACCTTTCAAAAGTGACCCATTTATTAATAAAAGTGTTTACAAACTATTATTTCCAAAAAATTTATTAAAATCAAAGTCTCCTAAGATCCAATGAGTTGCAAAACCAAGGATGTGTACGGTCACGCATTCGCCCTGTCAATGTCTACTGAGGTACTTGAAACCATAAACCAAACTATAAGCACGAAGGTTAGTGAGTTCCCCCAAAGTACCACCACATAAACATAATAGCAAACAAACAACATGCATACATATCCTTTAGCCTGACTGGAACACCCCTCCGGCCTACAGTCTATATGGTATGCTCACAGATCCTTCAGCCTGACAAGAACGCCCCACCGGCCAACAGTCTATCTGGTATGCTCACAGGACCTTCAACATGACTGGTATGCCTCATCCGATCTTTAGCCTATCTGGAACGTTGTCCTGGACTTCGGCTTGACTCGTACGCCCCTCATGCCTATAGTGTATTTGCGACACGTTGGGTCTCTTGGCCTTCAACACATAGCAGGACCACCTCAACCAAACCACACACAACATATCAACATATACATATCCAAAACACATATAAACCAAGTAAACCATAACAAAATATCGATATAAACATTATCGTGTTTGTTGACTGACTGCACAAAGCAGTACTGTCTCAACACACACACACACACCATAATGACATATACACAACTAAACACATAACAGGTCAACAAACAATCAGGCTGATCTTACAGATCACTAAACATAACATCATCCTATATACCATGATACAGATCTAACATATCACTACAACATACCAACATGCGATAAACCAGGATAACAATCCAATAGATCGGACTTTATGCCTTTGACCGGAAAGTACAATGATGAAAACTCACCTTGAAAACCGGACAAAAGCTGATGAGGTTCTGAATTTGAATCCCTACTCTCAAACCAACACTTACTCCAACTAAAACTCCAAACACAATAAAACTCCCCAAAATACCCTCAAGGTCCAACTTGGTCAATCTTGGTTAAAGTTAAAGTCAAAGTCAATTGGTCAAGGTCCAAAAGTCAATATCTCTTCCCAACGGAGTATGCCATGCGTACCAAGAGAGTATGCCCAATGTACTCTGATGTTGACCAAAAGCGTGGTTCTAACCACGTGCGCGCAACATACCACCAGGTATGCCCAACGTACGTAACCCAATCCCGAAACTTCATTAAGAACTTATTCCATTAAGTTCTTACATCAAAAATTCAGATACAAGCCCAAAATGATGTCCTAAGTCATAAAGTTTCCAACTTCATGAATTTGCATTGCTATAAAATGCTTAATGTCTAAAACCCTAAGTTTGTAACCCAAGAAGACATTACAACTCTTGCATGAAAGGGATAGAAGGGCCAAGATCACATTTTTATTGTTCATACTAACTTGATAATGGATAAAGTTTCCAACTTTATCCATTAAAATGGTCCCAACAAACAAGATCTAGTCTTTAAGTCTCAAAGGGACCCAAAAGTTCATCTTTTTTTAACTTGATCCATTAAGTACAAGTCTCCAACTTTCAGATCTGAATCAAAATGATATTTAGATGGATAAATTTTCTAAATTTATCCATAATAAGGTCACAAACTTTCAAGATCTAAACTTTATGCACTAAAATGACCAAAAGCTCATAACATCCAAAACTAGTAAGATCTAACAAATGCATCATCAAGATTTAAACTCTATACCTTTTGAAGATAGATCAAGGTGAATAAAGTCCAGATCTACAAGCTCCAAAGCAACCAACACTTCTCCAAGAAGTTACTTCTTCTCCTAGGTGCACCATGCATACTCCAAATCACTCAAAAACACCTTCTTTTTATCACACAAGGCACAATTAGGGTTAGGGTGTAAAGGAAGGGGTGAAGGCTGACAATGGGGTGGGTTTGGGGTATTTAACGAGCTTAAATAGGGATCAAACCATGGCAATACGGTTTGGGAACTTCTAGTACGACCAACATACTTCTGGTACGCCCAGCGTACTCAGGGGGCCTCAGCACGCCCATCATACGGCCCTCTATACGCCCAACATACTCAACATAACCCAAAACTAACCAAACTTCAAATGGGCATAACTTCTTCGTTATAACTCCAATTTTGAGGATTTTATATCGAAGGAGAGGTAACGAAAAGCTCTACACTTCTATAAAATCATCATTTCCTTCAAACTTTCCTAACAAAAATTCAAAATTCATAAAAGCTCGAACTAACACTTTACCGAAATGTTGGGCTTAAAATGTTGCGTCATGGGCTCGGTTCTTAGTCTAGTTTTGGTATCCGGTTTGGGCCTGTCCAAACGTGATTATTAGGGTTTTAGTATTGAAGGTGCATGCATGCATCATTAGTCAGTAATGCTTTTATTATCTTTCTCATCAAGTACTGTAAACCCTAACTCGCCTCTACAGTGGAAGTTATTTATCGAGCTCTGCTGAGGCGTGACTATATTTGAATCATAAGCTTCATATTGATTCTATATTGTGTTCTTAGTCATATTGTGATTGATTTGTTTATTCTTTATCAACATACCTGTGAAAGATCTAAATGATAAGAGATTTATTCTCATCAATTGGTATCAGAGTAGGAGGCTGTGTAATTCATACACATCTCTTCTGTTGAAGAAATTATTAGGATTTTTCCGCATTGATTGATATTAATTGAGCCATCATTCCATATTGACGTATCTCATTAATTATTGATCTCACTGTAACGATAAATTACAAGTCTGATCTTAAATAGGTTATCGATCAAACTTCATCACAATATCTATGGATGATTCGCAAACCAATCTAATCAACATCTCCAACAATATTGGATCAACGACAAGGATTCCAATCTTATACACTCAGGATTATGAAGTTTGGACGCACCACTTCAAAGATTATGTGATCGGCTCTGAGGATAATGGGTACTTGATCTGGGAAGCAATCACAGTTGGTCAGTTTGCTCACTCAAGCACTTCAAAAATTGTTAAAACTCAAAAGGAGTATAATCAGCTCATTAATGATGTGAAAGACATTCCTCAAGATGAGAAAGAGAAGTTTCAGTGCAACATCAAAGCCTTAAGAATGATTAGGCTTGCTTTGTAGTCGGATACGTTTCGATTGGTGAGTTCATGTGCTACAGCTAAAGAGATATGGGATAGGTTAAAAGAATTGTATTCCACTGATGAAGATTTGGAACATTCGATTCAAACCTTGCTGCTTTCCGAATTTGGTGATTTTAAACAGAAGCCCGAAGAGAAACTCATTCAGGATTTTGATCGGTTTAATCATCTTCTTAGTAAGATGATAAAGCATGGGATCGAAAGGAAGGTAATTGAACAGAAGGTCACCTTCATGAACGGTTGTACACCCGAATGGATGGCAGTGGTGTCCACGGTGAAGGCACACGAACAGTTCAAATCATACTCTCTGGCGAAACTAGTGGGAATTCTGAAATCCCATGAAAGTGCGGTGTCAAAGGAAACGAATGTGGTTTCAAGTTTGGAGTCATTAGCTCTTGTTTCAAAGGAAAAAGTGTTGCTGAAGAAGAAGAAGAATTGGATCTTGCTGACTATGATCTAACTGGTGAACAGTATGCCCTGATGGTTTCAAATCCAATAAAGTTTATCAAAAGAAAGTTCCCAGCCAACAAGAACCGAAACTGGTAGGGAAGTTATAGTTCTAAGAAAGTGAAGGAGGAACTGAAGATTGCTTCAAAGTCAGAAGAATCCAAGAATGAGTCAAATATTGGTGGTGACTCAGGCTATGACTGTCATTATTGTGTTGGCAAGAATCACTTTGCCAAAGACTGCATGCTGAAGAAAAAAGCAGAGAAGGTTGATGAGGATGATGATTAAGCGAACCTCCTGAGACGATTGGAGGAGATCAAGAAAAGAAAATCAGTAGCTAATAGTAACACCATGAATGCTTTGATTGTACAAGATACAGGTGACAATGATGAATTTGGTGGAGTGTAGGTATGGTCCACATATTCAGAGGACGAAGAAGTGAGAAAACCAACTCATGGCAAGGCGATGCTGATGCAGGAAGGTGTTTGATGGTGACAGAAGGAGTATCTCAGATGCGAGGATATACAACAGATGGTGGGCTGGAAGATGAGAAGGAGCGAGAGGACAGGTGTTTTGCTGCGAAACCTGTCAGTGCATAGAATAACGAATGTGATGAGTTGATCAAGAAGGTACAAAATATTCTTGCTTCTCTGAAAATACCGATTACTAACTATGAAAAGGAACTGAATAGCTTAGAATCAAAATTTTATAGTATAAGTAGTAGTCCTACCCAAACTCGTGTCACAAACTCTAATCTGACTGATCAAATTAGCAGGATATCATCGAAGAGCAAGGAGAGAAGGATGTGGATTGAGCAGGAGAAAGAGTTAATTAGGTCTAGGGATGAGTTGATCTATTTGCAACGAGATAATTTTAAGCTTTTAAAACAGCGAAACATTTTTGTTTAATCGCGAAAAGACTTTATTTTAATATCACTCAATTGCATCTTGATTGTGAAATAGGAAAGAAGATACATCGCATGATTTTACCCTTCCTTGAGTTAAAGGAGGATGAAGCCGATGCCGAAGCTTACAACTGTGAAAATGTTGTATCTTCTGACGAAGTCTCTCCTGCCTACAAAATTGATCTTGACAAAATAGAGTCGTACATAAAGTCCAAAGACCATAAGGACATGCTCAAAAATCTATTAGACGAAAATGATATATTGAAGTTAAGAACCAAAACTGTATAGAAATTTGACTCATTGAATGCCAAACTAAGTTCAGAAAATAAAATTGATGTTGAAAAAGCATCTGAGCTTAATGAGGATGATGACATGAGTGAAATCTCTGTAGAGGACTTGGTGGACTGTTTAGAATTTGTCAAGAGCGAACCCGAACCTAACAAAAATCTGATCTCTGAAAACTCTGTTGAGGTTGCTCGCTCATCGACAGAAAAGACCAAAATCCTTAAGGCAAAAGCGGTTGTATATCAAAAGGTTCAAACCACTCCAAATCAGGTCTACACAGTTCATGGAGTCACACCACAACAAACAACAGAACTGACTGCTATGGTAGAAGAAGATAATGCAAATGGATGTGAGGAGTTCTTCTGGTCAGCACCAATAGATAATGCAGATGAAACAAAAAGCCTATCTCAGAAAACCTCATGGAGAGTAAAGGGCAGGTATGTGCCGGAGCCACTTAATGAACCTACAAGATATGATGTGCCAAGCACAAGTGGAACCAAAACATCTTCGGGCGAACCAGTTATAACGTCTAGTGAGACGTGTTCATCAAAGAGTGAAAGCCACGCTCCTGTACCAAAGAAAAGTGCCAACATTCATAAAAATCCAAAACAGGTGGCAGAACGAAAACACCAATGAAATCTGAGATACAAGAAGAATCTCTCAGAAAGAAAATAGTTTTGGAGATCTCAAAATCCTCATTATGTAAGGTATGAAAAGACGCATAAGTCACGAGGAGAATCAAGAAGCAACCGAAAGGAGGGTTTCGGTCCTTGGAATGAAAGGAACAAAAAGGAGAGCTTCGGTCCATAGCAGGTAAGGAACCGAAAGGAGGGTTTCGGTCCACAGCAAGTAAGCAACCGAAAGGAGAGCTTCGGTCCTCAGAGCGTAACCAACCGAAAGAAAGGTTTCGGTCCTCAACATAATAGCAACCGAAAGGATAGGTTCGGTCCCAAGTTGAATCAGACGAATAGAAGGTAAGAGTGTTCCTGTTCTCAACCAAGGAAGAGTAATAATCGACGATCTAATATCGCTTCTAAACTCTATTCTTCTCATTCTCATTCTAATTCTTATCCTTCAAAAGATTTAAAGGGGAAAGGAAAGCTTTTTCCATAAGACAACAAATGCCTGAAAGAGATCCAAAAGAATGCAGATGTCAAAATCTCAAACCCTACGTCCAATGAATCTAAGCGAAACAAAATTAAAGTTTTTACAATAAAGAGAAAAGATGAAGCAACTCTAATTAAAAGAACTTATATGGTTGATGTTTCTCTTACTATTCCTTTTCCTGTAAAAGGCTCACAAGGACCCAAGAAACTTTGGGTTCCTAAATTTGCTTAATAATTTGCAGGTTATACGTGACGAGCAGTTTGACGAAGAATGGTATATTTATAGTGGCTGCTCGCGTCACATGACAGGACGAAAGGAAGAACTGAAGGAGTTTCGTTCTCTCAAGGATGGTGGAATTATGAAGTACGACAACAATTCGTTTGGAATTATCAAAGGCTAAGGAATTATTACGAATGGTTATTTCTCAATAAGAAAGGTCGCATACGTTGAAGGATTGCAGCACAACTTTATCAGTGTATCACAGCTGGTAGTTGGGACCGGATTGAAGGTCTCGTTTGATGATGAAGGCTCAGAGATAGTCGAAAAGAAGTCAAATAACATTCTGTTGAAATCGAAGCGAAAGGGCAAATGTAACCTTTAAACCTCAATCCAATTTGAGGGAAACCAGCAATCTGCTTGCTAACGAAGGCTCACTTAGACGAAAGCTGGTTATGGCATCGAAGGCTCTCTCATCTTAATTTCAAGGATATCAACAAGTTAGTTTTAGGAGATCATGTTCGAGGTCTTCCATTTCTCAAATTCAACAAATAACATCTCTGTTCTGCTTGTGAAATGGGAAATCAAAGTCGACAAAGTCATCCTTTTAATATCAACACAAAGGTGATAGAACCATTGGAGTTGTTGCATATTGATCTATGTGGTCCCTCCTCTATTGAAATCATTGGTGGGAACAAGTACATTCTGGTCATCATTGATGACTTCTCTCGCTTCACATGGGTATTCTTTTTGAAGAAAAAATAAGAGGCAACTCCTAAGCTCAAGCTCTTCATAAAACAAGTAGAGGCTCAACTGCGAAAGGTGGTTCGTAATGTAAGAAGCGACAATGGCTTGGAATTCAAGAACAATGATTTCGAAGATTTTCTGGATGAAAAGGGAACAACGCACAATTTCTCTACTCCATATACTCCACAACAGAATGGAATCGATGAAAGGCGAAACCGATCTCTTTGTGAAGAGGCTCGAACTATGCTAAGCTTCGCTTCCTTGCCTTTATATTTATGGGCTGACGCTATTGCTGCTGCTTGTTATACTCAGAATAGATCATATCGAAACAACCGATTCTCTATCACTCCTTACGAGATCTTGAACAACCGCAAGCCTAATGTGAAGTTCTTTCATGTGTTCGGTTCAAGATGCTTCGTATTTAACTAAAAGGACAATCGAAACAAGTTTGATGCTAAGGCTGATGAAGGGATATTCTTGTGGTACTCCTTGCAATCAAAGGCATATAGATTTTCGAATAAATGCTCAAAGAAGATTGAAGAGACATACTATGTAACTTTCGATGACAATTATGTAGGGAAGTTGAAGACAACTGAAGATGCAATGCATAAAATCTTTCCAAAGTCTAGTCAAGTTGTTGTACCTATCTCAAATCTTTTCGAGCAATATATGCTTCTCTTCGATGAACCTGAAAAAGCTATCGATTCTGAATCCAAAGAGGAAGATAACAAAGTCGACAGTTTGAAGCAAATTATCAACGATGTTGTACAGAAGATGGTTGTTGATCAACCAAAGACAACCGAAAGACCTGACTCAAGCGAACCTTCTGGTGATCGTCCTTCTGTCTAGGGGAGGGCTCGTCTCCACAAAAAATTCAAGGTTCTTCATTTTAGGGGGGGCATTCAACGTCACAGTCATCTAGCTCAACCGAAAGTCCAAACGAAGGGGAACATTTTGATCCGGAAATTGATCACGTGTCATCATTCGAGGGGGAGAACACAAATGCCAATGATGATGATACAATATCAGAATTGGAAGAAGAAGTCAATGCACAACTAGATCCTTCTTATGATCCGAATTACCCTCCTCTCATTAAATGGACCAAAGACCATCCTCAAAGTCAAATCATTGTGGAATCCTCAGAAAAGGTATTAACTCGATCACAGATCAAAGCGAAACAAGCTGCACTATTCTCTCAAGTAGAATTTTGCGTGTTCAACTCTTTTGTCTCCAAAGTTGAACCGAAGACCGTCAACTCGGCTCTTGATCATTCTGATTGGGTTCAAGCCATGCAAGACAAGATGAACGAGTTAGAAAAAAACAAAGTATGGCGTTTGATTCCAAATCCAAAGGGTGCTTCGGTTTTCGGTCTCAAATGGGTATTAAAAAATAAGATGGATAAGGAGGGGAATGTGATTCGTAACAAGGCTCGGTTGGTTGTAAAAGGATACTGTCAAGAAGAGGGTATAGATTGTGAAGAGACCTTTGCTCCAGTTGCAAGATTAGAGTCTGTTCGAATCTTTCTTGCTTATACTCCAGACAAAAGCTTTGAAGTCTATCAAATGGACGTAAAGTGTGCCTTTCTCAACAGAGAACTTGAAGAAACTGTGTACGTTGAGCAACCCCAGGCTTCGTGAACGAGAAGCATCCAGACCACTGCTACATTCTAGACAAAGCAGTATATGGGTTCAAGCAGGCTCCCAGAGCATGGTATGAAACTCTTACTCGTTTCTTAAAAACGTCAAAATTTAAACAAGGTTCGGTTGACCCAACCTTCTTTCGTAAGAGAGAAGGTAACCACCTTATGATAGTCCAAATTTACGTTGATGACATCATCATCGGCTCCACGAATCGCAGCTTAACAGCTGAATTCAAGAAGTTGATGGAAACTAAATTTGAGACGAGCTGAATGGGTCCAATTAACTTTTTCTTTGGCTTAAATATTAGACAGGGACCCGAAGGCATTTTTATCAATCAGGAGGCATATACAAAGATATTTCTCGCTAATTTTGGCATGATGGGTGTGACAACCCGAAATTTCCATTTGTACGAACATCATCTATTCAATAGAAGCTAGTTCATTTTCAGTGATTTTCATACTTTTCCGAACAAGTCTATGTACATTAGGGTTTATGTTTTAGGAGATATCAGGAGAGTGGATGCTCCTGGTTTTGTGAAATTTGGGCATTTCAAGTTTCATAATGTTACAGTCCGATATCAGGAATAAAAATATTTTCTGCCAAAATATTCCAGGACTATAAATAGTTTTCTGAATTAAATTAATTCATTATTTATAATTCCAAATAGAGAAAAGCCATATTCTCTCTGACGGATCTTCGGGTTTTCATCCCAGATTGTGAGTCTACTTTACTAAATGTGTTTTAATACTTGTTAGATGCTTATTAACATCAATTACATGTTTAGATTACAAGATCCGGGAGTTTACCACCCAAGAACGTTCTTGGGGAGTAAACTCCAAAATGGAACTTTAATGCTTTCTAGACCCATCCCCATGTTAGGCAACTTATCAAGGACTTTGTGTATGATCTTTATAGGCTAGAAATCATCCAAGAGACACAAGTCATTGGAGTTTACGGCCAAGTAACTTCCTTGGGCCGTAAACCCCTTTTCAAGGGCAATTAGTGCCCTAAACTTCCCCTAATGCTTAAGGAACTTTACCCTCAAATACTTGTGCTTATTTAGGACATCAAAGCCCACCAAAATCATAAGTTTGTAGGAGTTTACGGCCAAGAACATCTCTTGGGCCGTAAACCCCTTTTTATAGGGTAAAAAGCATTCCAAGCACACCTTAGGCCTTAAGACAATTTACCTTAAACACATGGGACTTGAATGGAGAGTAAAACACATCATAATCACTCCTTAAAAGGAGTTTACGGCCAAGGAACATATCTTGGGC
The DNA here is from genome assembly GCF_002870075.4 of Lactuca sativa. Lineage (NCBI taxonomy): Eukaryota > Viridiplantae > Streptophyta > Magnoliopsida > Asterales > Asteraceae > Lactuca > Lactuca sativa. Next base: position 150,558,792 of record NC_056628.2, on the reverse strand, counting down.
CGTAAACTCCAAGTGAAGACACAAAAGTGTGCCTCTTGTCCCCATTAGCCTTAGATAAAATCATGGAAGCCATCCTTGATGTGTAAGTGCCTCAAAACAATTAAAAGCCATCAACCCATAGGAGTTTACGGTCGTAAACTCTAGGGTGAATGGACTTTAGGCCGTAAACTCCCCTATGGAGTATTCTAGGGCCTTAAACCACTTCATGTGTTATTCCAACAAAGCTAGGAGTGTTCTAGGATCAAGATAGCACTTTAAAACACCCAAAACCACCATGTGAGGAGTTCACGGCCATAAACCCATGAGTTTATGGCCATAAACTCCAAAGGGTGGGGTTTGTTGGGTGGTGAACTCTTATGCAAGGCCATTTGATGTTTCAAACCCTTTTGCCTTGTCCCGTAGCAACTTAGATGCAACCATTTGGACCTTAAACACTTATAAAAGTGTTTACATGTTTCCTAAGTGTCTTAACTTATTTATTTAAGTTATTATTTGTCTAATTAGTTATATATATGCTTATTATATGATAACTAGGCTCGTGCGTGTAAACAAGTCTCCGTTTGCCACCTAGCACGGTATCCGACACTGCAATTCAAACGACTCACCACAAGTGAGTTCATACCCCTTGAATCAACCTTTGAAATGATTTTAAATGTTTTAAACACTTTATGGGGGGAATACAAGTCAAATACTTATAGTTATTGTTTCAATCACATGTGATTGCATTTAATCACATGTGATTAATAACTAGGAAAACAACGATTTTTACCACTGTTCAAACTGTTTATCAAACCGCTTTACTTTGAAATGTTTTACAAACTCTTTTACTATCCAAACTTATTTATAGAATGTGATTCAAACAAATGCTTCTTATACTTAAAATGTTTTATCAACTTATGCCTTCAAATTGTTTTATAGATCGACATCAAGTCGATCTTCTCTTGAAATTATACTTATGCTTCAAATGTTTTATGAAAACTTATTTATGCTTTTATATATTCAATTGCATGCCCATATATGTATAGATAAATAAATAATGTTTAAAGGGCATAGGAAGGCCATCCGCCCTATTTCCTTTTTCTCGATTTGGATGTGGTCTAGTGGGATTTCGGGTGACCATCCGAAGGTCGTTTCAATATTACTTATATATCATATATACATATATAGACATAAAAGTACTTCCATATTCATACTTATCAGTACATCAATAGTTAGTTACCATCGGGGTAACACAGGAACATATACAGATATACTAGAAACAAGTACATATACAGCTATACTAGAAACATGAACATATACAACTATACTAGAAACAAGTACATATACAGCTATACTAGAAACAAATACATATACAGTCATACTAGAACGAGAAACATTACATATACATAAATACATAATAATTGTGATCCACTGTGTCGGAGCATGCCTTAAATGTCATGGCCCGAGTTGTAGCCAGAATTCTCTTGGAGGGAGAGCGTGAGTTTGCGTATAGATCTATACTGGATTGACTATCCTACACCTTGCTGCTAGCTACAGCCGGACCTGCAGGTCTGCGGGTGCCAAATGTCATTTCTTTTATTACGACCATACATTATGTCGTTGTTACCAGTCGATAGCATGGTGCAATTTATCACATTATACCTTAATATAAATCCGGTTTAAGGTAGTAGTATTTAGTACAGCAATAGTCTTATTATACAAAGCTACAGTACTACAATGATTTACCCATTACATATTTTCGTGATAATCTCACTTAAGCATTAATGTACAAACTATATTATAACAAATGATAGTTATATTTGGGTAATTACACACTTTTACAACAGACGAGTTTACAAAACAGTTTAGCCTTGGTAGAAGGTTACTTTTATAGAAAATATAGGATTTTCTGAGAGATTCAAACTTTTACAAACACTTTCAAACATTTACTTACACTTTTACAAACTTATACATTGAGACAGGTTCAAACGTTTTTGACAATAAACATTGACACTAAAATACTTATGAACTCACCAGCTTAATGCTGATAAACTCTTTCAAAATAACTTGTATTCTCAGGTCATCAGTAGACAGATACCGAGGCCAGCTTTTGAGAAGATGGAGTGCATTCAAGACTCATCTCATATTATTTTGTGTTACATTATTTTTGGTGTCTATAACTGTACAGAACACACTTGTATTAAAATTATATATTTAATGCAATGGATGATGTTGTTTGCTTATTTACATTTACTGTGTTGTGATACTATACATGACGTCCTCCGCCCCAGAACATTTCCGCCGTTCTTGGTTTTGGGGTGTGACAATGGGAGACTCCAAAGTGAAAGTTCCTATGGCTTTTGGGACTAAACTTACACCATCTTTGGAGAAGCCAGCCGCTGACATGACGCTTTATCGTCAGATGATTGGGTCACTGATGTATCTCACCGCCAGTAGGCCATACATCGTGTTCTTAGTCTGCTATTGTGCTCGATTCCAAGCTAACCACCGCGAACCTTACATGCTAGCCGTGAAAAATATCTTTCGCCATCTAAAGCGAACTTCCTCTCTCGGTCTATGGTATCCAGCCAACTCAGGTTTCTTTGTCCAAGCGTTCTCAGATGCTGATCTAGGTGGTTGTGGATTGGATCGTAAGAGCACTACTAGAGGATGCCAATTTCTTGATGGTAAACTGGTTAGTTGGCAATCAAAGAAACAAACCTGTGTTTCTCTCTCCACGGTTGAAGCTTAATACATTTCCGCCGTCTCATGCACGTCTCAGGTTGTTTGGATACAAAGTCAGCTTCAAGACTATGGGCTGAACATGAAGAAAATCCCACTATATTGCGACTCTGAAAGTGCAATTAGGATTTGTCATAACCTAGTGCAACATTCGAAGACAAGGAACATAGCACTGAGGTTTCACTTCATCAAAGATCATGTGGAAGATGGTAACATGGAAATTCACTTCGTAAGGACCACTGATCATCTAGCAGACATATTCACTAAGGCTTTACCTGAGGCAAGTTTCAACAAGATCTTACAAGGCCTAGGAATAATGGAAGCAGAATATGTACCAAAATCGCCTTCGCTTCACTAAAATTAAGAAGCGAAATAGAGCGAACGTTCGGTCTATTTCGGGATCGGTTCACCCGGGAACCGAAATGAACCGAACGCTCGGTCTATTTCGGGTTCGGTCCTTCTGAACTCGTTTGCTTCTTTTTCATTAAAAGGGATTTCGGTTGTATTCTTTTGTACACTCTTTTGCATTCTCACTTTTATATTTTCCTTTTATTTTTTTTTTTTTATAAAATCCAAAAATATTTTTCCTTTTGTTTTATTAAAAATTTTCCACAAAATACAAAAATATTTTTGTAATTTTTAATTTTAATTTATTTTATTTTTCTCATGTTTTTTTTTTGTATACATGCTACTCTCAAGGGTGAAGCTCAAGCAGGTATAAATTCTTTTCTTTGAATTAATTACGTGTCCCTAGATGCATGCTGCTGCATGTTGACCAAAGCCTCTACAGATTATGAGTGAAGCCTTAATAACATGATATATACAGATCATTTTTTCCCAACATTAGGCTGTTACATTCACTCTAATCGTAAGCTACCTTACTCTTCTCATATCGAGTTTAGAGTTTTCTGCTTGGTCCCTCTTTTATATCAGAGGTACATTCGCTTCTTATACCACCTATATCATTTTTCTTCATTACATTTCATATCACAAAGGTAACCCTTGAGACTCTCAGCACTTACCACTGAGGTTTCTGGTTATACAAAACTCTGTGTTAATGATCTTAGTCTCGTGTCACTACGTACTAAGTGAAACCCACAATTCAAAACCCTCAATGAATTGACGGTTCACCATTATCATGATCTAATTCTCATAATTGAAATCTCTTTTTCATTTAAGTGATCCTTCTGAATTTGTCTATCACCAAGATTTTTTCTTCGCTAAGGATCTAGTTATAATTTTTTTTTTGAGATTTCTTAATTGTCAACAAGTCACTGAATATGTTTCCTACCTACTTGTTGAACAGGCCACATTGGTCTCACAAGTACTTCATTCAGTTTTGGTCTTATATCAAGAACCGAAATCATGAATTGAAGCGAAACCCACCCTTTATAGCTTTACTTAAAAAGATGCCTTTCGATACTTCTTAACAAGTGTTTGATCGTTATTTAACGGGAAGCCACACAAGCACTTTGAAGTCTGTCTTGACTTTGAAGGAAGAGATTCGTGCTCGGAATCAGTTGCTTTATGTCTTAACAAGACATCACAAATTCCCATAAAAAGTTTGCTTTATTTCTTTATCATTCACACTCTATGCACAAAAATCTTTGATTTTCCAAAATATGGTTGTATTAACGATGAGCTAATTGTTACAACTTCATTTCTAAAAGTATTCAAGTGATCGATAAAGATAAAGGTGATGACGGTTCATGTAAAATATGTGGGTTACGTTTGGGATAAAGTTCTTGGCTGAGTCAGAGGTTATCCAATCGGTTTGACGATTCGAAAAAGGCACTTTTACGGAAAGACGCGTAACAGTGAAACGTCCTTTCTCTCTCTTGTGTCATCATCAGGGTTGCCAACTGTTCACTGCTTCACATCAGGAACGGTTTCACATAAAGCAAAGATTTCAGCTGTATATTTCTCTCTCCTACTCTTACGTATAAAAGGATTTGTAACGCTCCACTTTACTCTTTTATCACTTACAAATCCTCATAAAGAAAAGGGCGATCTCTCTCATTGTTCATCTTCTTCCTCGACAAGCTTCACCAATGGCAGAATCATCTTCTGTTCAAGATACATCTGCTCACAGCAACCTTCTTACCATTAATCCCCAACAAAACCTCATCATTGACCTAACACCCTTTTTCTATGAACCCTATATGTTTTACGTTGTCGAATGCCTCAAGTACTCTCCTCTTGTTGTTGCTCTCACAAAAGTGGAAATAGTTCCCATGACCTGCCTCTCACAAATCTATTCGACTGCTTATTATGACAAGGTCGCTGAGAGGATTCACTTTGAAATTCACAACAAGAAAACCTCCATCTCCAAGAATCGCTTATGTTCCCTAATTGGTCTTGTTCACGAACCCACTTTGGTAAACCCTGACGCCGTTACCACTGGTCAACTGTTCTCCATGTTCTACCAAATGGGGTACACAGAAACCCTAACCACTGTTACTAAGTTTAAGAAGTCATGCCTTCCCCCTCAATAGAATGACCTCTTCACTCTCTTTTTTAAGGGTCTCTCAAAAGTGTAGCGATGTTTCAAACGGAGCAAGCAAGTCATTTATGACTGTGCTTTATGAGTTGTATAATGGCGTTCCTCAGAACTTTGGGGCAGTCATCTGGCAACAATTGGTTTAGAGCTTATCTTCTTGTTCTCGCCATTCTAAGATTTCCTGTGCTAGGTACTGGTCCATTATCACGAAGTGGGCGATGGATCGTCTTCATGTTTAAATCATGGAAGACTCCCTTCTTTCATCTATCGCAACCTTTCACACAACGAAGATCATCGTCATAGATCCTTCCAAGTATCTCTTCGTTGGTTCGATTCTAGAAACAATGTATGTCTGCGTGTCTAAGTCAAGAAAAGTCATTTAGGAATACAAGAAGCTTCATTCTTCGGGCCAGAGGGAACTCACCCCTGCCATGATTCACTCTATTGAGGAAGCCGACAAGCCGGCCAAGAGGGGAAAGAAACTAGAAACACTGAAGGAGGTGAGAGTCCCTAAACCAGCCAAGGGACAAACTCTCAAGAAGAGAAAGTCCGACAAAGCTGCTCCTTCACAACCTAAGCAAAAGAAGCTGAAGAAGCCAGCCCGAAGACTCATTCTTCAATCTTCTAGCGATTCGGATTCTGAGTATGTTCCTCCTATTACCAAACCTTCTACTCAATCAGAATCAGAGAGCGAAAGCTCTGACGAGGCGGCTTCAGGTCATGGTGATACCCCGCCTCGCTCGCCTACCCTAGAGGTACCTGTTCACTCCCAACCCCCTTCTCCTCCACCTGTTTTTGAACATGTCTCTATCCCTCCTATTTTCCCTATAATTACATCTCAACCATCCTCTACCATTCCCACTCCTATCTTCACTGAGGCTACAAATACCACCACTACTGGAGTTCGAACCAACGATCTGATACGGGGGCTCGTTCTCCAGCACCCAATCCTCCTGTCACAACCGAACCCCCAGTCACTACCGAACCTCCAGTTACCACCAGACCACTATCTCCTACCCAATACACTGAAACCAACACAGTTCTTGGAGGTGAGGACTTGGAGTTTGATTCCACTTACTTCAGTCCCTACCAAGTCCAAAGTGATGACGATGAAGATGCTCCAGTCACCAAGCGCCATCTCAAAGATGTTACTGAAAAGCTTGATCAACTGCTTTCCTCCTCCTCCACTGGTGCTTATTCAGAAGCTGCTCTTAAAGCCTTGTTCTCTTCGCTTGTTAAAGAACATGATGCTTCTCTCTCTGCTACAGGAAATGCTATTGATGCCTCTACCTCTCAGTATCAGAAGGCCTCTCTTGCTGTTGAGGCTTCAACGAAAGAGTGCAAAGAAGCGACCGCAAAAGTCGATAAACTAATTTTTGAGGCTCATCTATTCTTAGATTCTTTACAAGTTGTTACTCAAAAAGAACTCTCAGACTGTGGATGCTTCTGTTGACTCTCTTCAGCGTTCTCTTCAAGCTAAAAGGACTAATCTTGAAGTCGCTCGAAAAGACATTGAAGCTGCCAATGCAACTCTACATTCTAATGTCAATGATCGTCTGACTCAACTGGAAGCAGAGCTGGCTGTTGAAAATCGCATAATGGATGAGTTAGACAAGCGTACATCTCAGTTGAAAATGCTAAACCTCAAGCTTCGAACTGCCACAAATGAGCTTAATGATATAAAGTCTGAAAGAGAGGTAATGCGAAGCTCTGTGGGTGACGTTCATTCCATTCTGCTTCATCTTCTTGATGCCCATGACTCCATTCTGACTATATCCATCAGACGTCATTTGGCTGACAAACTCAAACCTGCATTGGATATCCTTAGTCAGATTGAGGGTCTTTCGGTGACTTTTGTCCAGCCGAAACAAGGGGGAGAAAAGGAAAAGGTCACAACTCAACCTCCTCCCGAACCTAAGTCAATAGCTGCACCGAAGGATAATGAAGCTTCGGTCAGCAAAAGGGATATGAAGAAAAAGAAAATTGGTGAAGATGATGATGATGATGTTTTTGAAGATACTTTAGGTGAAAATCCCTTTAAGCCTTTTCAGAAAACAAAACTTTCTGACAAAGAGTTTGTAGAAAAGATCAAGAATAAAATGGATGAGTTGGAGAAGAAGCAAAAAGAAAAGGAGCTCTTGGAGAAAAAGAAGTCCATTTTTCCAGAGTGGACCATTGATTCGCTTCAAAGAGATGCTATAGATGAATCGAGTACTCATTGGCTCGAACCTGTCATGTCGTTCGGCCTTGAAAACTCGAAGGATGCACAGTTTGACATGCCAATCACTCGAAAGGCATTTATCTTTCATTGCTTTAACTTAACTGTTGTCATCCCCTCTCCGGACCCGAAGGTGGATCGGGATCTGTTAGAGTTTTATCTGGAGTTCGCTCAGCCACAGTACTTGACCTGGAGCTCACAGAAGATTACTATTGTCAAAGTACTGAAGCCTTATTTGGCCGGGAAGTTCATCAACTTCAAATTTAAAGTGACTCGAGGCTTTGAAGACTTGGTTCATAATTTCTCCCTTCCTGATCTACCGAACCTTAACGCTCACGACTGGATACTCCTCAACAACATTTTGCTGTCGAATCCTCATGAGTATCAGCCGATTATAGACCACATCAAGTGAATGCTTGTTTGCTACATTCATGAAGTAGCAAAGATGGATCAAGAAATCACCTCTTCTATTCACAAGCGAACCACGATCAAACCAATGGGAAGAGCTGGCGATGTAAACACAATGATCAAGGGCAAAATTGACACAAAATATCACACTGTGATGTTTCTTAGGGGCGAAGGTCAAAAATTCCTGTTCACTCTTGTTGACAAGCACCAGTTCTCAACTACTTGCTTGGAGCATGTTTTATAGATCATTCAGAGGTGTAATTAGAATTCAACAGCCGACAAGAAGTTGTTAATGACATCCTGAGATGGTATATTCAATTTTGGCAGACTCTTCTTGCTATCATTCCTCGGTTGTTCAAAGTTTTGAAGACAGTGAAGACTACTCAACAGAAATAATCTCTCCCCTCATTTGACGCAAAAGGGGAGATTGTTGGGCTTATAATGTTGCGTCATGGGCTCGGTCCTTAGCCCAGTTTTGGTATCCGGTTTGGGCATGTACAACCGTGATTATTTTACTCTAGGGTTTTAATATTTAAGGTGCATGCATGCATCATTAGTCAGTAAAGCTTTTATTATCTTTCTCATCAAGTATTGTAAACCCTAGCTCGCCTCTACAGTGGAAGTTCTTTATCAAGCTCTGCTGAGGCATGACTATATTTGAATCATAAGCTTCATATTGATTCTATATTGTGTTCTTGGTCATATTGTGATTGATTTGTTTGTTCTTTATCAACATACCTGTGAAAGATCTAAAGGATCATAGATTTTTTCTCATCACGAAATACCCTTTGTCGCCAAAACACAGACCGAACTCCTGGATCATCCAAATTACATTTCCCACACCCAAATGGGTCTAAATATCTTTTCCTCAAAAGGCACTAATCCTGATGATACTCGCTCTTCGGGTCACCACACCCACATAGGAAACGATTTGGAACAAGGCTTTACAATCCATATGAAATTTAGGAGGAACCTTCAGGCTACTAAGCAACTAATAGGAATGTGAAGGGCCTAGAATAATGGTTTGGTCTAGGTATAAGAGTTAGTGATAGGGGTTGTGTATGAAAAACGTTATTGTTTAGTTTGCAGTTGGAATAGAGTTTACGGCCGTAAACTCTTCACGGTCTTGGGTGTCTATATATATAGGGTTGTGTCAGACGTATTGGTTGTTGATGCCTTTCGTATTTTCCAGTTCCACCAAGTTGTATCAGACGTTTTAAGGCTACAAAGCGTATGCAAGCTTGGTTTGTTATTTCTTTGCTTATTATTTCATATTGTGTGGTTGTTATTTGCTTTTGATCATTGGTAGATCCGATTTTGGACTTTACAATTGGTATCAAAGCTAGACCAGCATCAAAGGCATTTTACAGTTGCGTATTTGTGCTAATCGTACTTCACAGCGAAAAAGGGTTTTGTTGTTTCAGTCGAAATCTGAAATTTAAGAGTTTTCGGTCCAAGCTTACGGCCGTAAACAACGAGTTCACGGCCGCAAGATCTTCAAGTTCTTCCACCGCAACCGGAATTCCTTAACAGTGAATCGAGTTTTGGTATAACGCTGCTAATCTTAAAGACCATATTTAACCATATTGAATTATTAAAAATTATTAATTAAAATAAACAAAGTTTTTTTTTTCTTTCGATAGTGAATATTGAAGACCATATTTTAATTACCGAAGTTTTTTGAAACTTTACTGAGTTCACGACCGTAAACAAGGAGTTTACGGCCGCAATCATTTTTCGACAGTAAATCAATTTTTGCTCGACAGTAAACTAATTTTCGGAAGTTAAATATTTTTAAGCAGCAAACGTTTTCTGAAAATAAACTTAAATAAAATGGATTCACAAAATCACAACCAATATCAAGAACTCGATGCTGTAATGGGCACCACCACGCGCATTCCAAGGCTTATGTCCATTGATGGTTTTCCTAAGTGGAAATATAAAATTGAGAAATACATAAAGATGAAAGACTTCAAGACTTGGAAATGTGTCATAAAGGATCTAGTCAGAATCACCACTACAGTTGGGGGGCAGGTGGTTGACAAGAAAATTGAAAACTACACTGATGAAGATTTTGAGAGTGTAGAAGAACAGGAAAAGGCATTGGCCATTTTGACTATGGCCCTATCTCCAGACATCAATTAAGGGTTCAGAGAGTATACTTCTGCTAAAGCACTGTGGGAAGCCCTTATTGAGGTATATGAGGAAATGAAGACTTGCGAGAGAGTCGCCAAGATATGCTGAGGCAATGGTTTAACTGTTGGGTTTTGAGCATTCTAACACTCCTAAGTGTACATGCAACCCTAAATACCTTGGATCTATGTTTTCTCTATTATACATGCAAATAAGAACTTCCAAGGTATTATCCTAATCTAGCATACAAAACAATGACTATAGCAAGATAGAATACATACCTCTTTGATGTAGAAAGTCTTCATGAAGCTTGAGTGCCTAGTGCCCCAAGTGTGACACCTCAAATGGAATCACAATCATCAAAACACTTAGAATGACTTGAGAGAATTCTACACTCACCAAAATCGGCTAGCCCTTTCTTCACACACACTAGTGGCTGATTTTTCCTCAATAATAAGATGCTTATATAGTTACACAATTAGGGTAAACTCTTAATTGTCATGGCTTTCCATTTCCTTGGATCCATGGGTACAAATACACCATGGAGCATCCATGGACCATCCTATGGGTTTTAGCCCAACTTGATTATCCATGGAGCATTAGCCCACTATACAAGTATGGATGATTTACACAATCAACCCATATATTTAATTAGTCTTCTTTTAATCACTTAATTAATCCTAGATTAATTCTTGATCAATACTAATTAAATAATCTTATTATTCTTATTATTAATATACTAGAACTTATAATATATTAATAACCATAAGTGTCTTATTTCTCTCATTCAAGTGCATGATGGTATGCAACCCAAATGGACCATGCCGGGTCGGGTCAAGTCTTACCAAATATAGTTATGGACTTAGACATTAATCCAACAGTCTCCCACTTGGATAAGTCTAAAACTATTATTGCGTATGACTTCAGGAACCAACCGGCAATCGTAGCTCTCAAAAGCTTCTGTCGAACTCTGACCTTGTAGATGAACTCTGACCTTTGTCAGTGACTTGTCCATTAGATAAGGGATCATATATTCCTCCATTCTAGATATCATACGGACTGAGACATGGATTATAATCATTCTCTCTGTCCATTTGTTGTTTCCCGATTTCCGATTTATGACGACTGACTAATTGAACAAATCAAATCAGTCCTGGCCCGGCCGAGCACTTCCATTTGTCATCATCAAATCATCGAGGGGCCCACAGATATCGCTTTTATCCCGAAGGTAAAAGGAACGGATAAACTTCGACTCATATGGCTTGTTCTACTACTTGTTGAATCATACACAAAGGCACGTTTTATAGCACAGAGTTACCAAATGCGGTTTCGTGCAATCAATGTACTATCAACTCATAGTAACAACTCATATCTCTAGGTTTGAAGAATATAAGATATTATCGTCTCATGATCACTCGTGCTAAAATCCATGAAGTGATTCCAATGAGCGCGGGTTGAATCCAATACTCAGAACTTATGAGCACTCATGATTGTTGTAGCCCTTTGTCCAACACCTTAGACCTCTACAAGCCAACTCATGACAGTCTTAATTCATATCTACTTCCAACATATGACCGCCTGTGGATGGTTTGAATAACTTAGTCATTCCGGAGGAATAACCCAGTTTATTCGGGAAGTCAAAACATGCAAAGTGAAACACAATAATAATTGAATCCAATATGGTCTCAGAACTTATGAATATAAATAAAACACCTTTTATTTATCACCATATGATTACACATTATTCATTGTATACTGTTTCAGCTATCAACTTTAATCTTGAATTTAAAACAACAGTTGTCCCATGCTCCAAGCATGTACACTATGTTTTCTAAACACTAGTCATGCCACACACCAAGTATGCATACTATGTTTGTCTATGATCCTTACTTTGTGAACTAGATCAATTGAACATAACTTCAATGATTCTCTTTTCACACTCCCAAATCCTTACCGCAAATGCAAGAATTCCAAATTCATGCCATTTACTGAAATCTGTTAGATTCTAAACTTATATGCATTGATCCTCTTGTAATGATTATGTACAAAGTCATAAAGACTTGACAACAACCATTACAGAGTATTCCAAAGGAGATCAACTCCTTGGAAACATCCTTCTTGCATTAAGTTTCCTAACCTTAAACAGATTGAAAATTCTAACTTTGAAACATTTCCAGATTCCATTTTGACTATCACTTCTGACCAAGAGTTGCCTCCTTACAGATTATGTCAATATGGTCCTTCCAGAATTATCACTATACTTCCAACTGTCCTTGAGCAACCAATCTTTGGTAAACCTTAGATTGTCCTCGACAATTATTTAATCCTTTTAGTCATATCCAGTTCTAAACCTTTTCCCTTCTTAATGCCCCAGGCATTTGGAAAATTTTAGAACGGATGCTTATAGCACATGTAATCGATCCTATATCCGAAGCATATGGGACACGATTCATGATGTCTCACATAAAGACTAAACCAGTCTTTTGCTATAACATTTCCATTTCTATTTGCCAAGTTCTCATATTTCAGATTATGAAAAGGGATGCCGTAATCATAATCGAATTTTAGAACGCAAATAATGGACCCGTATACAGAATTTCCTTATGTTGAGCCATTCCAACATGAAATTCATATATATCGTTGACTAAATGATTAAAACCTCACGATCTAAGCTTATAGATTTGAGATGAAGTATAATTTCCTCTCCCTTAATTATAGCAAAACAACTCTTTCCCAATTGAAACTTTTGTTTTCTATAATTAACATTGCTAACTTGCAATACTTATCATAATTATCATGCTCCCACTAACATGATGATTATTAGCATAACACTTATGCTCCCACTAGCTTTGACATGTACTCAGAAATCAGCTGGACTTCTAGAAATCAATACTTCATTGACTTTCTTACCAAAGTTCGGATTTCTGATGCTAGATTGTTTTGATAAAGTTGTATCAAAATCATACACCTTCCCTTAGATAGCACACTTGTGAGTCTAAACAATTATGAAGAGGTATGCCGTAATCATAATGGTTAGACCTATTTGCCACTTCTCACAAGTCCAGGTTAGTGTGCCGGTTAACCACACGCGCTCCACTAACGACTTTGAGAATGCAAATATCACAATTGCTATCTAGATAAAATCTACTTAGTGAAAGTGTTTCCTCACCATCATTTTCATGAATCGGAGAGAAACCTTATGACACTTAGATTTATATGGTGTATGTGTTCTTATCCATGTGAATTGTCAAAACCAGAATCACAAGACAAAGATAATGACAAATCCAAACTCATATGGACCGAACTCAATCTTAACTTCTTGCCACCTGGCAGCTCAAGGGCCTGCCATTGCTTCCAAGTTGTTGTGCAACAATTGAGAACTCTAAGAACTCATATGCAAAACCAACTTTAACTGGAATGGGCACAGAATATGTCAACACAATAGATTAGAAACCTCAAATTGTGTGCTAGAGAAGAACTTTAGGTTTTATTCTTGATTAGTTGTTGAGACTTTCAAGACCTTTAAGACTCCCACTGTCCTCTTGACCTATAAGACTCCCTTGTCAAACATCCAAGAGATAGTGCGGATTCTAATCAAGAAAAACACTTTACCCAATTGGCCTAAGTTGGTCTTTGTTTTATCCAAAACATCACAACTTACCAATTTCAAATGTACAAGAGTAGAAAAATTTTACTCTTACATTTGACAAGTGTTTTAAACCTTCTTTAAGACATGTCACTCAAATGACAATCTTGGAGTATGACTCTAAGACTTGTATTGGAACAAAGTATGACTCATCTTCTTGATTTAACCATTTCAACAATTCAAGTTCCTCTTCTTAGTCATAAGAATGCACTAAGATTTCCTTAGAGAACTAGATTTGATATGGTTTCTTAATCATTAAGATGATCACAAAACTGATACTAAAGTACTCTCCCATCTTTTCAGATTTGAGAAACTTTTATCCTTCTGCCTTATTTGATTCTTCTTATCGATCTTTTGTGGTGGACTTAATCAGTGCACAAGAATGTGTACTCGACCCCTAAGTCCTTTACTTGACTCACACATCCATGTGAACAAGTAATTAGTCTTAATTTTCCAAAACTTGAAAGTTCTCATTCATCATGCTATACAACTTGCATGATTCCAAGTTCCGGTCCAATTGAAACTTGGGTGATGAGAATCTTTCCTTATTTGGTAAATCTAGACATTACCACAAATGAAAGAATCAATTTCATATTTCCACTCTTGCTCTTAATGGAATCATATAAGCAACAATTTTTCCACAGATGCCATTGTAAGGATATTTTAAAATAAATGAAATCAAAAATTTTTCCTTTTATTTTAAAAACTTTGCGGAAAAACTTATCCTCACAATCCATATGTAAACTTGTTGTTATCTATTCCTTAAGCAATATCTCATAACTCCTAAGAAGTAGCTCAGGAATCCGATCTACAAACTACGCGATAGAAATCCATCTAAGCGATCAGATTCAGCATATTCTTTCTTTAAGTTTCTTCACTTTTCTTTCATTCTTAAAACATCACCATGTGACCCAGTCACATCATGTATCAAGAATCTCAGAATAGAAACTTAACAGAGTTAGATAGTGGAATTTACCTGAAGTAGAGTCAAACTTATTGACTTTAACATCCTTAGGTAAATTTTGGCAGCTTCGCAACCAATGCCCTTTCTTTGGCAATACAAACATATAGACCCTCTGATAATGGTACACGGGACTATCACAGACTTAGATTTTCTCTTTACCATTTGGTCAACCGAGTTGACTATGGCCGATCCCTTTCCATTGGGAAGAGAATGCTTTACTGGATATCCAATGTCATCATTGTCAATGTCCATAAAGTTTTAGGAAGTTGATCTTAGCAAATAGATAAGATCATTAAGGGTCTTGTCATAGTCTGTTTCATAGGTGTCCCAAAGGAACTCACTATGTGACTTAGAAAGTGATTGAACCACCAACTTTCTCAAGACTTTGACACCCAACTCTCTCGGCTTGTCAATATGTGACTACATCTCCAAGATGTGTTCACACCTAGACCTTGCCTTGCCAATAGGGCTTGAGTGACCTTAAACTTTTCAAGAACTTGTGGGTTGGGGAGAATAATTGGAGGAGGTGAAAGAAGTATGATTTCCAAAGGACATCATCTTAATTTAGGAAACCTTGTTTCACTAGATTTGGGAAGATCATAGGTGTCTATTACAGACATCTTTTGGGAGATATTCAAGATAGTTGATTTAAAGTCCTTAATATGACACCCAATATGAAATATTAAGGCTAGGACCCAACAAACTATTTTATAACTTAGAAGAGGTATGTCGTAATCCAAGCTATAAAATATTTGAAGGTAGGTGAATGACGATTCACCAATTTCCACCAAGATAAACGAAATGTATAATTAGGTTTTAATTGGTTTTGAAACTCCTAGATCTTTGAGATTCATTGAACTTTTCAAAGGCATGTTTCAATCTCGAGTGTGCCCTTCAGGTTTTGTGACTGGGATGCCGAGGATCACAAAACAAGGTGTGAAGTAACCATGCAAATCACTTGGTACCCTTAATAAATTACCCCTCAATCGATGTGCCGGTTAACCACACACGCTCCATCGATACTATGATAAATATTAAGTCACCCTTTACCTACCTTATTAAGTCCAAGTTAGTGTGCCGGTTAACCACACACGCTCCACTAACGACTTAGACAAAGTGTAAAGTGTAATTTCATGGATTAGCACCTTATTCACATTTTTCCTAAGTAACTAAGATTGGGTATTATTAAGAGTTTAGTTACTTAGTATTATCATTAATACTTTTAATGAAGGGAGAATTCTAGTCCTGTCAAACCCGTTCGGCTAACGACCCTCCACCAGACAAGCAAGCGGTGGGTGAGAGTGGACACCCATTAAGTTGCCATTTTATAGGCAACAACCTTATACCCACCTTATAGACCGGCTTCGTGAATGAGGCGTACTAGCGGTAAGACTGACTTTACTCTTATACATATATATATTATTAACTTATAATATTATAAAGTATAAGGGTTGAATTTTAACTTTTAAAATTCTAAGGGCTAACTTGGAATTAAAGTATTCATAAGTGAAAACTTTACGAATTCCAAAACTTGAGGGCAAGTTTTGAAACTATTCAAAACTAATTAATTCCATAACTTATGTGTTTAAAGTAGTTTTAATCCAAAAACTCTTCAAGTTCCATAACTTGAGGACAAGTTATGGAAGACTTTAAACTAATAAAAGAATTAACTTTTCTTTATTTTATAACTTATGGAATTAATTAAGGTTACACCTTTTTTTTATTTTATTTTATTTTATTAAATGAAGAGACTCTTGGTCCTCCATAACTTGAGGACAAGTTATGGAGTCATAAAACCATTTAATTAGAACTAGACTCTTCATTTTTGTAACCTTTGCCAATTTTTATGAGTTTTATGATTCTTAAATGTGACTTTTCATATAACTTGATGACAAGTTACAAAAACACATTTTAGAATCAATTCTTAGATTAATTTGGATTAAAACCAACTATCACATAATTTTATTCATTAATCTAAATTCACTCATAAAACAAGCTAACACAAAAAACTTTTGGTGATCCATAACTTATTCTTAAGTTATGGAATCCTTTAAAACATTAACACCAAATTTTGTAACTCCAAAAAAACTTTGAATCAATTTTTTTTTAAAACCTTTTCATATCCATAACTTATGGAGGTTTGAAAAAATAAAACTCTTTAGATCAAACTTTTAAAACTAATAAAATAATCATATTATTTTATCTTTTATTAAATTTGACCTAATTCAACTCATAAAGCAAATTATTCAAATTTTACAAATAATTAGTTTTTCACAAGAACAAGTAATTATCTTAAAATTTGACAAACTTCATGTTTTTTTTTTCAACTTTGAAAATAAAATATTTGCATCAATATAACAGAAAACAACCCGTGGCTCTGATACCACTGTTGGGTTTTGAGCATTCTAACACTCCTAAGTGTACATGCAACCCTAAATACCTTGGATCTATTTTTTCTCTATTATACATGCAAATAAGAACTTCCAAGGTATTATCCTAATCTAGCATACAAAACAATGACTATAGCAAGATAGAATACATACCTCTTTGATGTAGAAAGTCTTCATGAAGCTTGAGTGCCTAGTGCCCCAAGTGTGACACCTCAAATGGAATCACAATCATCAAAACACTTAGAATGACTTGAGAGAATTCTACACTCACCAAAATCGGCTAGCCCTTTCTTCACACACACTAGTGGCCGATTTTTCCTCAATAATAAGATGCTTATATAGTTACACAATTAGGGTAAACTCTTAATTGTCATGGCTTTCCATTTCCTTGGATCCATGGGTACAAATACACCATGGAGCATCCATGGACCATCCTATGGGTTTTAGCCCAACTTGATTATCCATGGAGCATTAGCCCACTATACAAGTATGGATGATTTACACAATCAACCCATATATTTAATTAGTCTTCTTTTGATCACTTAATTAATCCTAGAGTAATTCTTGATCAATACTAATTAAAAAATCTTATTATTCTTATTATTAATATACTAGAACTTATAATATATTAATAACCATAAGTGTCTTATTTCTCTCATTCAAGTGCATGATGGTATGCAACCCAAATGGACCATGCCGGGTCGGGTCAAGTCTTACCAAATATAGTTATGGACTTAGACATTAATCCAACATTAACATGTTCAACTATGTGCCCGGAGAGACTCTTGAGGCTCAGCTGCAGCGATTCACAACTCTTAACACGGAGATGACTATGGCACGGATCTTCTATACAAAGTCAGAAATTAATAAGAAGCTACTAAATGCCCTCCCAAAATCTTGGGACATGAATGTAGCTGTCATTAAAAAGACTAAGGACCTCAATCGCCTTTCTCTAGCTGAAGTGATGGCTGTCATCAAAGCATGTGATATTGATGACAAGCAGCGAGAGATCAATCATGTGAACTCCTACTCAACTGCCAACCTTGGCATTTCAACTAACAATGCTCTTTCTTCTCTCTCCTATTCCTCTACAGGTTTATCTTCCTCTGCACCAGTCATGCCTTACCCACAAAGTCAATCATTCCTGTCTACTCAAACTGCTTCATCTTCAAATATGGCCTCTTCTTCAAAAGGAAAGGAGGGTGATGAAAACCTTGTCTTTGTAGCAGGGCTAGTCAATTGCTACAATGCACTTGTAGCCGGGGAGCTTCCACCTCAATTGTCATTTGCAGATCTTGATCAAATCCATCCAGAGGACGTTGAGGAAATGGACATCACATGGCAATTTGCCATGGCAGTATTTAGGGAAAACCAGTTTGCCAAAAAGACAGGGAAGAATAATTGGGGAATGAGCGCTGATAAGAAGGTTGGATTCAACAAGGGAAAGCTTCGGTGCTTCAATTGCCACGAGCCAGGGCATTTTGCTCGTGATTGCCCACATCCCAATAGAAGAGCTAATAATGACAGAACAATGGTTGCAGTTGGGAACATGCGAAGCAGTGGTCAAGAGAACAATAAGAAGGCTATGGTTGCACAATCTTTCAACTGGGAAGATCAAATACAAGCTCTCAACATATCTGGACCAGAAAATGCTCACCTGGCACAGGTAAGGGATGACACTCCAGCAGGGATTGTAGCAGCTGAAGACAGTGTGATGGAGCTATAGTTTGCTTTGATGGTATCCTCTTCTCATGAACCTAATTCGTTCCAGGTAAGTCTCCCATCATGCTCTAAGGCTTGTATCGATTATGTAAAAACTTTACATGACAAAATTGAGACATTAGGCAATGAAGTAGAAAATCTTAGGATTCTTTGTGAACTTAATGAAAAATTAATAAGAGACGTAGAAGACCTTAGATATGAAGGGAACCAACTTCGAAAAGGACAAAAACCACTCAAAGCTCAATTAGAATCGAAAATTAAGGACTTTAGGAGACTCCAGGAAGACTACAGTAACAAATGTGAAAACTATGATTATGTAGTCAAACAAAATATGATTTCTCAAGTGAGGTGGTTGCAAATATGATAGACCAAAGCATGCAATTTAAAAGGAATCAATCAAAAGGTCTAGGGTATAATCATGTACTCCCTCCCTTCAATCATTCATATGTGTCCAAGCCTTTGTCCAAAGAAGAGATTGTCAATGAATCATTTATGCTTTATGGCAAGCCCTCCGGTTTTATTTCGAGAGGATTTATTAATGTTGAAAGTACTAACATTTCTACTTCTCATGCAGATCAATCCTTGAATCAGTCAAAGCACGAAGTTGAAGGATGTGTTTCTGAAAATAAAATCGAGTCTAAACCTGAACCCTTAGTTTTTAATAAAGACAATACGTTTTCTGATATTTCTAAAGACAATGTTTTTTGAGATGGTGTTTTTATGACTTCTGACACTAGTTTGAATGTTTTGAAAAAGTCTGGTTTGAACAATTTGGGTGACAATTTGAATGTTTGTGATAAAGATGTTGAAACACCACTAGTCTCACAACCCTCCACATTCATAGCACCCTCACTTGCCTCACAAGCCAATAATGTTGCTTGTTCTTGTGAGAGATGTAAGGGCGTTGGTAGGGAAAACAAATCTGATCAATGTAGTACATGTTCTAAAAATAACAAGCAGATTTGTTTGAATTGTTGCACTAGTGGTCATATTGCTAGAAATTGTCAAAATCGTATGTTTGTGAGTTATAATCTTCCAAGAGGAGAGAACGATTTTAGAGGAAGGTCTTTAAATAGAAACTCCTCTAGAATTCGTTCTTGAAATGATGATTGTGCAGATGAACGGAATGGAAAATGGGCTGTCTTTCAAAGACATATTAGGGTTTTTCCTCACCATGTCCCGGGCAGTTTGCCAAAAACGAGCACAGCCAAGCCAAGGTCAAGCTCTTCACAAAGCCATAGTGGGTCTTCAACCAACTCTGGTAGAAGTCACACAGGCCTTAAGTAGACTGATAAACACTCAATTTCTAAATCAACCAGGACATTTAGAAAACCTAATTATAAATGGCTGCCCAAACCTGCTCCCAATACATCATTTGTGTCCTCAGAAAAAATTAAATGTGATAAATTTGAAAAGGCATTGGGATCACCCAGGAAGGTCATGATCTGGGTTCCCAAATCTAATTAAACCCGCACATTTTGCAGGGACAGTTGCGGGGAAATGTCGTCAGACCTTGGTTCGTTGACATCGGCTGTTCCCGGCATATGACGGGAGATATCGCCCAACTGCACAACATTCAATCATTTAATGGGGGATATGTCTCTTTTGCGGATGGAGATTGTGGTAAAATCACTCAAAGAGGAACCGTCTCAAATGGAGTTTTAAGTTTCGAAAACATCAATTTTGCTCCCGAGTTGAAACATAGTCTATTAAGTGTTTCTCAGATCTGTGACAAGGGCTATTCTATGCATTTCACTGACAAGGAATGCATGATTCTAAAGCCAAGCTTTGTCATCCCAGAAGAATGGATTCTTGTAAAATAAAAAAGGGATGGGAACGCCTATATCATCGATATGAATAGCAATCTTCCAGAACAAGTTACATGTCTTTTCTCCAAGATCTCCCAGCAAACTGCCACGCTGTGGCACTGAAGATTAGGTCATGCTAACGCCAAGAACCTAAATCGTCTTGCAAAGAATGAGATGGTCCGTGGGCTGCCCGTCAAGGACTTCATTACGTTTGAGAAATGTGTGTCGTGTGCTCAAGGAAAGCATCATAGAAAGCCGCACTTGCCAAAACAGGTCAATTCAATTCGCCAGGTTCTTCAATTACTTCATATGGATTTGTTTGGTCCAGTAAATGTTCTAAGCATAAACAGAAGCTCTTACTGTCTGGTTGTGATTGATGACTTCTCTCGATTTATGTGGGTCTTCTTTTTATCCAAAAAAGCTGGCGTTTCTGAATTGATCACGAAGTTCATAGTATTAGTTGAGAACCAAACCAACAATTGGGTGAAGGCGCTTCGTACCGATAACGGGACAGAGTTTAAGAATTCTATTCTCGGTCATTTCTGCGTAGAAAAGGGTATTTTGTGTCAATTTATTCGGCTCATACACCTCAACAAAATGGTGTTGCTGAAAGACGGAACAGAATGCTAAAAGACGCTGCAAGAACAATGCTATGTGATTCAAAGCTGCCAGTTTTCTTCTGGGCTGAGGCAATAAACACTGCCTATTATGTTCAGAATCGAGTACTTATCAACAAAGCTCAGATGAAAACTCCGTATGAAATCTACTATGGACACAAGCCATCAGTCAGTCATTTATGTGTATTTGGCTGTCCTTGCACCCTCCTTCACTTAGATGCCAACCCAAAGTTTAATGCCAATGCCGATGACTATTATTTTATAGGGTATGCTGCTCGCACTGGCTATAGAGTCTACAATAAGAAAACCAAATAGATTGTGGAATCTTATGACGTGCGTTGGTTGGAAGAAAATGAGACAGATACCAACGTGGGTCCGGATTGGTTGTTTGATTACACGCCACTTTTCAAATCCTTAAACGTGTATTCAAGTGATATATCTAGAACTCATTCGCACTGGAAGAGTATCTCTGATGATGAAGACGAAGAAGTCGTGTACAAACTGTATCTAAATCCTCTGCTTCATCGAAAGCGAAATCTAAAGCTTCACTTGCGGGAGAGTCCTCTGGTTCGCAGAAGGGAGGATCTCCTGCTACATCTGAGGGGGAGCCTTCTGCTGCACCTGAGGGGAAGTCTTCTGCAACATCTTCGGGAGAGTCCTGTGCTACTCCTCAAGGGAGGCCGTTCTTGGAACATGATAGTCCTCAATCGGTCCATACTGATTCTTCTGATGCTGAAACGACACCTCACATATCTATAGAGAAAGAGTTCATTCCAAATGATGCTTCCGCTATCTCTTCAACCTTTATGGAATTACTCCTTCCTGATTTTATTACCGATGAGTATGTCGCGGAACCATCTGGTGTTGCTCAACCAGCAAATGAAGGAGGTATCAACATTCACACTTTTCCTGTTTCTCTCAATGAAATCAGCCAACAAATACCTTCAAGGGTTCAACACGATCATCCGATCGAAAACGTCAATGGCCAGCTAGATGATGGTGTTAAAACTAGAAGTCAAAGTGGAGACGTGAATACATGTCTGTACTATTGCTTTATTTCTCAAATTGAGCCCATGAATGTAGAAATGGCTCTAAACGAACCTAGCTGGGTGGATGCAATGCATGAGGAATTACACCAATTTGAAAAACTCGGTGTTTGGAAGTTAGTTGAGTTACCGAAGGGCAAGAAGTCTCTTGACACACGATGGGTCTATTGCAACAAGAAGGATGATTTAGGGGTTATTGTGCGAAACAAAGCTCGATTGGTAGTCCGTGGGTTTCGACAAGTCGAGGGTCTTGACTACACTGAAGTTTATGTTCCAGTAGCTCGCCTGGAGGCTATTCGTATCTTCCTAGCGTATGCTTCTTATATGAACTTTACCTTCTTTCAAATGGATGTCAAGACTGCCTTCTTGTATGGCAAGGTGAAGGAAGAAATCTACGTTGATCAACCCCTTGGGTTTGTTGACTCGAAGTATCCAAATCATGTCTACAAGTTGGACAAGGCGTTATATGGGCTGCATCAAGCTCCTAGAGCATGGTATGCGACCCTAACAAAGCATTTGCTCGAACGTGGTTACTCTCGCGGCACTATCGATCAAACCTTGTTCATAAAGCACGTCGACAAGGACCAGATACTCGTACAAATATACGTCGACGACATCATCTTTGGATCAACTAGTCAACAGCTTTGCAAGGAGTTCGAAGGTGTAATGAAGAAATGATTCTAAATGAGTTCTTTGGGAGAAATGACCATGTTTTTGGGACTTCAGGTTAGACAGAATTCAACCGGAATCCTGCTACATCAAGCCAAGTATGTGGAGGATATTCTTGAGAAGTTCGCGTTACATGATGCTAAACCTGCGTCAACACCGATGGCTGAACGACCTCTTCTAACTCCAGATCCTGAAGGCAAGTCCATAGATCAAACTCTTTATGGATCGACGATCAGATCGCTGATCTATCTTACTGCAAGTCGACCTGCGATTATGTTTGCAGTTTGTCAATGCGCACGCTATCAGGCTAATCCTAAACTTTCTCATCTTATTGCTGTCAGAAGAATTTTTTGGTATATCAAACGAAGCCCTAAATTGGGTCTTTGGTATCCGAAGAATTCAGAATTTGATCTTTATGCTTTTACTGACAGTAATTATGGAGGTTGTGAGCTTGACAGGAAATCAACCTTAAGAGGATGTCAATACCTAGGTGGCAGATTAGTTTCATGGAAATGCAAGAAGCAACACACTGTCTCAACTTCCACAGCAGAGGCGGATTATGTTGCTGCATCAGCTTGCTACTCTCAAGTTATCTGGATCCAACATCAGCTGTTGGACTACGGTTTGAATTACTTTGAAACCCCTATCTATTGTGATAATGAAGTGGCAATTCAAATTGCTAAAAACCCAGTCCAACACCTAAAACCAAGCACATCGACATTAAAATTCACTTTATCAGAGACTATTATGAACGATCTTTAATCCGGCTAGAACAGGTCCACACTGATAATAATGTGGCAGATTTGTTCACAAAGCCATTTAACAAAGCTCGCTTCGATGTGCTTGTGCGATTTCTGAAAATGATACGTTTTGAGGATTAAGTTTTTTTTTTATTTTTCTTTTCTTAATTTATTTTATTTTCAATTTTTATTTATTTTTATTTTTGTTTTCTTGTTTTAGGATAGTTTAAATTTGCGCATTTTTTAATTTTTTTAATTTTTTTATTTCGTTTCTCTCCTATTCACAAATTTAGGGGGAGAAATAAAAACAAAACAAAATTTTCAAAAATTTCAATAATCAAAAAACATTAGAAAATAAAAAATTCAAAAAAAAATATGCTGGTTAAGAAATCTTGAGGGAGATGTTTTGGGAAATGAAATTAACAAGTGATAACAGGTAATCAGAATCGGCGTAACGTACCTAAGCTGAATCATTTACGCTCTGTGCTCGATGTGCTCGTAGGCACGAAAGATTTTTAATGGACTTGACTAGGAAAAGTTGAACCTAATGAATTTTAAGGACTTGACAAACCTTGACCTAGTTAGATCCGTTTAACCTGATGTCACGACGCTCGGATAGGTTGAGCAGGGAGATATACATGGGAATCTACCCGTCACATTAATTGAACCCGCACTTGGAACTGTGGCTTAACTTTTCCTCGATGTGCGGATTCTGTCCTTAATTTCGGTTGGATGGGGCGACTGGTAAATTCCGATAAATTAGGTCTGTAGAATATCATTTTCTTTCTTTCCGTCTGTTAGTCATATGTTGTCTCATTTGCGTGACCTCCAATCCGACCTGGTACACAACATATGCAACTCTATTTCTCTGCAGACTATATATATGTGAAATACTTCTTATCTGTTAGCCATATGTTGTCTCCTTTGCATGACTTCTAATCCGACCTGGTACACAACATATGCAACCTTCTTCTTCTCAACCCCTCTGAAGTAATAAGTAATAGAATTCTGAATCTATCCTCTCTCTGAATGGTTGTCTGCTCATCCAGTGTAAGGAGTACTCTGGAAGTACTTGATGGCTGGGGCATATAAGGAAGCGGGAAACACGTTCCAGTACACTTAAAATTGAACTCATAAAGATTGTCTGTAGATACCGCTGCTCGATTTAGGTGGACAACAATATCCCTGGTTGTAGTAAGTTAAATGGTCATAAGGTAAATTTATTTAAGATTTAGGATTTATCATAATAACAGAAATTTACAATTAGATATATGCCTGAGTCATGCCATTGGTAAATTGTCCAAAACCGTCACAAATTTTTCGTGTTTAAGTGGACCACAATACTGGCAATCGATCAGACGAAGATGTGAAGATAAGGGTACCGACAAGTGGAATAAGGTTGTCTAACAACTTTGATCCCAGCATCACAAAAGAAGTTATAGTGATTAAGTTTTGTT
This sequence comes from Lactuca sativa, assembly GCF_002870075.4. NCBI lineage: Eukaryota > Viridiplantae > Streptophyta > Magnoliopsida > Asterales > Asteraceae > Lactuca > Lactuca sativa. The sequence continues at coordinate 150,533,753 of NC_056628.2, read as the reverse complement.
TTGTCAAATTATTTTTATTTGAATTTTATTTTTACTTTTAAAATCTTAATTTTAATTTTTAATTTTTAATTTTTAATTTTAATTTTAATTTTATTTTTGTTTTACTTTTATTTTTTTTATTTTTATTATTTTTACTGTTTTAGTGTTATTTTTAATTTCGTTTTATTTTTCCAGAAATTAAAATGTTGTTTTGTTAGTTTTTATTTTTATTTTTATTTTTTATTTTATTTATTTTCAAATTAACCCTCAAAGTTTTTTTTAAAAAAAAAATTAATTGTTGTGTTGGAAGTTGAAAATACTGGGTAGTTATCAGGTAAGATGGTAAGTGATGGTAAAAGGGTTAAAAGGGAGTTCACTGCCGAAATCTCCTCATTCACGAGATTCCGGCCGCAAACACCATCCAAACCCTCTCCCACGTTCAAAAAAAAATTCTTTGATTTTCGGAAAACCGCTTCTACCATCACAAAGGTAATCACTTCTAGATCACAAATATGTGTTTTGTTTCGATTTTCACCGAGTCATTTAATCGGATATTGCAAAAATGTCTCCGACGGAGCTTACGGCTGCAAGCTTCGGTCGTAAACTCCGATTTGACCTTGTTTTGAATTTATTTTACTACGATTGATCCCTACATTTGCATATATCAAAGTGTTATACATCAATTTGTCGTGTATGTATGTTTTTTGTGGATTTTTCAATTAAATGTTCATCGGCCGTAAACTCGGTGTTTACGGCCCAAGAACAATCCGTTTGCTGCCTTAAAAATGGATTAAATAAATATGGAAGTTTGATGTGATGAGTTTGCAAAAAGATTCTTAGGTTGTAAACTTCGAGTTTACGGCCCAAGAACAAAGTGTTTACCGCCGGTTTTAAAATTTAAAAATTCGATATTTATTGTTTGTTTCGGTTGTAAACTTATTTTTCAACTCAATTTTTAATAATAAAAAATTTTTTTTGATCATATTTTTAATTAAAATAATTTTTGGGTCAAAATAAAATTTTATTTTAAGTTTTCTTACAGTTCGTGTTTGAGTGCAGAAAATGGCGAATTTGAAATTTGCAGACATGCACAACCTTGCAATCGTGCTTGCAGACCCTCCGGCAATTCACTCTGATATGCGCTCGATGATTCATCGGTTGCGGGAATGTTGTTTAGCATCTGCGATCACGGTCAATCTAGTTGTGTATCAAAATTTGATTCGCGAGTTTTGGGCGACCGCTAAATCGAACATGGATGATGCTGGCAACTTTACTGTGAAAGCCAAAGTTCAGGGACGGGAGATTGTGGTTGATGAAGGTTTCATTCGCGAGGCGCTGCTCATTGACGATCAACCCAATTTCCCAACGGAAATCGGGATTGAAGACGCTCAACGAATTCTACGCAGAATGAGCTATGAGGGAACTTTTCCGCCAACACTGAAGAAGTTACTGCATCCATACTGGAGGTTCTTAGCGCACGTTCTTGTTAGTTGCATTTCGGGCAGAAGGTCTGGAGCCGATGAGATTTCACAGCGCACAACTGGTTCACTGGTATCTGTTGCTGCTAGCGTAAGATTCAACTTCTCGAAGTTCATCTTGGATGAATTTGTCATTAACATCAGAGCCTCTACCCGAGATACTTTTCTGCTGTATCCTCGCTTTATCCAAGTGTTCATCAACATTCAGTTTCCTAATGTAAGGAAGGAGGGAGAGACTCTTGATATGAAGTCCTTGGGTCCCCATACGGTGGGACTCATCAAACAAAATCGTAAAGGCAAGGTTATCTTTCAAGGACTATATCCTCTAGAGAAGTTTAGAAAGTTTACAGAGTTGGATGAACCGACGGAGTCATACGATTCGTCTGAACAAACCGTGTCAGAGCAGGTATCTGCAGAAAAATCGAATCCAAGTAACATTGTTATTGATATATCAGAGGATGAAGGAACTGAAAAGGATAACACACCAACTTCTGACGCTCAAATCGCCTCAGAACTTGAAAAGGAGTTGAGCCATGATCAAGATGGTGCGGAGATGCATGTCGGTGAAGAAAGAAATGATTCATTCAGTGATCTTGATTTAACAGGTCTTGATCGTGATGACATTGCGGCTTCCTTAGCCAACAATGAAAATTTTGTGTCACATGAAAACCTTGACACAATTTTCAACAATGTCGATGACGTTGCTCTGCAAACAACCGAGACTAGGAAGTCAAGTGAAACGTTTGAAACTCAAACTCCAACATCAAAACAAATGGTGTCTGCTTAAATTCCCATGGAGATGGTTATAGGATGTTCCCCTCCTGTATCCACTTCTCCTACATCTGAACCATTTATGAGTGTATTTACCCTAGATTCTGACCAACCTCAGTCTAAGAGACAAAGACTAGACGTGAGGCAATCTGAGCTAATTGCAAGCTTGATTAGCGGTCTTCCTACCCCTCATGTCACTACTGCTACCACTAGACTCACAACCACCAAGATGTTTCCAACAGGTCCGAGCTCAGCATTTATTGTTGGTGGTCCCTTTGCACCGCCTGGTTTCTCAGTTCCGAGATATAATCGAGATGCTGCTTCTGAAAGGTTGGCGTTGCACATGGCTGAAGAATAACTTCTATCGCCAGACCCTCGAGGAAAATATGTTTCCATTGAAGAAGGTGCTGCTAGGGATGACAATCTCACTCTTTCTGGTTTGCAAAAGGAGATTTCACTTCTAAGCCAGAAGAATATTGAGTTATATATTCAGGTAGCGGAACTTCGTGCTGAGAATGTCAACCTTAGTATTCAAGTCTCTAAGTTGCAATCAGATAAATCTAATCTTGGAGTACAAGTGGCTGAGCTCAAAAAGGATAAAAAGCTAAAGACTAAGCAGATTTCCGACTTGCAAGATCATTTCAATCTGCTAACTTCAAGCTACTTTGAACTGAAGAAGAAACTTGAAGTACACTTTGGAGACAAATATCAAACCTCTGTTGAAGAACAAAGGATCAATCTCCACGTACAAGCTTTCCCAGTTGACCTACCAGTCGGCCAGTCTTTTGGTACCGCTGATCATGGTGTTGATGAACCTCCTCTGGCTCCACATATTATAGAAATCATTCGTCGTGGTCAAGAAGAAGAAGTGAAGAAAGGACAGTTGCTGTTCAAGAGGAACTCTAATCTGAATGCTTCTCGAGGCGAACCGTTAATCACAGTTACTGATCTTGAAGTGGATCGGTTCCGAGATACGTTTGTAGACAGATCGGGAGTTACTTTTTGGGGATTCCATGACCCCCTTATGATGTGGATTGTCATTCGCAAGAGCGGTAATTCTAAGCTGTACAAAGACATTCATGCTTTTAGATCGTTTACAAGGATCGATCTGACAGAGTTATCTCAAGCTCCGTTCATCAATCTGATGAACAATTCACAAGTCACTCAGTTTAAACATTTCCTTGATGATCAACTGAAAAAGGGGTTTCTGTCTATGCCAACAGCAGAATCTATCATATTTGAACATTCAAATGTTTTGGAACCGTCCACCGACATGCCGTTGCAGGTAGTGATGTGGCCCACAATGAAACAAGTCAAGCAGTTTCCGGTGCTTCAAGGCTATTCAGATGGGTCTCTTAGTTCATTGGAGTGCTGGGTTTTTGATGAAACTACTTCTGGTGCCGTCATTAAGCTTAAGAATGGGTGCATCAGGCTCTATGATTGCAGAGACTTGTTACAGTTCAGGAAGTAGGATATTCACTATCTCAGCAACTTTCAGATTAAGGTTGTTGAAGATATATATGAAGAAGGTGCTAAAATGTACATGACAATGGTGGCTGAAATTTTGAGCAAGCGTATGTGGAACGGAGCCATGGGACAAATGGACGTTATGATTGTCAACAAGGGGTGACCTTGGGCTAGTCTAAACCAATGGGGAGATTGAAGGGCCTAGAATAATGGTTTGGTCTAGGTATAAGAGTTAGTGATAGGGGGTTGTGTATGGAAAACGTTTTTGTTTAGTTTGTGGTTGTAATAGAGTTTACGGCCGTAAACACATTACGACCGTAAACTCTTCACGGTCTTGGGTGTCTATATATATAGGGTTGTGTCAGACGTATTGGTTGTTGATGCCTTTTGTATTTTCCAGTTCCACCAAGTTGTATCAGACGTTTTAAGGCTAAAGCGTATGCAAGCTTAGTTTGTTATTTCTTTGCTTGTTATTTCGTATTGTGTGGTTGTTATTTGCTTTTGATCATTGGTAGATCTGATTTTGGACTTTACAGAATGTGGCCAAGTGTGTTGAGCACTGTGTTTTGATGCCTGGTATTTTCGTTGGTATATTTTCAGTATGGCAACTTTTGAAGGTTCGAGATCAAGAGTTGGTGAAACTAGGAGAGCGGATCTAAGTGAGGAGGAGATTCGTGGGATCATTGCTGCCAGAGTGCCCGAGGCAATCAGGGAGGCAACACCATTGTTGTTTAGGTTAGTCAACACCATGTTGATCGAGGGGTTTGACTAGTACTTTTTCAACATCACACAGGTAGTTGCTGCCCCAGCAAAACAACCGTCGCCATTGCAAGATCTCAGGGAGGCTAAACATCCATAAATTATGACCTAAACATTTCATTTTTGATTTAGGTAAAAACAGTATTCCAAACATTGTTCATACATCCCAAAGAAATAAATATGTCAAACATCATGAAAATCAGAGTATATCCCATAAACATAATCCATATGGTGTCTGCAATGCAGTCAACCTGAGCTCTTCACCTAGGAACCGGAAGTACCTAAAGCATAAACTAAAACCGTAAACACAAAGATTAGTGAGCTCCCCAAGATAGCACATACCAAAAATATCATATAACGGCCCCACCCAATGACGTATGTGCCCTGTCCACACTCGCATAACAGGCCCCGTCCAATGAGATACGGGCCCCCACCTATACTCGTAATACGGGCCTCGCCCAATAAAAATACATATGCAAGCATATACAAGTATCATGTAGACAACAAGGTTATTGACATAACCAATCTAGGTTCGTCCTTGGTGCCTTATTCCTGCTAAAACCAGTGAGGAAACTCACCTCGAAAAGCTAAATGAAATGAATGATCCCTGACTGCTGGTCCTATAGATCCCGAGTTATCAATTGGCACATAAATCTAATTAACATTTGGGATCTACATCAAAACCAAAAATCTTTACTTGGGGTAAAAATATCATTTTACCTCTAACCTAACTTGCTCCAAGAATGAAGCCCATTACCACAATCCAATGGTCCCAAAAGTTACACAGTCCAATAGGACCCAAAATATGGCCCATTTTCCAATTGGGCCTAATTCCTTCACATGGGCCTTAGACAAAGGTTCGATTTCAGATGGACCATTAATGCCCAAAACATAAATGTCCATGGAAGTAGCCCAAACGAGGCCCAAAAGACGTAAATCCCAATTCATTGAAAACGCAGGGCATACTCAACTCTACGCTAAGCGTACATGCAGGATGTCCTGTACACTGCACGTACGAGCATGTACACCGAACATACTCACTCATGAAGCAATATTTACAATAAGAACTTAAATACTTAAGTCTAAGGGTCCTAATCACATATCTGAGTCCTATGAAGTATCTTAAACCATAAAGTCGTGAACTTGGTGGCTTTGCATGCCCCACATGAAACCAATCTCGAAATACTACACACTACTTCCATAAAATGAACTCAACCTCATCCATGGATGGTCCAAAGCTACAAAGATGGAAACTTTATGACTCTAGGACCGAAAGAACATCAGTAGTAGCAACTCTAAGCTTCAGAAATGATAATAATCCACAAGATCTCATCTATGGGACCAAAAAGTTCCAAAAACTCAAACAAAGGAGATCTAAGCATTAACAAATCAAATTCTGAGCTTTATACCTCAAATGAGTGCAAAATGATGATGATAACCCGGATCTTCAAGCTCAAACTCGAACAACTATCCTTCAACAACTTCATCTACTTCCATCCAAGGCACGAAACTACCAAAAATTCACTCCACAAGGTCAAGAACACACCAAGATGATAAAGGGTTCGAGATTAAGGTTTCTGGACAATAGAGACTGATAAGGAGGCTAACACATGGGACGTAAGGACATTATATAGGGCTTGAACCCTAGAAATTAGGTTTTTGAGTTTGGTCGTGTATGATGCCCCGTACATCCTTGTATGATGCGCGTACGTGCATGCCTCTATGTTTCCTTGTGATCCTACTAAGCCCTGCATACACCAAGCTTATGCCTAGCGTACAGCCTCAGCTAAACCCACACATAGTGGCCCAATCCTCTATGCCCAAAACAACTTATATGATTTGACAATTCTATAAACGATTAAATAATTAAATAGTATCGGCACCTTAATATAATTCATCTGAATGTCATCCAAAGGTATAACTGCAAAATCATCCACTAAACACTTCCGCCGCTGAGAGACATGAGACACACTATGAATCTGACTGGGGCCCAACTTTCCCCGCTTCCTGAACCGGATGACACCTTTCCAAGGTGAAACCTTCAGGATAACCATATCTCCTACCTGGAACTCCAAGTACGACTGGAGCCTGTCAACATACCTCTTCTGCTGACTCTGAGCTGTCTGGAGCCTGCTCTGAACCTACTAAATCAGCTTAGTGGTATTGAGCACCACCTCGATACTTCGCATAACTTGCTGACCGACCTCACCACAACAAACCGAGGTCCTACATTTTCCCCCCGTAGAGCATATTAAAAGGAGGTTAATTGATTTTAGCTTGATAAATATTGTTATATGAAAATTCCGCTAACAAAGAATACATATCCCAAATCCCACCAAAATCCAACATGCACGCACGCAGCATATCCTCAAGAGTCTGAATAGTTCGCTCGCTCTAACAATCAGTTTGTGGATGGAAAGTGATACTAAAATGGAGATGAATGACCATCTTGTCATGAAATCGCTTCCAAAATCTGGAAGTAAAACGAACATCCCTGTCTAAAACCACTGATCTCGGCACCCCATGATATGCCACCACCTCCCGGACATAAATCTCAGCCAACTTCTTTGCATAAATACTCTCCTGGATCGGAATGAAATGCGCACTCTTGGTCAATCAATCCATGATGACCCAGATAGAATCCACTCCGCGAGCATTCTTGGGAACCTTCGTGATAAAATTCATAATGATGTCCTCCTATTTCCAAACGGGAATATCCTACAGCTGCATCTTGTCGTGAGTCCGCTAATGCTCAGCCTTGACTTTCGTGCAAGTCAGGCATCACTCAACATACCATGCCACATCCCACTTCATGTAGGGCCACCAATAAACAGGACAAAAATCCTTATACATCTATGTCGCCCCAAGATGAATGGAGAACCTCGATTTGTGGGCCTCCTCCATACGAACTTGGCGCATACCGCCGTAATAAAGAACCAAGACTCTTCGATGTAGAGTATACAACCTACGACTGTTATAATCGAAGGAAGCCATCTAATCCACAATACACTATCTCTTTCGGTGCTCTTCCTTTATAGCCTCAACCAGTACCTGCAGAATCCGCTCCAACAATGATGTAATAACGGTCATCCTCGAACATAGGTCTCTGATTGGAGCCTCAAGCGCCTTGCAGCTAAGAGCAACGACCACCACATTGGCATTTCCAGGGTGGTAAAGGATCTCAAAATCATAATCCTTCACCACATCCAACCATCGACGTTGCCTCATATTCTGATACGGTTGATATATCAGGTGCCTCAGACTCTTGTGGTCCGTGTAGATGGTACACTAGACCCCATAGAGGTAATTCTGCCAAATCTTGAGGGTGAAAACCACAACCCCCAACTTTAAATCATGTGTCAAATAATTCGCCTCATGAGGCTTCAGGTGTCTCGAAGCGTAAGCGATCATGCGACCCCACTGCATCAACACTGCCCCCAATCCTATGATCGATGCATCATAATAAACCACGTAGTCATCAACACCCTCCAGCAGGGTCAGAATCGTCGCCTCACACAACCGCTACATGAGAGTCTTAAAAGCTGCCTGTTGCTAATGCCCCTAGCAAAAAGTCACCGACTTCTTGGTCAGTCGGGTCAAGGGAACAACAATCTTGGAGAAATCCTGACTGAATATCCGATAATAACCAGCCAAACCAAGAGAGCTCTGAATGTCAGATGCAGACCACGGAACCTGCCGCTGCATCACGACTTCGACCTTGGCCAGATCATCCAAAATACCCTTCTGGTTGACAAGGTGCCCCAGAAACTACACCTTGCGTAACTAGAACTCGCTCTTGGTGAACTTTGCAAAAATTATATGCCTCCTCAAGGTCTCCAGAACCTCCCTCAAATAATCCTCGTGCTACTTCTGAGTCTTGGAATAAACTAAGAGATCATCAATGAATACTATCACAAACCGATCCAGCATCGGTATGCACACATGGTTCATGAAGTCCATGAACGCGGCTGGATTGGTGAGCCCAAATGACATCACCACGAACTTGTAATGACCATATTGACACCGGAAAGCCGTCTTCTGCACATCCTCATCCCGGACCCATATCTGATGATAACCCGATTGGAGAACCAAGATGCACCATGAAGCTGGTCGAAAAGATCGTCAATCCTTAGGAGGGGATAACGGTACTTTGCTGTTACTTTATTCAGCTCCCGGTAGTCGATACACATCCGATGAGACCCATCCTTCTTCTTCACAAACAGAATCGGGGCTCCCTAAGGCAAACTGCTTGGCCTAATAAATTCCTTATCTAATAGCTCCTGCAGCTGTGTAGACAACGCCTGCATCTCGAGAGAAGCCAGCCAAGACGGTGCTTTGGCTATCAAAGCCGCACCTGGAACCAAATCAATCGTGAACTCCACCTGCCTCTCTGGAGATACCCCAGGAAAATCCTCTGTGAACACATCCGAATAATCCCGCATGATCGGGACATCATCGACAGTCGCCTTACCCTTATCCCAGGCATCCAAGACATAGGTGACAAAACCCAAACAACCCTGATGAAGATAGCATCTGGCCCTCGCTGTAGGACACATAATTGACCTACGTTGTGGTCTCTCACCGTGAATCACCAGCTCTCTCCCACTTGGGGTCCAAACCGGAACCCGAACCAACTGCTGCTCATAGTCAATCAGAGCCCCATGAGGGCTCAACCTGTCCATGCCCATGATAACCTTGTTCACACGCAGAGGAATGAGAACCAAATCAACCGGATACTGCTTGCTGAATAACTGGAGAGTACAACCTCGATGAACCCTACCAACCTGAACCGATCTATGATTAGCAATCTCGACATCTAGAAGACAATCCAGCTCTCCCGGAGCTCTAGCAAAATCTCTTGCTAAGCGCAAGATATACAAATGATTGGGTAGCCCATGAATCAAATAATACCAAAGCAAATATATCGTTCATAAGGAAAGATCCTAAAACAAAACACATCAACATAAGCAATAACTCAATATAAATAAAAAGATAAAGAGAAGATACAAACCCTTCACAACATCGGGAGCTGCACGCACCTTCTTTACTGTCGGCTGGAAATCCTTGCTCTTTGCCACAGGCGCATCTCCCCAACCCAGGCGGCCGTCAGTAATCTGGAGAGGCATAGGAGCGGGTGTTCACATCGGTCTTGCTGTAGCCAAACTTGGACAATTGGCCTTCTTGTGGCCCCTCTGATTGCACTAAAAGAAAATCAGATCAGATACTGGGATGATGGTGGTGGTGGCAGTACAATCCTTGCTGATATGACTAGTTAGGCCACACTTGAAGTAGTCAGAACAATCCACCCTGCACGTCTCCTCGTGCGACCTACCGCATGTCCCGTAGTGGCCTCAGCCCTGATAGCCCTCCCCTTCATATCAACCACCTTAGGCTTCTTTCCCGAACCCTCAACATTAAATAGAAAATATGGCTTCCTCTTCTTCTTTACCACCAAATCAATATCCCTCTCTCTAGCTGTGACATCCCCAAATTTCTCGGTCAGAAAAGACCATTTTATTTATGCTTGATTTTAAAAATCAGAGTATCTTTTAAAGAAATCAGGTGTGGAATTTTTTCCCAAAAACATGATAAATATATTATCAAATCATTTCCGAGGAAATACATTTTAGTAATTTTAAAACTTTGGGATGTCATCGTCAATACAAAAACTTAAGCATAAACAGAACTTACATTCATTTACACTAGTGATTTTACATCTCCTTTAATCTCTCAGTGTAACATAGCTTCGTATCGACACCTGTGATAAAAATAACTTGAGTGGTTCAGGTTGGGAAACCTAGTGAGCATATAGGGTTTTCAACCCAGAATAAATAAATTTATTATTTTTAAACATCAAACAATTAACCCAATTTCCCATCCCAATTATCCTCTTTATTACCCCACTCTATCGATCCTCCCAACGATACGATCTATACTGTCAGATCTAAAATCAACCTCTTTACCTAATCCACACTCTTGGATCTAAAATTTTCCTCTTTGCCTAATCCATACTCCTAGATCGGGTATGTCTGATCCATACTCCCGGATCAATACTTGTGCCCATTCCATACTCTTGGACTAGGGACAATTAACTATGTCTTAATCCATACTCCCGGATTAATAACAAATAACCATGTCTTAATCCATACTCCCGGATTAATAAAAAAATAACCATGTCTTAATCCACACTCCCAGATTAATAACAAATAACCATGTCTTAATCCATACTCCCGGATTAATAACAAATAACCATGTCTTAATTATTTCTCTAAGATTTACCCTAAGAATCAACTATCAATCATTCCTAAGGATTCATCCTAAGGAATAGGCATGAAGTACATCGTCATCTTGGTTTATACAACATGCACTAAATCCATAGCTTCCAGGGTTTATACAGCATGTGCGAAGTCCATAGCTCTCATTTGTCAACAGTATCATTTACGGGAATCCACCTGCTATACATGTCAATGGGTTTTTAGAGTTCATCTGATGAACATATAGCTCATAACACCTACAAGTTGTGAGCAAACTAGTGTTCCACAGACAATCTAGAATACTCCATGGTTGTCATCTATACTCTGTTGAATGATGGGGGCCAATGTTTGGGTAAGGGCTTCTCTCATTTCCACCCCTCACCCTCATCTCATCATCTATATCATCGATCATCTCATTTATCCAATGCATCTTTCATCACATACCAACTATTTCATCTACCCATGTTTTACCCAACATTTTTGTAGATACAAAATACATATATAGTTTAAATCATTTAAACATGTATAAATCATTTATTCAACATCCAATTTAAATAAACAAACAATATAATTACACATAGCGCCTCATTTTTTAAAATAATCTTTTCTGATGAAAGCGGGATGATTTGTCAAAAACTGGGCTTCATGCGGGCAGAATTTTGTCTTGAAAAACTCTTTTCTCGGGATCTTCAGGGCGTCGGGACTTGCTTTTGTGTCGAGGATGATACCGGGACTTCGGGGGGTGTTAGAGTAAATTGAGAGAGAGTAGAGGGTGTAAAATGAGAGAATTCTAAACAAAAATATGACAGCCATCGGTTTCTATTTATAGGGGCGGAAACACGAACTACATTCGGTGTAACTCTCATGTACGAGGGGCGTAATGCATTGCAGCTCATTACGCTGGGCGTACTCTGATATGTGGCTTCGGACGTGTCGAGTCCGTATGATACCTGTCGCATGCGAGGGTTTGGGTGACGTGGCCAACTCCGGTTCACAAACACGATTACGCTGGGCGTACATAGATTTTCCAAATTTATAAAATCCATATATGTAACATACGAACTCTGTTTTTGACATTATTTATATACACGCGTAGGTGAGATGATACTCTACAACTTTCGTTTAGACTCCGTCAGCTAATTTAGAATTTATTTCTAAAGTTATATTTTTAACAGGTCGGGACATGAAAAGTCAGTTAAAAATTCATAACTTCTTCATCCGACGTCCGTTTTCGTCTATCTTTTTACCGTTGAACTACTATCATCTTCGATTGTCGTTAAGGTTTTGTCGGCTAAAAATCGTTCGATCTCATATTCGAATTTCGGGCTTCATACTGCTAAGCCGAAACTTAGAAAAACATAACTTCCTCATACGAAGTCAGATTTGGGCATTCTTTTTATGCACGCTCTCGGTTTAAAGAACACTAAGATTGTCGTTTAGATTGTTAAGGATAGAAATCACTTTATCATAAACTCACTTTTTACGTCACACAGCGTCGTGCTGGTTTTGTCGCGAAACTTCAATAGGTCATAACTTTTTCTTTATACCTCGGAAGTTAGTATTCTTTATATCTTTGGAATCCTTATTTCAACCACAACAACATTAGACATAGAATATGGCGTCCTCTTCTACTTTATCTCCAAATCAATCTCCCTCTCTCTAGCTGTGATATCCCCAAATTTCACGGCCAGAAAAGACCGATTTGTTTATGTTTGATTTTAAAAAGCAGAGTATCTTTTAAAGAAATCAGGTGCGGAATTTTTTCCCAAAAACATGATAAATATATTATCAAATCGTTTCCGAGGAAATACATTTTAGTAATTTTAAAACTTTGGGATGTCATTGTCAATACAAAAACATAAGCATAAACAGAACTTATATTCCATTACACTAGTGATTTTACATCTCCTTTAATCTATCAGGTTGGGAAACCTAGTGAGCATATAGGGTTGGGAAACCTAGTGAGCATATAGGGTTTTCAACCCACAATAAATAAATTTATTTTGTTTAGACGTTACACAATCAACCCAGTTTCCCATCCCCATAATCATATTTATTACCCCACTTTATCGATCCTCACAACGATACGATCTATGGTGTCAGATCTAAAATCAACCTCTTTACCTAATCCATACTTTCATATCTAAAATTTACCTCTTTGTCTAATCCATACTCCCGGATCAATAACTATGCCCATTCCATACTCTAGGACTAGGGACAATTAACTATGTCTTAATCCATGCTCCTAGATTAATAACAAATAACCATGTCTTCATCCATACTCCCAGATTAATAAAAAAAATAACCATGTCTTAATCCATACTCCCGGATTAATAACAAATAACCATATCTTAATCCATACTCCCGGATTAATAACAAATAACCATGTCTTAATGATTTCACAAGGATTTACTCTAAGAATCAACTATCACTCATTCCTAAGGATTCATTCTATGGAATAGGCACGAAGTACATCGTCGTCGGGTTTATACAATAGGCACTAAATCCATAGATTCTAGGGTTTATATAGCATGTGCTAATTCCATAGCTCTCATTTATCGACAGTATCATTCACAGAAATCCACCTGCAATACATGTCAATGGGTTTTTAGAGTACATATGATGAACATATAGTTCACAACACCTACATGTTTCGATCCTGATAGTATTCCACGGACCGTCTAGAATATTCCATGGTTGTCATCCATACTCTACTGAATGACAGGGGGCAACGTTTGGGTAAGGGCTTCTCTCATATTCCACCCCTCACCCTCATCGCATGATCTATATCACCGATCATCTTATTTATCCAACTCATCTTTCATCACATACCAACTATTTCATCTACCCATGTTTTACCCAACATTTTTGTAGATATAAAATAGATATACAATTTAAATCATTTAAAACCTGTATAAATCATTCATTCAACATCCAACTCAAATAAACAAACAATATAATTACACATAGCACGTATTTTATAGAAAATACTTATATATCTATGTGTAAGAAGAAAATGAATATACACTCACATGTTTTAACGATAATTGGACAGCACCTCATTTCTTAAAATAATCTTTTCTGATGAAAGCGGGATGATTTCTCAAAAACTGGGCTTAATGCGGGCATAGTTTTGTCATGAAAAATTCTTTTCTTGGGATCTTCGGGGCGTCGGGACTTGTCTCGATGTCGGGGATGATACCGGGACTTCCGTGGGGGGGGGGGGGGGGTAGAGTAAATTGAGAGAGAGTAGAGGGTGTAAAATGAGAGAATTCTAAACAAAAATATGGCAGCCGTCGGTTTCTATTAATAGGGGTTGAAACACGAATTACGTTGCCCGTAATTCTCATGTACGCGGGGCGTAATGCATTGCGGCTCAGTACGTTGAGCGTACATCGATATGTGGCTCCGGACGTGTCGATTCCCTATGATACGTGTCGCATGCGAGGGTTTGGGCAATGTGGCCAACTCCGGTTCACACACACGATTACGCTAGGCGTACTCATGTATGCGGGGTGTACATAGATTTTTCAAACTTCTAAAATCCATATCTCTCGCATACGAGCTCCGTTTTTTATGTTCTTTATATCCATGCATAGATGAGATAATACTATACAACTTTCGTTTAGACTCCGTCAGCTAATTTTGAATTTATTTCTAAAGTTATATTTTTAACAGGACGAGACAGGAAAAGTCAGTTAAAAATTCATAACTTCCTCATCAGACGTCCGTTTTCATCTGTCTTTTTACTGTTGAACTACTTTCATCTTCGATTCTCGTTAAGGTTGTGCCGGCTAAAACTCGTTCGATTTCGTATTCGAATTTCGGGCATCATACTGCTAAGCTGTAACTTAGAAAAAACATAACTTCCTCATACGAAGTCAGATTTTGGCGTTCTTTTTATGCACGTTCTCGGTTTAATGAACACTAAGACTGTCGTTTAGATTGCAAAGGATAGAAAGCACTTTATCATAAACTCACTTTTTACGTCACACAACATTGTGCCGGTTCTGTCGCGAAACTTCGACAGGTCATAACCTTTTCTTTATAACTCGGGATTTAGTATTCTTTATATCTTTGGAATCCTTATTTCAACCAATACAACATTAGACATAGAATATGGCTTCCTCTTCTTCTTTATCTCCAAATAAATCTCTCTCTCTCTAGCTGTGACATCCCCAAATTTCTCGGCCAGAAAAGACCGATTTATTTATGCTTGATTTTAAAAATCATAGTATCGTTTAAAGAAATTAGGTGCGGAATTTTTTCCCAAAAACATGATAAATATATTATCAAATCATTTCCGAGGAAGTACATTTTAGTAATTTTAAAACTTTGGGATGTCATCGTCAATATAAAAACATAAACATAAACAGAATTTACATTTGCTAACCACCTGCTACTTGTAATGGGGTCCAATGCCCTACCTCCTCCCACCAAGCACGTGCCCTATCCTTCAAGAGGTAGGAAGCTAGTCTGACCTTGTCTCCCTCGGGACAACGACCGGTACAGAAGGCGTCAGCAACATTTGCTAACCACCTGCTACTAACAATGGGGTCCATCTCCCCTTGATAATCTGGTGCTCCACATGCTCGAAACTCCCTAAAATTCAGAGAATGCGTCCCAACCAAATCTATAATCTCAGCGCGAAAGGTGCTCAACCGCTCATCAAGAATACTACATGTAATCTCAGACGAGTTGAACTCCCTCGTCTGCTCATCAAGCAGCCCGGCTCCAAAACCTGAGCTAGAACCCTCACCCGCACCAGAACTGCCATGCCAAAGATCACAGGAGTCTGCACAAGGATACTACACGTAATCTCAGACGAGATGAACTCCCTCGTCTGGTTATCAAGCTGCCCGGATCCAAAACTTGAGCCTAAACCCTCACCCGCACCAAAACCATCAACAGGTATGCCCCTCAGTGTCACCATACTGAAAATATACCACACAAACCATTAGAATACACATCAAAATTGTTAGGTCATAACTATGTGGTTTGAGCTAGGCATCTATCTTGTATAGGTCATGGTGGGATGTTAGAGTGTCTTGTGGTGCTTGTGGTTTGTTAGTGGGTGTGTGCGGCCATACACGTGTGTGCGACGGCACACTGGTGTTCTGCTGTGGGTAGTATAAAAGGGTTGTGTCAATGTGTTAGAAATATATGTGAACAGTGATGTATGTATGTGTTTTCCAAGGTGTACCTGACATTTATGTGATATAGATGTGTGCATGCTTGACTTAATTCTCTTTCTACGTCTTCTACACTCTGTTTGATTGTTTTCATTTCATTGATCACTGATTTGGATCTATAGATCAGGACTTACAATTGGTATCAGAGCCAATTCAGTGTCAAATTTGAAAAATCATAGAGTGTGTGCGGTTGAAGACAATTGTGGTTTTTGAAGTGAATTCACACTTTTTGATTAAGAAACTGCTACTAATCATTGTTTTTACTAGTTTGGAATCAGAATTCGTTCAAAAATCTAATAATTTATGTATTTATTTATTTTTTGGTTTTTGTTTATTTCTCATAATTATCTGGTTTGGACTAGGCATCTATCATGTATAGGTCTTGGTGGGATGTTAGAGTGTGTTGTGGTAGTTGTGGTTTCTTAGTGGTGTGTGCGGCCATACACGTGTGTGTGGCTGCACACATGTGTGCTGCTAATTGTGGTATAAATAGGAAGTGTCAATATATACATGAACAGTGACGTATCTATGTGTTTTCCAAGGTGTACCTGACATTTATGTGATATAGATGTGTGCATGCTTGACTTAATTCTCTTTCTACTTCTTCTACATTGTGTTTGATTGTTTGCATTTAATTGATCACTGTTTTGGATCTATAGATCGGGACTTGCAATTGGTATCAGAGCCAATTCAGAGTCAAATTTGAAAAATCATAAAGTGTGTGCGGTTGAAGACAATTGTGGTTTTTGAAGTGCATTCACACTTTTTGATTGAGAAACTGCTACTAATCATTGTTTTTACTAGTTTGGAATTAGAATTCGTTTAAAAATCTAGTATTTTTTTGAGTGTGCGGTTGGAGCTTTGAAGGTGTGCGGTTGAGACTTTGAAGGTGTGCGGTTGGAACTTTGAAGGTGTGTGGCTGAGACTTTCAAGGTGTGTGGTTGAGTGTGCGGTTCTGATCTGGTGCACGGCCGTAAACCCGTGTACAACCGTAATCAAGTGTACGGCCGTAATCCCTTGTGCGGTCGTAAAGCCTCTCAATTGTTGGTCAACCCAGGCTTGTAATGACCTGGGTTCCCAAACCTAACTAACCCCACTCATTGTGTAGGAAGAACTGCGGAGGAATGTCGTCATACCTTGGTACTGTTGGATAAGGTGTCTAAGTCCATAACTATTTCGGGCTTGTACTTGACCCAACCCGGCATGGTCCATTTGGGTTGCATGGCACCATGCAATTGGATAGACTAAATGAGAGAAATAACACTTGGAGATTATTAATATATTATAAGTTCTAATATATTAATAATATTATTTGATTAGTTGATCAAAGAATTAATTTGGAATTAATTAAGTGATCAAAGGATAACTAATTAAATATATGGGTTGATTATGTAAATCATCCATATCTTGTATAGTGGGCTAAGAGGCTCCATGGATTATCAAGTTGGGCTCTACCCATAGGATACTCCATGGATGCTCCATGGGAGTTACAAACCCATGGGTCATGGAAATGAAGAGTCATGACACATTAGGGTTTACATGGTGTAACCCTAGATGTGTCAACACTATATAAGAAGCATATTCTCCACCAAAAATCGGCACTACTAAGGAACTAGAGGGCTTGGCCGATTTTGAGAAGTGTGTGTTATCTCAAGAGTCTTTCCAAGAGCATTTGGTGTTGTGTGAAGCATTTGAGGCATCACACTAGGGGTGCTAGGCTCACAAGGTTTCAAGGAACACAAGCAACAACAAGGTAAGTTATTCTATCTATGATTCAAGTTAAAATTGTTCCCCATGTATGCTAGATAGGAGTATAACCTTGGAATTCAACTTTGCATGATAATTAGACAAACATAGATCCAAGGTTATTAGGGTTGCATGTACACTTAGGAAGTGTTAGAATGCTCAAAACCCATCAGTGGTATCAGAGCCTAGGCTTGTTTGTTTGTTATTTGTGCTTAAAAGTTGAAGAAAGTCGAAAATCTTGCTGTCTGACTGATGGACTCGGCGAGTCCATGGGGAGGACTCGACGAGTTCATGTGTATCTTCAACCTACTCGGCGAGTAGGTTTATGCACTCGGCGAGTAGGGTCGACAGAGTGCAGAATTTCGACTTGAGTTGCTGGAAATGGATTAGAGTCATTACCCTAAAATGTTTTGGTACTTGAAAACTTATTTTAGAAGGTGTAATGTCTTTTCTAACTCATTTACAACAACTAGTTATCAAAATTACAAAGATTAAATGTGATTTTGATTCTTGAAAGTGTTCATATTCATATTCTTGTTCTTATGATGTTTAGATGATCATAGGAATTATTTGTAACCTATGTGGTAGATTAATTCATGATCATAATGTGTTTTAATGGAGTCCATAACTTGTCCTCAAGTTATGGAAAACCAAAAGTCTCTTGGATTAAAAACCATTAAAAGAACATAAGAGTTAGAAAAATGAAGAGTCTTCATTTTATTACTCTATTAAACTCATAAGTTACAAGAAATGAAAAGTTTTGAAAGTTTACAAAACTTGCCCTCAAGTTTTGGAACAAGTAAAGTCAAGTTAAAACTTTAGTTCCAACCCTTAGAATTTTAAAAAGTTAAAATTCAACCCTTATACTTATATTATTATGATTTAATAATTATATATATGTGTATAAGAACAAAGTCGTCTTACCGCTAGTACGCCTCATTCACAAAACCGGTCTATAAGGTGGGTATAAGGTTGTTGCCTATAAAATGGTGACTTAATGGGTGTCCACTCTCACCCACCGCTTGCTTGATCGGTGGAGGGTCGTTAGCCGAACGGGTAAGACAAGGACTTATTAATTCTCATTCAAAGTATGATGAATATTATAAAGTAACTAAATGTTTTATTAAATTCCCAATCTTAGTTACTTTAGGAAAAATGTGAATAAGGTGCTATTCCATGAAATTACACTTTACACTTTGATTAAGTCGTTGGTGGAGCGTGTGTGGTTAACCGGCACACTAACTTGGACTTAACAAGGTAGGTAAAGGGTGACTTAAGGTTTATTATAGTATCGATGGAGCGTGTGTGGTTAACCGGCACATCGATTGAGTGATAAACTTTAAGGGTACCAAGTGATTTGCATGGTTACTTCACACCTCGTTTTGTGATCCTCGGTATCCCAGTCACAAAACTTGGAGGGCACACTCGAGATTGAAACATGCCTTTGAAAAGTTCATTGAATCTCAAAGAATCTAGGAATTTCTAAGAACCATTCAAAAACCTAATACTAAAATATTGCGGTTTTCGTGGTGGAAATTGGTGAATCGTCATTCACCTACCTTTCAAATATGATATAGCTTAGATTACGGCATACCTCTTCTAAGTTATATTATATTGTGATTGGATCCTAGCCTTAATATTACATTTGGGTGTTTTATTAAGGACTCTTTTATATCTAAACTAATCTTGTCCTCTTTCCTTCAGATGTCTTTCAACAATGCTTCTGGCTCTAATCCTAATGGCTCCTTTACCCTTATGAACTTGTGTGGGAAAGTCACCTTTGATGGATCCAACTTCAATGAGTGGATCAGAAACATCAGGATGATTACCCGCTACGAGGACAAAGAATATGTCCTTGACAAGGAGCTTAAGGAGATTAATGAGTCCACTGCAACTCCTCAGGAGATCGCTGAATTTCGGGCACATGAAAGGGATGCTACGAAAGTGGCTTGCATCATGACGGCCACGATGACAGCGGAACTCCAAAAGTCTTATGAAGATTTCTACCCTTATGACATGCACCAAGATTTGATGGAAAGATACCATCAAAGTGCAAGACAAGAGAGGTATGAGATCATCTGCTCCATGATAACAACCATGATGAGGGACGGGGAATCCGTCACGAGCCACATGCAGAAAATGCAAAGGTATGTGGATCGTTTGCTGAAGCTTAATGTGAACTTCCCGGAGGATCTTGCAATAGATATTATTTTGCATTCCTTACCATCGTGCTATGATAGATTCCGCATGACATATCACATGAACAAGGAAGAAGTCACCCTCAGCAAACTTCAGGGACTTCTCAAGACCGCAGAAACAGGTCTTAAGGGGAAGTCGGTTGCTATCACTCCTACTCAAAACTCTACTCCGGTTTTGGCAATCGGGAAGAATCGAGGGAGGAAGAGAAAGAGCTCTTCTAAGGGTACCAAGGCTCGGACCCTTGATGGCTCTTCTTCAAATGGAACCAAGAAAGGTTTCATTACTCCTTCTTCTGACCCAAAAGAGGCTGAATGCTTCTATTGCCATGAAAAAGCTCATTGGAAGCGAAACTGCCCAAAATACCAGCAAGATGTGAAGGATGGGAAAGTTAAACCCAACCATGCAGGTATTTACACTATCATTTCTAATAACTCACCCCATTCTAAATCTTGGGTCCTTGATACCGGGTGTGGTATTCACATTTGTTGTGACTTGCAGGGACTAAGAAGAAGTGAGGATGTGGAGCAAGGAAGGATAAACTTGATCATGGGGAATAGGAAAGCTATACCTGTTACCAAGATTGGAGTTTATACTTTATCGCTAAGTAGTGGGTTTAGTTTAGATTTGAATAAGTGTTGTTATTCGCCAGGAATGGCAAGAAATATTATTTCCTTTCATGCTTTGTACAAACAAGGGTTTACCTTTTCATTTAATAATGAAGTTGGTTCTATAGATGTTTTCTATAATAATGTCTTTTATTTTAAAGCATTACCTTGTGATGGTGTGTATGAAGCTGTATCTGTTGTAGATAACTTGGGAAATAATGTTTTGTGTATTGATTCTACTAATAATAACTTGGATAAAGCATCTTTATGGCATTGTCGTCTTGGACATATAAGCAAGAAACGCATAGGCCAACTCCAAAAGGATGGAGTCTTGGAGTCGTTTGACCTAAAGTCAGATGATAGTTGCGAATCATGCTTACTTGGAAAAATGGCAAAGTCACCCTTCACAGGTTCATGTGAGAGGGGTGAAGGTTTGTTGGACCTTATACACACGGATGTGTGTGGACCATTCAAACATGCCACAAGGGATGCTAATCGTTATTATCTGACTTTTACTGATGATTATAGTAGATATGGATATGTCTACTTGATCAAGCATAAGTCAGAGACTTTCGAGAGGTTTAAGGAATTTAAACAGGAAGTCGAGAATCAATTGGGCAGGAATATTAAGATGCTTCGATCCGATCGTGGTGGTGAGTATCTTAGTTCAGAGTTCCTCGACTATCTAAGGGAATGTGGGATAGTCTCACAATTGACACCTCCCAGGACACCACAGTTGAATGGTGTGGCTGAGAGGCGTAATCGAACCTTGTTGGATATGGTTCGTTCCATGATGAGTCGAGCTACGCTACCAATCTCATTCTGGGGGTATGCCTTAGAGACTGCCGCCCATATTCTTAATCTAGTCCCTACAAAGAAAGTTGCCAAAACTCCTCACGAGATGTGGACTGGTAAAGTACCTAAACTAGACCACATCAAGATTTGGGGTTGCGAGGCTTTCGTGAGACGCGAGACTCATGATAAGCTCGAACCTCGAAGCGAGAGGTGTATTTTCATCGGTTACCCACAGCGATCCTTTGGTTACCTCTTCTACAGACCTAGTGACAATGTGGTTTTTGTAGCAAGAAGAGGAGTCTTTCGAGAAAGAGAGTTTATAAGCCAAGGAGACAGTGGGAGGCAAATTGATCTTGAAGAAATTCAAGAATCAAGCGGTGAAGGAACTTCAAACTCTAGCCCTCAACTTGAGGAGGAAACTCCTGTTGAGCCAATTGACAAATCTGTACCTCTGAGACGTTCCACGAGAGTTAGGAGTGCACCTGAGCATTACTATGGATTCCATATTACTGCAGAAGGTGAGACACTTATTAGTGATGAAACACTAGTAAGTCAAGATGACCCTAACAGCTACGAGGAAGCCATGGCAGGCCCCGAGTCTGCTAAATGGAAAGAGGCTATGGATAGCGAGATACAATCCATGTATGACAATCAAGTTTGGAACTTGGTTGAGAATGTACCAGGTCGTAAGACAGTAGGGTGCAAATGGGTCTTCAAGAAGAAGACCGACATGGATGGTAAAGTACACACTTATAAGGCTAGACTGGTTGCAAAGGGCTTCTCTCAAATTCCTGGAGTGGATTATGATGAGACCTTTTCTCCGGTAGCCAAGATTAAGTCTATTCGGGTTCTGTTAGCCATAGCTGCATTTCATGACTATGAAATATGGCAGATGGATGTCAAAACCGCTTTCCTTAATGGAAAGTTGGCTGAAGATGTTTACATGAGTCAGCCAGAGGGTTTTGTCAGCAACGAGTACCCTAATAGAGTGTGTAAGCTTGAGAAATCCATTTATGGATTGAAGCAAGCACCTCGCAGATGGAATCTTTGCTTTGATGAAAAGGTCAAGGAATTTGGCTTTTCTAGGAGTGAAGATGAATCTTGTGTGTATGTCAAGGCTAGTGGGAGTATAGTTAGCTTTTTGGTATTGTATGTGGATGACATACTACTCATAGGAAACGACATTCCAACTCTACAGGAAGTAAAGTCCTGGCTTGGGAAGTGTTTCGCTATGAAGGACCTTGGTGAAGCTGCCTATATTCTAGGGATAAGAATCTTGAGAGATCGGAGTAAAAGACTAATTGGACTTAGTCAGAGTACCTACTTGGATAAAGTGCTGAAGCGATTCAGCATGCAGGATTCCAAGAAAGGAGAGTTACCCATCCAGAGTAACATCAGATTGAGTAAGACACAAAGCCCTAGCACTGAGGCTGAGATAGCAGAAATGAGTCGAACACCTTATGCTTCGGCTGTAGGATCGATCATGTATGCTATGACGTGTACTCGACCCGATGTAGCTTTTGCCTTGAGCATGGTTAGCAGGTATCAGGCGAACCCTGGCAAGGCACACTGGACTGCGGTAAAGAATATCCTCAAGTACCTATGGAGGACTAAGGACTGGGTCCTTACCCTCGGTGGGAGTGATGACTTGAGAGTTGTTGGGTATAGTGATGCTAGCTTCCAGACTGATAGGGATAATTTCCGCTCTCAGTCGGGCTGGGTCTTTACCCTAAACGGAGGAGCAATTTCTTGGAAGAGTTCCAAGCAAGAGACAGTGACAGATTCTACTTGTGAATCAGAGTATATTGCAGCTAGCGAAGCAGCAAAGGAAGCGATATGGCTGAAGAACTTCATTGGAGACCTTGGAGTTGTACCAGCTATTAAAGAGCCAATGGAAATTTTCTGTGATAGTGAAAGTGCTGTTGCCTTAGCCAAGGAACCAAGGGATCATGGGAGATCCAGACACATCGACAGAAAATACCATTTCATTAGACATCGGATCGAAGAAGGACTCCTCGTGGCAAAGAGGGTATCATCAGATGAGAACCCAGCAGATCCCCTCACGAAGGGACTGAGTAGGGTTAAGCATCTCCAGCATGCTCGGAGCATAGGGCTGAAGGATGATATAAGTTTTAGTAGTTAGATAACCCAGAAATTTGTAAAGTGTAATTGACATTAGATGATGAATAAAAGGAATTTTATTTATGAGTAAAGTGTTGCTATCTCTTGTCGATCGTTTACTATATTTCTTTTGCATGTTTTGACTTCCAGAATAATTTTGTTTGGTATAACATATTATTCAAACCTCCACAGTCGGTCATATGTTGGAAGTAGATATGAATCAAGACTGTCATGTTTGGTTGTAGAGGTCTTGGACAAGGCTACAACAATCATGAGTGCTCATAAGTTCTGAGCATTGGACTCAACCCACGCTCACTGGAATCACTTCATGGAATTCTATCTCGAGTGATCGTGAGACGGTAATATCATATAAGTCTTCAAACCTAGAGATATGATTTGTTACTTACGAGTTGGTTATGCATTGACTGTACGAAACCGCATTGGTAACTCGATGTTATAAAACGTACTTTTGTGTGTAATTCAATGAGTGGTAGAACAAACATATGAGTCGAAGTTTATCTGTTCCTTCTTGGATTAGAAGCTGATATCTGGGCCCCTCGATGATTTTGTTTTGACCCATGTACCGGGCCCGGTCAGAACTAAGTTGATGTGTTCAATTAAGTTCTATGTCAAACAAATCGGAAATCGAGAAACAAATGCTGGACAAGAAGTAAGACAATGTTCCATGTATTTGTCCGGCTGATATCTAGAACGGAGGATTATATGATCACTTATCTTAAATGGCGTACTATCATCTTCTCAGTTCCGAGAAACCTTGAAAGAGCTACGATTGCCGGTCGGTTCCTGAAGTACTAGAGATATAGTTATTAGACTTATCCAAGTGGGAGACTGTTGGATAAGGTGTCTAAGTCCATAACTATTTCGGGCTTGTACTTGACCCGACCCGGCATGGTCCATTTGGGTTGCATGGCACCATGCAATTGGATAGACTAAATGAGAGAAATAACACTTGGAGATTATTAATATATTATAAGTTCTAATATATTAATAATATTATTTGATTAGTTGATCAAAGAATTAATTTGGAATTAATTAAGTGATCAAAGGATAACTAATTAAATATATGGGTTGATTATGTAAATCATCCATATCTTGTATAGTGGGCTAAGAGGCTCCATGGATTATCAAGTTGGGCTCTACCCATAGGATACTCCATGGATGCTCCATGGGAGTTACAAACCCATGGGTCATGGAAATGAAGAGTCATGACACATTAGGGTTTACATGGTGTAACCCTAGATGTGTCAACACTATATAAGAAGCATATTCTCCACCAAAAATCGGCACTACTAAGGAACTAGAGGGCTTGGCCGATTTTGAGAAGTGTGTGTTATCTCAAGAGTCTTTCCAAGAGCATTTGGTGTTGTGTGAAGCATTTGAGGCATCACACTTGGGGTGCTAGGCTCACAAGGTTTCAAGGAACACAAGCAACAACAAGGTAAGTTATTCTATCTATGATTCAAGTTAAAATTGTTCCCCATGTATGCTAGATAGGAGTATAACCTTGGAATTCAACTTTGCATGATAATTAGACAAACATAGATCCAAGGTTATTAGGGTTGCATGTACACTTAGGAAGTGTTAGAATGCTCAAAACCCATCAGGTACGTCGACATCGGTTGTTCCACGCACATTGACAGGAGACATCTGCCTACTACACGCCATTCAGACTTTTAATGGGGGCTATGTTTCCTTCGCGGTAGGAGATGGAGGGAAGATCACTCAAAAAGGTATAGTTATAAATGGAGTATTGAATTTTGAGAACGTCATCTACGCTCCTGAATTATAGTGTAGCTTGTTGAGTGTCTCACATATCGGCATATGGGCTACGGATAATGATATAAGGTTAAGCAGTTAAGACCTTGATGCTTTCTTTGACATTGCCCATGATGTTGTGCAACCTAGACAGAAGGAGTTAGTGGTGTTCTCAAAGTGACGTCTCCAACTTTTGATCATATTGGCGGCACCTTTCAACCGATATGGATACAACTTCATGGATTCCTCCCCTTGATTCTACTATTCCTACATTTGTGCCATCCACAAGTGATTTGACACCAACACAAATCTCCCTGCCTTCTGTAAAAAGAAGTCGACTCGATCCGAGGCATGGAGTTTTTATTCAAGATCAAGAACCACCAGTCCAACAACCCTCCTTAGCTGCTACACCAACTCAATTGACCCTAAATGGACTAAGTAATGTTAGATCTTCATTTGAAGTCGGAGTTCTTCTGCTCCTGGGGTTTTTCTCCTCCACAACCTACGCGTGATGTTGCCTCTATGAGGCTTGCCAGGTTTCTTGCTCAACATGATTTGGATCCTTTCCTTTGTGGCAAATGAATATCAATAGGTGAAGGAAGTTCAGGGGGAGAAGACCTATCTATCTCAGAGCTCAAGGAGGAGATCACTACTCTTAAACAGAAGATCATCGAGAAATACGTTCTGATCAGAATCCTCGATATTCGAGTTTCTGAGCTTGAAGAAGAAAACTTTCAGAAGTCAAAACAGATCTCCGATCTCCAGCTTAATCGTCGTGCCCTATCAACAGGCTACTTTGACTTGAAGAACAAACTTATTGCAGAATTTGGTGACAAGTTCAAGACCAATGTGGAAAAGCCTTGCGCAACTGCAGTGATCAAGTTTGAATATAGCGATTGTGCTATTCGCCTTGATTGATGCTAAGGATCTTCTGCAGTTTAGGAAGCCATACATACACACCTTTCTGACGTTGATCAATAAGACCTGAGTTCATGATAGCCACAAACCAATGGGGATATTGTTAGGTCATAATTATGTGGTTTGGGCTAGACATCTATCTTGTATAGGTCTTGGTGGGATGTTAGAGTGTGTTTTGGTTTGTTAGTGGGTGTGTGTGGTCGCACACACTGTGCGCGGCCATACACGTGTGTGCGGCTGCACACGTGTGTGCTGCTAATTGTGGTACAAATAAGAAGTGTCAATATGTACATGAACAGTGACGTATGTATTTGTTTTCCAAGGTGTAACTGACATTTATGTGATATAGATGTGTGCATGCTTGACTTAATTCTCTTTCTACTTCTTCTACACTCTGTTTGATTGTTTGCATTTCATTGATCACTGATTTGGATCTATAGATCGGGACTTACAAAAATATATACATTGGGGAATCACAACTCCACAAGCTCCCTAGCTTCATCGCAACCCTCCTTTAATCGAGTGTGGATCCTCTACTTCCAGTAGTACCAGCCCACACTACCTTCCACATCTATCCGTACTTTCCTCTAGATGTACCTTGACTCAACCAAGTTGCTTATATCCAAAAATTCCTTTACAGATAAGGCTCCCAGCACTAGATCTCATCATAGGCTTTCCTAGGGCAAACTCCACACCACTCTCCGCCATCAAATGTAGAAGGAACTCCCACCAACTTCCTCTAACTAGCCTACGAATACAATTACATATTACAAAAACTAGATAATTCTTCGAATGAGAAGTCTCACACTACAATGGTTGGACTCAAACAAGAGCTACGCAATAGAGTTAAAACTAACCCTCTAAAATTATTTAGTTTCCGTAGTATGTGACTTAGCATATTCGTTTACAAGTTAACCGAAGCTAGTTAGAACTCCTAAAAGCACAAAGCAAACAACATTCGAGCATTAAGTAATCAGAACCAACCATAACCTAATCAGATCATCCTATTACTGACTGATCAATACTAGCATGCCATTCTATAATCCCATACAAAGGCATCTCTCCTAGATCCTTAGCCCTATTCTAGCATGCGATTCACATATTCACTATTCAAAACATATTATAAATATGTATGGGTATTTTTGGATAACTTACTTGAGCTTTGCTGATGAATGCACCACACCCTTTCTTATTTTATAAAATCTTTTCTTAAAATATTTTCCTTTTTAAAAACATTACCAAATCCTTGGTTTGAGTTCAGATACACCTGAGAGTGTGCTCGAATCCCTCAAACCAAGGCTTTGATACCAACTTGAAACATCCAAAAGTTATGACCCAAAAATTTCATTTTTGATTTAAGTAAAAATAGTATTTCAAACATTGTTCATACATCCCAAGAAAATAAATATATCAAACATCATGAAAATCAGAGTATGTTCCATAAACAAAATCCATATGGTCTGTGTGATGCAGTCAATTCGAGCTCTTCCCCTTGGAACGAGAAGTACCTAAAACATAAACTAAAACCCATAAGTACAAAGCTTAGTGAGTTCCCCAAGATACCATTTACCAACCATATCATATAACGGGACCCACCCAATGAGATACACACCCCTCCCACACTCGTATTACGGGCCCCTCCCACACTCGCATAACGGGCCCCGCCCACACTCGTAATTGATGGGTTTTAGCTATAAGAACATCCTATGTGCTCATACAAACCCTAATGCTTGGATCTAGGTTTCTCTATTGTACATGCAATTCAACCAAGACTATAAACCCCAATTCTAGCATATGATAATCATTATTAACATAATAATGGGTTTAAGATATTACCTTGATTGTTATCTAGCAATAAAAATCCCAAATCCTCCTTATAATGACTTCAGAAAGCTTAGAGTCACAAATGTCACTCCTCTAATGGTTCACAAACACCAAGAGCAAGAGGATGAAGAAGAGAAGAGAAGGAGGCTCTCAAAAACGTGTGGAAACCCTAGAGAACTAGTTCACCACGTTTTTTGGGCTTAAGGGTTCCTTAAATAGTGAGGCTATTAGGGTTATCTAACAAGGAAGCCCTAATTTGGATGCTTAGGCCCTAAGCAACCCATGAACCCCTTTCTTAAAGGCCTTTGGACGATTTCCAATGGGTTTCCCCGTAGAATTCGTCCGTCCCCTTAATAAGGAGTCCATTAGCTCAATATTCAACTATCACACAATTGACAGTTCTAGTCCCTTAAGTTTAATTAATGTCTTTTAGTCACAAACTTAATTCTTATTAATTCTTGACTAATATTAATTAAACAATATGATTTCTCCTTTAATATATTATTCTCATAATATATTTATAAATCATAATTAATCCTTTCTCTCTATAATTCATCCTATCAAGTTGCTTTGGTGAAGGCAACCCAAAAGGACCATGCACCATCGGGTCAAGTACATACCAAAATAGTTATGGACTTAGACACTAATCCAACAGTCTCCCACTTGGATAAGTCTAATAACTATTCTGCATATGACATCAGATCCTGATCTGCAATCGTAGCTTTGTAAAGCCGATGTCAACTCTGATCTTATCAGATACGCATGTCCTTCAGATAAGGGATCATATATTCCTCCATTCTACATATTATCGTATAGACTGAGACATGGATTTAAATCATTCTCTTTGTCTATGTGTTGTTTCCTGAATTCAGATTTATGACGACTGAAAACAGACTACAATTGAACACATCAATTTAGTCCCGGCTTGGCCAAGCGCTTAGGTGTCATCACTAAATCATCGAGGGGCCCACAGATATCGCTTTTATCCTACTTTAGATAAAAGGAACGGATAAACTTTGACTCAATGCTCGCTTGCACTTACTCACCAAATCACACACAACAATATGTTTTATAACACCAAGTTACTGGTGCGTTTACATATTATCAATGTGCAACCGACTCGCCAGATACAACTCACACATCTCGGTTTCAAGAATATAAGATGTTATCGTCTCACCAATCACTCGTGATAAAATCCATGAAGTGATTCTTGTGAGCGTGGGTTTAATCCAATGCTCAAAATCATATTCATAAGCACTCATGAACGTAGCAGCAAACATTTGCTCATGTCCAACACTCTTTAGACAATCTACACACCACTTCATGACAGTCTTCATTCGTATCTACTTCCAACATATGAACGACTGTGGTCCGTTTGAATAATTTGACTGTTCTGAACCAATTAAATTATTCAGGAAGTCAAAACATGAAGAGTCAAACACAAGAATAATACTAATCCCATATGGCCTCAACCTTTGAGTATAAATAAAACACCTTTTATTTATCACCATATCGATTACTCATTACTTGTCGTTTCGGGTAATCAACTTCTTACTTGAGTTCTTATAACACTTATCCCATGCTCTTAGCATGGACACAATGTTTACCAATGGTTCTTACTTTGTGAAATAGATCAAATGAACACATTTCCAACCATACTCATTTCACAACTCCCAATCCTTTCTACAAGTGAAAGAATATCAAATTCTTGCCACTTATAGAATACGTTAGATTCTAACATTTTATGCAATGATTCTTTTGCAATGCCACTGCACCAAGGTCACAATGACTATTGCCAATGAATTACAAAGCTCTCTATTGGAAATTGTTACAAGACAATTCCATAGATGTGATGTCTCTCACTCAATGTACATTCCTTTAAACATCCTTCTTGCATAAAAGTTTCTAATCTGGACATACATTCTTAATACCCAACTCCCAATATGGAAACCTTTCCATATATACCATATGACAACTCATTCTTAATAGAATCTTATCTATTCATAACAATGTCGATATGCACCATCCAATATCATACTTCCAACTACTCACAAGCGACCAATCCTTATCAAGCTTTGGATCGTCCTTTGATAGTTGTTTAAATATCTTAGTCAAAACCGATTCTAGTCCTTTTTCCCTCTAAATGCGCTAGAAATTTGGAAAATTTTAGAATGGTCAAATATTATAGCATTTGCAATCTATCCTATACCCGAAGCGTATGGGACATGATGCATAATGTCTTACATAAAGATTCGATATTTTATCAATCTTCTGCCATAATATTTTATGTGTCACGTTCTTATGATTCGAATTATGAAGAGGAATGCTGTAATCATAATCAAAATTTAAGAACTCACTATGTATCCTTGACTAAGTTTATTAACATTCCATAACCTAAGCCTTTAGTTTTGAAATGAAGCATAATATTTTCTCCCTTAATTATAGAAAAACAACTATTCAACCCTTACTACTTTGTAAAGTATGACTCTTGTTTTCTATAATTAATATTGCTAACTTGCAATACCTGCCTTAATAATCATACAATCATAACATTTATGCTTCCACTATCATGATAATTATTATAAACATAACACTTATGCTCCCACTACCTTTGACATGTATTCAGAAACAGCTTACCTTTCAGAAAAACAATACCTATTGAATTTCTTAAGTTCATATTTCTAATACTTAATGCTTTGATAATCTTTTATCAAGGCTTCCTGAACTTATACACCTTTGCCTTAGATAGCTCAAATGTGTGTCTTAAACAACTCAAACTAATTGCCAAATCTCACAATTTGAATCATGGAAAGGGATACCGTAACCATAATCGGATTTGAGAATACAATTTTCACAATCACTATCTTCTTAAAATCTTCCTTAGTGAAAGCATTTCCTCAGTCATTTTAATGAAGGAGGAAATCTTATGACACTTTGATTTTAATGGTGTATGTGTTCCTATCCATGTGAATTTGTTAAAACCAAAGTTTATGAGAAATTCAAACTCATATGGACCGAGCTTTCTCAATCTTGATTTCTTGCCTTATGGTAACACAACTGCCCACCATGTCTTCCAAGTAGTTAAGCAGCTCACCCTTTCCTATCAATGTACTTTTCATTGATCAAGGTCCTTGCCTTTTATGCATTCAAATGAGAACTCATAGGCCTCACATGCATAATTAACTCAATTGGAATGGTACAGAAACAAGATAATGTCAAAACCTCAACTTGTGTGCTAGTGATGATCGATAAGGTTTATTCTTGATTAGTTCATGAATCTTTTCAAGACCATTAAGACTCCCACTGACTCCTTGACATATAAGATTCTTTTATCAATAAACATTTCTTGACAAACGAATATTCAAGAGTTAGTGTAGTTTTTATCAAGACAAAACACTTCATAAAATTGGTCCTAGTTGGTCTTTGTCTTATCCAAGACATCACAACTTTCCACATTTGATGAGTGTTATAAACCTTCTTAAGACTTGTCGCTCAATGTCACAATCTTAACTCTAAGATTTGGTTTTTGGAACGAAGTATGATTGACTTCTTGATTTAACCAATTCTTCAATTCTTGATTCCTCTTCTTAGACATACAATTGCACTAAGACTCACTTAGAGGATCAATTGAGATATGGTTCTTAATCATTAAGACCTATCATATAATAAAAGGTACTCTCCCTTCTTCTTAGATTAGAGAAACTTTTATCTTTCTACCTACTTGATTCTTCTTATTCGTTCTGCTATTGATTTAAACTCTTTCAATCAACTAAGAATTACACTTAATCTCATAAGTGTAATCATATTTACTTAACCTTAGTAAACCATGACGAATATCTTTGTCACTCTTGTGGTGGACTTGATTAACACACAACCTTGTGTACTCGATCTTTTAGTCCTTCACTTGACATTTTGTCAATGAATTAGTTTAATTTTCAAATATGAGATTTCTCATTCATCATGCAACCATGTTGTATGATTCCAAGTCTCTATCCAATTGAAACTTGGGCGATGAGAAATTTTCCCTATTTGGTAAATTTTTTTGACCTTTCCACAAATTAGATAATTAAGAATCACATCCATTCGTTGTAGAAATATGCAAACATCAGTTTTTCATAACGATTTCATTGCAAGAAAATAAATAAATGAGTCAAACCAAAATTTATTTTATTCATAAAAGCAGCGGAAAACATTTGTCCTTACAATGCAAAATCAACTAAAAAACTATGTAATCAAATATTCCTAACAACTCTATCATAACTTTCTAAGCTCAAAATCTAATCTTCAAGTCCATGCGATCAAGATCCATTTTTTTTTATTAGACTCATCTTGCTTTTCCATCAAGCTTCCTCTCTTTTCACTGATCCTGCAAAACATTCAAATGCAATCTTATCACATTATGTATTAAGAATCAATGAATAGGAACTTAATGGAGTTAGATAGTGGATTTTACCTGAAGCACAACAATACTCTTTGACTCTCCCATCTTCTGGACTCTTTAGGCTCTTAGGGCATACTTGTATCCAACACCCTTTCTCTTGGCAGCAAACGCAGGTCGGTTCTCCTAGAACGTCCTCGGAAGTATGGTTGGTTGACTTTCCCAACAAATATGCTCCATTGCTTTGCCAAATCATTTCTGATTCAGCAGAAATGAGCATGTAAGTTAGGTCAATGAGGTTTGCATCATGATCCATCATATAATACTTTCTTTTGAACTCATTATATGATTCAGGGAGTGACTACAGAACCCAATCTACAGCCAACTTATCAGGGAATGTCGCACCCAACATAATTAACTTATCGATGTGTGATTCCATTCCTAGAACGTGGGCACACACGGGTTTACCATCTTCACGTGTCATTTCCAATAGGGCTTTAGTGACATTGAACCTTTCAATTCTTCGATCTTGCGGGTTAGGGAGAACAACGGGAGGAGGAGGAGGAAGTGAAGCATGATTTCATGTTCCTCGATTGAATCGTGGAATATCATCTTCATGTGGAATGTTTGTTCCACGGGATTTGGGAAGACCATAGTTGTCATACTTTGACATCTACAAAACGGGAGAAAATAAATTCAAGCTAGTCGATTTACTGAGTCCTTAGTAAATCACCGAAATGATATACTAAGGCTAGGACCCAACACAATATTCTACAACTCGAGAGAGGGATGCCGTAACCCTAATTGCAGAACATTTGAAGGTAAGTGAATGACGATTCACTAATTTTCGACCATGAAATACGAAAAGTAGATTAAGTTTTAAATGTATTGAAAACTCCTAGATCCTATGAGATTCATTGAACTTTTCAATGGCATGTTTAAATCTCGATATGCCCCTCTAGTTTGTGATTGGGATGCCGAGGATCACAAAGCGGGTGTGAATAACCATGCAAACTTACATGGTGCCCTCACATGTTACAATCACCTATTCGATGTGCCGGTTAACCACACACGCTCCACCGAACTATGACAAACATTGAGTCACCCTTTGCTACCTTTGCTTAGAACAATTTAGTGTGCCGGTTAACCACACGCGCTCCACTAATGTCTTAGCAAGGGCACAAAGTGTAATTTCATGGAATTGCATCAATTCACTTTTGCCTAAAGTAACTAAGATTGGGAATTTGATGAAAACATTTAGTTACTATTATACTTCATTATACTTATAATGGACGGTTTATGTCCTATCCTACCCGTTCGGCTAACGACCCTCCACTAGTCAAGAGTGCGGTGGGTAAGAGTGGATACCCATTCAATCGCCATTTTATAGGCAATTTCCTTAAACACCCCTTATAGACCAGCTTCGTGAATGAGGCCTACTAACGGTAAGACTGACTTTTACTCATACATATATATAATGTTAGACCTTTAATGTTATATATAGTATAGGGTGTATTTTACACTTTTAAAATACTAGGTGTTCTAATTTAATAATTATACTTTTAATTTAATTAAATTGTACACCAAAACTATATGGATTTATTAAATCTCTTTTAATTATACACCTTAATTAATTAATAAAACCATAAGGGAGTGATTTGAACTTTGCAAAACTATACTAGGGTTTTAGAATTTAACATTTCTAAATTAAACTTCTAATCAACTTTTAAATTCCAAAACTTGAGGGCAAGTTTTGAAACATTTCAAAACAATAGGGTTTAGAATTTAAGTATTTCAAAATCAAACTTTTTAATCAAAAATTAAATTCCAAAACATGAGGGCAAGTTTGGAAACTATTCAAAACATTAGGGTTTTAACTATTTAAATTTCAAAAACAAAACTTTTGATTTCAAATTTAAACTGTAAAACCTTAAAGGGGAAAAGATGAAACTTTTCACACCACAAGGATCAAATAACAAATAATGTAAATTAAACAATTAATTTCATCATTTATCTATATTTGTCCTAATTTTAATTTCTTGCAAACTAAGTTACCCAATTAATACAAATAATCAAACTTTATCATATAAGGAAGTAAATATCTAATTAATTGGTAAATATCTTTTGTTTAATCAAGGATATATCCAAAATATGTTTAAAATTTGAATTTTAATGATCCATAATAGTTAAGGCAGGTATCCATGACCAAAACAGCAAGAAATCCCGAACATGCCTCTTTCTGACGCTCGAACTCGCCGAGTACCACACTGTACTTGTCGAGTACACTGTGGTACTCGCTGAGTTCATCAGGCAAGGAGGCTAAAATTCAATTTTTGCAACTTGAACAAACAGATAAAGCATCAATACAATAGAAACCAATCTAGTCTCTGATACCACTAATGGGTTTTAGCTATAAGAACATCCTATGTGCTCATACAAACCCTAATGCTTGGATCTAGGTTTCTCTATTGTACATGCAATATATCCAAGACTATAAACCCTAATTCTAGCATTCAAGTAATCATATTAACATGATAATAGGTTTAAGATGTTACCTTGATTGTTATGTAGCAATAACAATCCCAATTCCTCCTTGTATTGACTTTAGAAAGCTTAGAGTCACAAATGTCACTCCTCTAATGGTTAACAAACACCATAAGCAAGAGGATGAAGAGGAGAGAGGATAGAGGCTGCCCAAAACCATCTACAAACCCTAGAGAAGTCTTAGCCACGTTTTTGGGTCATAAGGGATCCATATATATAGGAGGCATTTAGGGTTATCTAACAAGGAAACCCTAATTTGGATGCATAAGCCCTAAGCAACCCATGGAGCCCTTTCCTCAAGGCCTTGGACGATTTCATATGGGCTTCCCCCATAGAATTCGTCCACCTTATAATATAAGGCAATCCATGGCCCAAATTGGAATTATCTTATAATTACAATTCCAGTCCCTTAAGTTTAATTAATCTATTTTAGTCACAAAACTAATTACCAATTGATTATTGACTAATATTAATTAAACAATATGATTTCTCCTTTAATATATTATTCCCATAATATATTAATAAATCATATTTAATCCTTTCTCTCCATAATTCATCAAAAGGACCATGCACCATCGAGTCGATTCATCCAAGACTATAAACCCTAATTCTAGTATATGATAATCATTATTAACATAATAATGGGTTTAAGATATTACCTTGATTGTTATGTAGCAATAACAATCCCAAATCCTCCTTGTAAGGACTTTAGAAAGTTTAGTGTCACAAATGTCACTTCTCTAATGGTTCACAAACACCAAGAGCAAGAGGATGAAGAAGAAAAGAGAAGGAGGCTCTCAAAAACGTGTGGAAACCCTTGAGAACTAGTTCACCACGTTTTTGGGGCTTAAGGGTTCCTTAAATAGTGAGGCTATTAGGGTTATCTAACAAGGAAACCCTAATTTGGATGCTTAGGCCCTAAGCAACCCATGAACCCCTTTCTTAAAGGCCTTTGGACGATTTCTAATGGGTTTCCCCATAGAATTCATCCATCCCCTTAATAAGCAGTCCATTAGCTCAATATTCAACTATCACACAATTGACAGTTCTAGTCCCTTAAGTTTAATTAATGTCTTTTAGTCACAAACTTAATTCATATTGATTCTTGACTAATATTAATTAAACAATATGATTTCTCCTTTAACATATTATTATCATAATATATTAATAAATCATAATTAATCCTTTCTCTCTATAATTCATCCTATCAAGTTGCTTTGGTGAAGGCAACCCAAAAGGACCATGCACCATCGGGTCAAATACATACCAAAATAGTTATGGACTTAGACACTAATCCAACAGTAGTACGGGCCATGATGAATAAACATACATATGAAAGCACATACAAGTATCACACAAGCAACAAGTATATCAACATAACCAATCAAGGGTCGGCCTTGGTGCCTTACACTCGCAAAAGCTAGTGAAGAAACTCACCTCGAAAAGCTGAATAAACTAATGATCCCTGACTACTGGTCTTACAACTCTTGAGCTATAAATTTCCACATAAAACAAATTAACATTTGGGATCTACATCATAACCAAAAATCTCTACTTGGGGTAAAAAGACCATTTTACCCCTAACCTAACTCAGACTAAGAATGGAGCCCATTACCACAATCCAATGGGCCTAAAAGTTACACAATCCAACAAGGCTTAAAATATGGCATAGTTTCGAACTAGGCCTAACTCCTTCATATGGGCCTTAGCCCAAGGCCCAATAATGCTCTTCTAGCCTAAGGTTTAATTTATGATGGCCCACTAAGGCCTAAAACAGTGATGTCCATGGAAGTAGCCCAAACGAGGCCCAAAAGACGCAAAGCCCAATTCATTAAGTATACAAGGCGTACTCAACTGTACGCTAAGCATACAGGCTGCATGGCTTGTACGCTACGTGTACGAGCTTGTACGCCCAACTTATTCACTTATTAAGCCATATTTCCAATAAGCTCTTAAATCCTTAAGTCTAAGGGTCCCAATCATAGATCTAAGTCATATGAAGTGTCTTAAACCATAAAGTCATGAATTTGGTGGCTTCGCATGCCCCACATGAACCCAATCTCGAAATATTACACACTACTTCTACAAAATGAACTCAACCTCATGCATGGATGGTTCAAAGCTGTAAATATGGAAACTTTATTACTCTAGAACAAAAAGAACACCAAGAGTAGCAACTCTAAGCTTCAGAAATCATAATAATCCACAAGATCTCATATATGGGACAAAAAAGGTCCAAAAATTCAAACAAAGGAGATCTAAGCATTAACAAAGCAAGTTCTGAGCTTTATACCTCAAATGAGTGCCAAATTCTGATGATAACCCGTATCTTTAAGCTCAAATTCCAACAACTCTCCTTCACCAACTTCTACTTCTTCCTTCCAAGGCACCAAACTACCAAAAATGCACTCTACAAGGTCAAGAACATACCAAGATGATAAAGGATTCAATATTAGGGTTTCTAGACAAGAGAGGCTGATCAGGAGGCTAACACATGGGACTCAATGACATTATATAGGGCTTGAACCCTAGAAATTAGGGTTTTAAGTCTGGCCATATACGTTACGCGTACAACCTTATATGTTGTGCGTACGTGCATGCCTTCGTGTTTCCTTGTGATCCTTCTACGTCCCACATACACCAGGCTTACGCCCAACCTCTGGCCTCAGCTAAGCCCACACATACATGCTCAATTGTCTAAGCTCAACATAACTTATATGATCTGAGAATTAAATAATTAAATAATACATTGGAACCATTAGGTGTTACAGAGGCAAGGTGATATAGTACCGAGAGTTCAGTTTTATGAATCCTCCGGAGTTCAGAGACGACAAGGACCCAATCATCGCTTCGAGTTGTATTTACGACGTGGAGGGATGTTTCTTCATATTTTCATGCCGCAAGGGCGAGAAGGTGAAAATTTCACTAAATCTTCTTCATTGGGTGTGAAGGACTGGTGGGGGTTTGTGACCCAGGCCTTTTCGTATGTCGAGAGAACTATAGTGACTTGGGAGCAGTTTATGGACATGTTCCGAGCATAGTATCTTCCTCTTATGGAGCGGGAGTGGCTGACACATAAAT
Source organism: Lactuca sativa (assembly GCF_002870075.4). NCBI lineage: Eukaryota > Viridiplantae > Streptophyta > Magnoliopsida > Asterales > Asteraceae > Lactuca > Lactuca sativa. Next base: position 150,495,866 of record NC_056628.2, on the reverse strand, counting down.
ACCTATCGCTCAAGCAAACAACTAAGTCTGTGATGGGGATCAACAAGATGTTCACAGACAGGGCTCCTTTTTTTCCTTAAGTATGCCACTTCAGAGCATGCACAAATGTCACCATACTTAAGTATGCTCGAGACGGAGATTAGAGAGTTTGTATTTACTAAGCAATACCAGACTTTTAACGAGATGCAGTCAAGCGCTAGGAGGAGGTAGATTGAGTTGGAGATTCAGCAAAAGGAGGATGAAACAGCATCATGCTAATACCAGCCTGCAACCAAGTGGCTCAAGCCTGTCAACCCGAGTTTAGGATCAACTAAGGGGAGGAGTTCCGAGTTTGGAAGGTTAGGGGAGTTTCAAGATCGAAGATTTCGATCATTTGTATGTTGCAAGTGTGGCGAGGAATGTCATTTTGGTAGGGGTTACAAGCGGAGTTCGCGGGCTTGTTTCCATTGCGGCGACGAGGGCCACATCTGAACTCATTTTCCTGTTATTGTCTTTGGTGTGGTGCTGGAACCTACACCCCTAGCTTGGAAGTTATCATTTTGGTAGGAGTTACAGGAGAAGTTTGTGGGGCGGCCAAAGTCCCGGAGACCGAGGTTTGATTTATCAGTTCCTCTATCTTGTCAATTGCTATAGTGTTGGTATTTATATGTATTTTCTGATAATGTTCGATGTTCGGTTGTAAGATTGGATGATCATTTGAATGAAATTATCTTTTTTATCTCTATTAAATTTGATTTCTTGATATAAATGGATTAATAATCTTTGTCCCTAGTTGTATGTGTATTGGAATTTGTGAATGTTGTGTGGGTTCATATTTTCCGATGTATTTGGATATCAGTGGTTGGGATCAAGTGGTAGAGTTCAAGTTAGTCTGGGTATTGAAGGATTGTGAAGTTTCTAGATTCTAGCATATTTCAAGAGGAGGAGAGTGGAACCTCATAGAATGAAGACCTTGTGCCAAGGTTCGATTGTTAGTCGGATTTCTCCAAGTCCAAGACATTCGCGCAACTACTAAATCTTTTGATGTCGCGTCAAGATCATCGTCGGTTGTTGGATTTCCCTTCGAGTTGTATTAGTTTTACTTATGATAGCATCTATCGAGCGTGCTTGTTTTGGGGTTCGAAGGTTGTGAGATGTCAACTTTATCTTTGTTGTTAGTAATATCGAATGTTGGACTGTATTTTATTTTAAGGACTACTCTAATGTCTAAGATTAGATGTCAAATGTCCTTATACTTTTTGTGCTTTCAGTTTTCCCTATAAATATGGGAAGGATACTTTTAGAGGTTAAGAACTTTTCTCTGATTGTAATCATTTTCTCTTTCCTCTTGTATTCAACTGATAAAGCAATACAACGTGGCAAACAAATTATATTTAGATCTTGTGTTCTAAATCAATTCATACTCTGATTTTGTTTCATTACTCGATTCAATTGGAACTAAAATTGGTATCAAAGAAGGAATCAAACTGTTTTGATCTAATTTTCAATTGTTTCAAAAGCTTTTTGAATGTCGCTCTAGATTCAAAAGATTCCGCACTTTTGATCCTGAAAATATTTGTAGATCTTCAGTTTTGATTTGATTATACACTTGGATTGACTAATCGATTGTTTGGTATTCATTTCCTATTTGATTTATTTTGTTAATCTCAATTTTATCAAGCTTTTCTCTAAATTCATCTGTACATCCGTGGCGAACTTCAACATAAATACCATGACTTCTTACTCTCATCTGCTAAGATCTTCAACAAAGATTCCTATGCTTATTCCATAGTATTACGATCAATGGGCAGATCGTTTGGAGGATTACTTGAACGGAATCGATGAAGAGCTATGGAAGTGTATTACTGATGATGTTCTTCCTCTTCCTTCTATTTAAAGCATTGGTACTTCTGCATCAACTCAAAGTGTTGCGGATAAAACAACAAGGCTGCAGTAGAACGAGAAGAGGTATATGAGAGAGCTTCGTAGTGCTCGTCCTCCTGTTGTGTATAATTATGTTCGAACCTGCAAAACCTCAAAAGAAATCTGGAATATGCTGAAGGAAAGATACCAGGGTAGTGAGAGAACTAAAATCAGTTCAGTCAAGCAATGTCTAATTGAATTAAAAGAATTCAAGAAAAAAGATGGAGAATCGATCGAAATGTACTATGACCGTCTTAACGAGCTCATATATAAGTGTAATAGGTATGGAAATACCAGGTCTGCTATGGAATACAACCTTAATTTCATTATGGGGCTTTGTAAGGAGTTGAGGAATGTGAGTTTGATGATGAAGACACAACAAACCTTCGATTTTTAACTCTCAATGATCTTTACAACCTGCTAAGAGCTCATGAAGCTTAAGTGAATAAAATAGATAAAGAGTCAAAGATCAACATGGGTGGTCCATTAACATTGGTTTCGAAAGTATCGGGAAGGGTAGGTGATAAAGAAGTTACCGAGAAGGAAAGTTCTGAGAGGAAGGTCTTATCATCAACTCTGATGACGAAACAGTGGCTTTTTGCTCCAACAATAGAGTAAAGAAGTTTTATAAGAAGCCATGCAAGGTGAAGTTAAAAGTTGTGGAAATGAAGGGAAGCAATACTGGAAAGTTAAGAAAGAGGCTAAGGGTGAAGATTCAAAACAAGAGAAAAAGCTAATAGGTGATTCAGGAGTTGATTGTGACTACTATCATCGTGCAAATCACATGACCAGTGACTATATGCTGAAGAAGAAATAAGAATAGAAGAATATGATTAAGGATGAGGCATACATTTCTAAAAGGCTTGAAGAAGTGAGGGCTAAGTCGAAGGGGCTGTCATTGGTAGCAAGAGGAGAAGATGAAGATGAGGGAAAATACCAAATATTGTCTTCAGGCTCGGATGAAGAAGAAATGAGGAATCCAATGCATGGAACCATGTTTGCGAGGTATGAGGAGGATGAAGAAGAGAAAATCACTTGTAGTTGCTTTGTTTCGACATCAGGAGACAATGCACCAATGACTTCGAAGGTACGTTCTCCACTCTAATTCTTTAAGATTCCTTCAAGTGCTTATAATTATGAGTTAACTGAGTATGACGTTGTTATTACTTATGTTAATAATCTGGTGATCTCTGCTAGCAATGAGGCTAAAATGTCTAGTACTCAGTTACTAGAAACCCAGAGGATGTTGGAGGCGAATAAGGCTAAGATAGATAATCTAGAATTACAAACAACAAACATCATGGTTGATAGAGATAGTTTGAATGCAAATAATACGATTTTTTAAAACAAAGGAATATTTACTCTAATTCTGCTAAAAGACTCTATTGTAAATTGACTGAATTGCATCACTCCAGTGACATAAGTAAAGAACAACACATGAAGCTTCTACCATTTTTATATTTCGAAAGGGAAAAAGTAGATACAACTTCTTATGATTATGAGATGACTATTTCTAACTTTGATAAAGTTCTTGATAATAGATATACCTATGTAATAGTGAAAATTGATAAACATCTAAATGCTAATGATCTTGTTGATATAGTTACTAAGACTTTGACTGTAAATGAACAAATCAAGATTTTGAAAAAGACTGAGAATTCAACTTCTGATTCCCAAAACAATTTTGCTTATATCGAAGATGACAATATCGATGAAATTGAAGCAGAGGAAGTTGTTGATTGTTCTTAGTTATCTTTCATTAATGTCAAATCATTAGCTAATGGTAAAGAAATATGTCATGATTCGAATATTAAAGTTGACAAAGACCGACCTTCTACTTCGAAAGTTTTTAATCACGACTATGTGACTGTCAAAGATAGTTAGACAGACGGTGACGATGATGAAAAAGTTTCAAAAGAAACAATTGATCCAAGTGTTTCAAAAGAAACAAAAATTTCTCGAATCGTTAAAGATCAGGTGTATGAAGAGACAAAGAAATTTGACACAATCATAAAAGAAAAAGGTTCCCTTTATCTTGAACCTAATTATGTGGTTTATCCAAACTTCAAGTGTACTGATAATGTTGTCTTTCCAAACAAAGTTTTCGTCATAAAGGGTAATGTTGAAAGTGTGAATCCAGAGATAAACAAATTGGTTGAAGAGGAAAATAAGAAAGCTTCAAAGGAAGGATTTTTCTCGAATCAGAGCACCATTGAGAACAATCTTACCAAAAACTCATACACTTTTCAAAGAAAAAAGCCAAGTCGAACTTGGGTGGTTAAAATTGAAACGTCAAAGGTTGAAAAACAAACAAACGTTAAAGTTTCTAAAAAACCAATTGAAAAAGTTCAAAGTCAAAAGGAAAATATTCAAAAGACTTCACAAGAAAATGGAATTTTAATGAATAAAGAAAGAAATAAAGCTTATTGGAAAAATTATGTGTCTAAAAAGAAACAAAAATATTTTTCTTCCAAAAGTTCTGAAAAGAAAAAGTAATATGTTAAGACAAAATAACAAAAACCATCTTTTGGTGACAAGAAACCAATGTCAAAATCACAATCACAAAATGATTTTTCCAAAGACAAGGAAAATGTTTTGAAACAAAACCAAAAGTCTAATGTTCAAACTTCTTATCATGAGAATTATGTGAAAAATCAACAATCCAAGAGTTTCGTTAAGAATTCTAACAATCAAAGGTTTTCAAAAATTAATTCTCAAAGAAGTGATTTTCAATCAAATGAACAAAAGAGTTATCATCGAGTTCCTTATAAAAAAATACTCCTCATGTTTCGACAAGAAACCCAACAAGAAACTTTGAGAATTTGAAAGTTCAAGGGAGAAGAAATGAATCATTCAAGCCTGATCAACCTCATTTTCAAAACCCACCTTCGAAACAATTAGTAAAAGCTTCATTTGTTAAAGCAAAAACAAATGTGAAAAATTTCAATCATTGGTTGGAAGGAAAGGGAAAGAGATTTCAATCTGGGAAATTCTCTCAAGAACAGATTAAGGATGCATATGAGAAGTATTTGAATGAATCATTAAATGCAAGTTCTTCTTCGAAAGAATCAAATCCTTGTGTTAAAAAATGGAGAGAAATTTCGAATGAAAAAGTCAGTAAGAAAGAAACTAAGAAGAATGAAGAGAAAGTTAATATTGACTTTAAATCTTCGAATGATTACATTTTGATACCCGTAAATAATGACGTAGACTTAATTGATAGTGTCAAGTCAAAAGTTCAAAATTGGATAATAGGTTCTTCATTTAACCAAGAATTTTATTCTAATAACCCAAGACCCAAATAGCCTTGGGGACCTAAATTCTTTAATTGATTGTAGGTATCGAGTGACGAGCAATATGATGACAAATATTATATTGGCAATGTTTTCTCTCATCACATGACTGGGAAGAAGGAAAATCTGAGAGATCTTCGAAGTCTGGAAAATGTTGGTTTTGTGAAATTTAGAAATAATAAAAATGTAAAGTCAAAGGCTATGGGAAAGTGACCAATGGGAAGTTACATTCAATAGAGTTGCTTATGTCGAAGGTCTTCAACACAATTTGATTAGTGTTTCGCAACTTGTTGTGGGCACTGACAATCAAGTTGTCCTTAATGAAGAAGGAAGTGTCATTTCAAACATCAAAATAAAAGAATTTCTTCTTAAATCAAAGCGAAAAAGAGATATGTTTACGCTTGAAATCAAACCCATTGTTGGTGTTCCTTCTGTTTGTCTACTTTCGAAGGCTTGCTCTGATATAAGTTGGATGTGGCATCAAAGATTGTCTCATTTGAACTTTGAAAATCTGAACAAATTTGTGGTAAAAGATCTTGTTTGAGGTTTTCCTTTATTAAAATTTGATAATGATACTCTATGTGCAGCTTGCGAACAAGGAAAACTACCTAGACAAGGTCATCCGATTGTGACTGATTCAAAAATCGTCGAACCTTTGGAACTTCTTCATATTGACCTTTGTGGTCCTTCGAAAGTTGAAACACTAAAAAAGAAGAGGTACATATTGGTTATTGATGATGATTTTTCCAAGTTTACTTCGGTATATTTTCTTCATTTGAAATCAGAAACAACTCAAATGATGATCGATTTTATCAAACATATCGAATTAAGTTTGATGAACAAGGTTTGTGAAATCAAGAGTGATAATGGATCTGAGTTCAAGAACAAGGTTTTAGATATGTTTTTGGATGACAAAGGAATTTCTCACAACTTCTCCTTTGCTTACACACCTCAATAGAATGGTGTTGTTGAAAGGAGAAATCATTCACTCTGTGAAGCAGCAAGAACAATGCTAACTTCCGTGAATCTTCCATAATATCTCTGGACTGAAGTTGTTTCCACCACCTGCTTTACTCAAAATCGGTCTTTTATTCATAGAAGATTCGATATCACCCCTTATGAAATCATTAACAATAGGAAACCGAATTTTAAATTTTTCCATGTTTTTGGTTGCAGGCCCTTCATTATGAATCTTAAGGATAATCTTTTGAAATTTCAGTCTAAGGCTAACGAAGGCATATTCTTAGCTTTATCTCATAATTCTATGGCATATAGGGTGATCAACAAGAGAACAAGGAAGATCGAAGAAACCTTTAATCTCACATTAGTAGATCACTACGTCAAAAGTGTCGAAAAATGTTTTGCACAACAACCAATCATTGATGAATCAAATTATGAATTTGAAAGTATTAATTCATTAGGTTTTGATTATGATTTAATTTTTGGAACTCTTGGTAGGGCTATTGATGCTGAAATTCATGGTGAGGATAATCGAATTCCTGAAGCATCAAAGCACTCTACAGATTCGACGGTGATACAGCCAATTGTTGATTTACACTCGACAACAAATTCTCTAGTTTATAATGAAAGTCTACCAATTTTATAAACTAATCAAGTGGAGGGGGAGCACTTGAATTCGACTACTCATGTTGAGGGGGAGCATACTTTCGAGAGGGAGAATGGGAGAATGAATGTTGATGTCGAGGGGGAGAATGGGAGAATGAATGATGATGTCGAGGGGGAGCATCAAGAAGATAATTTTGCCGAGGGGGAGAAAAATGATAATCAAAAAAATATTTCAAATAATCAACATGAACTTTTTCATGATTCAACTGATATTGTGTCAATTGCAGGTTCAGAGAATGATGAAACATTCGAAGATGAACCCTTGGACATTGATCCAGCATATCCTTCGGTGGACAAATGGACTCGAAATCATCCAGATGAACAAATTCTTGCTGATCCACAAGTTGGAGTATTAACGAGGTCTCAGATTCATGCAAAGAATCAGGTACTTAATACTCACTAGGAATTGTGCATGTTTAATGTTTTTATTTCGAAAATTGAACCAAAAGCAGTCAAGGCTTCTATGGAACATCCTGATTGGGTTGTTTCTATGCAATCTGAGCTTGCTAAATTTGAAAGACACAAGGTATGGAGATTGATTCCCAAACCAAAAGATGTTTCTATTGTGGGCTTAAATTGGATCTTTAAAAATAAAACTAATAAAGATGTTAATGTTGTTCGAAACAAAGCTAGGCTTGTAGTTAAATGTTATTCGCAACAAGAAGGTATAGACTATAATGAAACCTTCGCCCCTGTCGCAAGACTCGAGGCAGTTCGAATATTTTTAGCCTATGCAGCACACAAGGATATTGATGTCTACCAGATATATGTCAAGTGTGCTTTTCTTAATGGTGAACTCGAAGAGACGGTATATGTTGAACAACCTCCAGGTTTTATTAACGAAGAATGTCCTCATCATTGTTATATCTTAGATAAACCTGTTTATGGGTTATAACAAGCACAAAGAGCATGGTATGCAACTCTTACTACTTTCTTAAAGAAATCGAAATTTAATCAAGGATTAATTCATGCATGTTCAGATTTATGTCGATGATATTATTTTTAGCTCTACTGACCCTGATTTGTCGAGAGAATTTGAAAATTTGATGAAAAGTCCATTTGAGATGAGTATGATGGGGAAGATCAACAATTTTCTGGCATTAAACATTCGTCAGAGCAGAGAAGGAATATTTATCAACCAGAGAAGTACACAAAAAATCTGCAGGAAAAATTCGGAATGATGAATAGTACAAAGTTGAGAGTACCGATGGCTTTTGGAACAAGGCTTAGTCCATCATTGGATAAACCAGCTGTAGACCTCACAATTTATCGAAGGATGATAGGTTCGTTACTTTACCTCACGGAAACTCGACATGATATTATGTTTTCTGCGTGTAATTATGCTAGGTACCAATCGAATCCTAGGGAGCCTCATCTAACTGCTATCAAGAATATATTTCATTATCTTAAAGGAACAACTTCATTAAGACTATGGTATCCTTCGAAGTCAGGCTCTTTCATACAGGCATTCTCAGATGCTAATTTAGGAGGTTGCAATATTGATTGAAAAAGCACAAGTGGTGGATGTTAACTATTGGATGAGAAGTTAGTAAGTTGGCAATCGAAAAAGCAAACATGTGTGTCGATTTCCACAGCAGAAGCAGAATATGTTGTTGTTGCAGCTTTCACTTCACAAATCATGTGGATACAAAGTCAACTATGTGATTATGCAACCAACATGAAGATAATTCCGTTGTATTGTGACTCACAAAGTTCCATTCGCATTTGCCATAATCCTATGCAACATTCGAAAACTAAACACATAGGTCTTCGTTATCATTTTATAAAAGATCACGTTAAAGATGGAAACATAGAAGTTCATTTTGTTAAGACCACTGAGCAGCTTGTTGATATCTTTGCAAAACCCTTAGATGAAAAATATTTTGTGAGAATTCTAAATGGTTTGGGAATGATCGATGTGAATTCAGTTCTAGGACTAATTTCGATATAATGAAAAAGAGGAGGAAAGATGTAGATTCAGCGATTTTGTTCATGATTCAGCGATTATTGTTCATAGTCAACGCTTCGACATGCTTCGCTTTCGACATTATGCACATTGGTTTGAAAACTTATTCACTATTTTAGACGATTTCATAATTTCGCAACTTAGGTAAAAAAAATTCTTCTGAAAAACAAAAATAACAAAAATATTTTTCATTTTTGTAATTATTTTTCAAAATTCAAAAATACCAAAAATATTTTCTTATTTTTGTAATTTTTTTCATTTGAAAACAAAAATCCAAAGGTAAACTTTCGAAACTTTGTACTAGTTAAGATGTCCCTAGAAGTATCTTGCAGCATGTCGACCAAAGCCTCCATAACGCAATGTGTTTCGAAGCCTTAATGGTTTTCTCATCCTGAGAATTCCTTCCCAATTAGGCTGTATTCACATTCGTTCCTGAGCTACCTTACTCATCTCATTGGCGTTAACAGTTAACTGCTTTGTCCATATATATAGCAGAGGTACATTAAATTCTTAAAACCAATCTTTTTCATCTCAAAGATCTTTCACGATCAACACACAATGATATATACCCAAGACATCTCTGGTATAAACCAACTAGGTTATAGGTATGTACAAACTGTGTGTTAATGATCTGGATTCATGAAACCATGATAAAAGTGAAACCCAATATTTTGACACCTATATGGAATTGACGGGGAACTTTGTTCCAGAATGTAACAAAACTTGTGTTTCAGTACCACTTTTCGATACTTCAAATCATATTCTTTCTTTTTGTGTGATCTTGCTAAAATATTTGAAACCCACAACATTTTTACCAAACAAGATCCATATATACTTTTGTTTTGAGGAATATGGTTTCTGTGTAGGTATCTATCTGATTATTTGTTACTTCAAATATTTTTCCAAGCCATACTTGTTCCTGACTACACTTCTCAAACAAGTAATTTCGTTTACAATGTGTTACACTTATGTTTAGATGTGATATGTAATGAAATTTTTACCCACCCATAAAGCCTTATAAAAGATGCCCTTCGATATTTTTTAACAAGTATTCGATTGTACTTCACGGGAAACCGCACAAGCTGTTGATTATCTCTCTTGATAACTAGCGAAACGATCTTTTCCTGGGATCTAACTGGCTTTGTGTCGAAATTTTATTTTCGACATCACGTGAATCAAATTTTTTTAAATTGTCTCTTATCTTTTTCTTTGGCACACATTGCACTCACGAAATCCTTTAGGTTCTGAGTACTACCAACTCAGGCTAACGACTTCGCAAGTCTGGCACATGACTTCAATTTTAAACCCAAAAGTCAAAAGAGCCCAAACTCCATGCCAAAGGTTTTGATACTTATCCACGGGGTACTTTCGAAACGTCATTTGATGTGACGGTTTGGTTATTGTGTGATTTTCTAGGGAAAAGTACTCGTCACTTTTTCCTAGCATGGCGTGCTTTACGGCTACAGGTACAACTTTCTAGGAACATGTGGCATGCTATTAATGACAACTATTTGGAATTCAAATTGCGATTACATATAAAAAGGGAATTGGGGATTTTCTTCCAACTTTACGCTCACAAAAAGATTCACACACGATTTGTGCTATTATGCTCTTTGTTCTTTCCAAAACCCTAACCATGGTTGTTCATCAGTCACAAACCACTGATGATGTCTCGTCTTAACCTCTAATGAAGATTTAAAGCACAAATTACCAAGTTCAAGGAGATGAAAATGTTTATCCGTAGGAATAACAAATGCTCATCGTTATTATCAAGAGTTGTGTTTTGTCTACTGCTATGTTCACTTCTTTTGTTGTTCCTCTTTCTTGGTTATCTATGGCTGGTTCTAAAGCAACATACAACAACACAATGATGGTTGTTACTTTCCAATTGACGAATGACAAGAAGTTTAGACTGTTAAACACGTTTTTTTCCCAAATCTTGAACATTCCCAATTTTGAACCGTTTTACAAATTTACGAATGAACAATTGATTCACATGTTCAATGAGATGGGTTATCAACCTACTCTCACCAAGATTAATGAGTTCAAGAAATCACGGTTGTCGTGTATTTGGAACTTTCTCTTTGCAATCTATCTTCGATAGTTGACATGTCAAAGTGTGGGGTTAGATAAAGCTCCTTTGGAAGTATATGCAATGGTGTATGGCATCTATTATGACCTACAAGTAGATTATGCTACTCAACTGTGGGACAAATTTGACAAAAGTATTGGGAATACTAATTCCAAGGACGGAATTTTGTGTGCTAGGTACTGGAGTCTTATTCTTCAATTCCTGTATGACAAAGTGGGTATTCAAGTGCCCGAAAACGAGTAAATTGTTGGGTTTGCTTTGTATCAATTTCCTAAAACAGTTGAAGATGATGTCGAAGTGTTTCCAAGTGTTGCTAGAATTTCATATGCAATGCTTCGAAAGGTTAATCCTACTAATCCTATTTTGGTGAATTATCTGCTTCAAATTAATACATCTGTTGAAACTGGAGTTTTACTACCGAAGAAAACTGAAGGTCCTTCGAAGAAGAGAAGAGGATCTAAGAAGGAAGCTCAGCCAAGTCCTTCGAAAGTTAGTCCAATTGCAAAAGTGGCGATATCTCCAAAGAAGGTTACTATTAAAAGAAATCCTTCGAAGAAAAGTTCAAAGCCAGTAGTTACTGAAACTATTAATCCTTTGAAGGATGTGGTACCTTCGAAGACTGGTGTTTTAAAAAGACTCAAGAAAATGGCTCACAAACCTCGCCATTCTCCTGAAAGGTCTAGAAATTTTTCACCATCTTTTGTCATAAATCCACGAATTGGTCGAAAGGGTGTTGTCATTCGTGAAGTACCCATACCTAGTTCTCCACAAACGAAGAAAATGCGAGCAGAGGATATGGCCAATAAAATCTCCAAGAAACAGAAGAAGCAGAGGAAACTCATATTGCAAGAAGACTAAATGGATGATGAAGTTTTACCTGAATCTCAATTGAACAATGATCTGATGGGCAATTCTTCACCTGTGAGGGATTCTCCAGTTAAGTTAAATCTCAAGGAGACTGGAAATCCTTATGGCACTGTGAAAACTTATATAGTGTATCAAACCATCAATCAAGGTGAACAACCAAAGATTTCGACTCCTGACTAGACAACTGTCATACCACCCGAAGTTTCGACGACCGAATCATTTCATGAGGAGATTCGAACTTCAGGCATCACTGCAAACGTATCTGATATGGATGAAAATGTCAACAAGGGTGATGGATGCGACATCCCCAATTTCACGGTCAGAAAAGACCAATTTGTTTATGCTTTGTTTTTAAAATCAAAGTAATTATTTAAAGAATACAGTTGCGTAATTTGTTCCCAAAACAAAATATGATAAAAATTATCAAAGCATTTCTTTAAAGAAATGTATTTTCATTATATAACAAAATCTCGGGATGTCATGTTCAATACAGACCAAAAGCATAAACATAACAAAATAGACCTTACAACAGTTATTCATAACTACTGGCCTATAAGCCAAAATCTCTCGTCAAGTCCACCGACTTATACTCTTGTGCCATTACCTGTAATGCAAAGAAAACTGAGTGGGTCAGGCTTGGGAGCCTGGTGAGCATATAGGGTTTTCAACCCACAATAATATAATTATTATTTTTAATTATCAAACAATCAATTCAAATACCCACCCCCATTATCTCTATTTATTTCTTAAATATTTATCCTAAGAACCAATTACCCTTCTCCCATTCATTCCTAAGGATTGCCCTAAGGAACTGGCACAATGTCTAGTGCTGCCAAGGTTCTTAGATTACCTCTGGTGAACACGCAATTCACAATAATTAATGAACACCTAGTTCAAGAACACCTAATGAACACTTAGTTCCAATATTACCTAATGAACACCTAGTTCACAAACACTTAATGAATACTTAGTTCAATTATCCCTGATGAACACTAAGTTCAAATATCTAATGAACACTTAGTTCGAATATCCCTGGTGAACCCAATCACCTAAGGAACATAGAGAATGAAAGCTCTTAGTCCAAACAACGTGATAATAAACTATATCTCGATCGTGCGAAACCACTAATGTTATAAATACATATAAATTATATTTCTAAAACAATATATCCCATCCCGTCGATCCCCACATACTGACCCTATACAATGATCTTACGAGATCTAGCCTAAGGAATCGATATGAACCACAAACTGACGAAGTTGCTTCGGAAATTCCCTAGCAGCAAACGACGATCCATAAAGACATTAATTGAGGGGAATGGAATAAGTTTCACCACGAACCTTTGTTTGTAAAAGAAAGAACCACAAGACAATTATGTCAAGGGTAGTTATCTAGATAACAATGCCTAGGCGTGGTCTGACTATCATGAGGTATTATACCCCCAGACTCTACCTATCCCAACACCGAACTTTGCCTAGCAATGGCCTGAATACATGAGGTATTTAACCCCCTGACGCACCCTATCCAGCAATATAACACCAGACATACCTAGCAGTGGTCTATTACTGGCACAATTTATTAGGCAGTCTACGAAGTTCCCTTAATTACTCAGTGAAAGAAAACGCTGACATATGAAGCTCGGTCGATCACTTCATAAAAGAAACGCTGAATCCAAAGCTCTATCAGAATAAATGTATGGGGAAATACTACTAGAGTACTCCCGTACGCTCCCGTAACCAACACACAAAATTGTCAAAAAGACTTTGTACATGATAGTACTTCTGGCACATTATAGTACTCTTGTATGGGAAAGACTCGTACCCGAGAACGTAATAGTACCCTGGCACAAGCAGCACCCAAGACATAGAGCTTTGAAAAATACCTCGTACATAAAATGTACTTCTGTACGTAGGACGTACTCCACTGATCATCAATCTCACCCCACACGTACTCTTAATAAGAGACTACCCAAATTCCAATCTTAATCGAACTAAACATCCCATTTAAGTCTTAACCCATCACTAGGCAAACCTACAATGTTTATAATCAATTTTTGATATTATCTCCATTTAGGAAACGCTAAATAGTGTATACTTAACACAAGGTTTTAAGTAATAGTATCATATATACACATCTTAACACATATTGAACCATATCTGATTCGCACGTTGTATATTATCAAATACATCTAACATGTATTTCGGACAATGAAAAATACTTCACATACATATGTATATTTCATATTAAAATCAATACTCGTATTTAATATCACGTTCCTAAAAGGGACTATACACATGATACCTTATCGAATGAATACACAGTTCTAAAATACATAATCCGTACTCCAGGATCTTAAATTTGCCTCATTACCTAATCCATATTCCCGGATCTAAAGCTAACCTCTTGATCTAATCCATACCATTGGATCTAAAACTAACCTCCTGCTCTGATCCATACTCTCGGATCTAAAACAAGTTTGTCTCTTTATTCTTTTATCTCATGGTCCAACCCACCTTTTATCACCTACCAACAACCTCATCTACTCATGTTCTACCCAACATATTTTTAGATACAAAATACATATATAGTTTAACTCATTAAAACTTATATAATTCATCCATTCCACAATCATCTCAAATAAACAACAATATATTATACACATAGCACGTATTTCATAGCATATACTTAATATTTATGTGTTAGAAGAAAGTGACCACACACTCACTTGATTAGAAGATGATCGGACAACACTACGACTTGTAGAAGTAGTATTCTTGGGTAGATTTGGAAGATTTTCACAAAAACTGGGCTCCTCGCGGGCAGGGCTTCGGCTCGGGAATCTCACTTCTCGGGATCTTCGGGACTTCGGAACTTGCTTAGGGGCTCGGGATTGATACCGGGGATTCGGGATATAATTGGCACGCAAATCGAGGCAAAAACTAGAGAGAAAGGAAGAAAAATGGCAAAAGAATTGGCTGATCTCGGTTTCTATTTATAGGCTGCTGGGTCTGGGATTGCGTTGGGCGTACTTTTAGAGTACGCTAGGCGTACATAGAGTACGTTGGGCGTAATCTTTGGATAAGCTTTGGTATGCGTGCCACGATCTTCAAAAATTCATAACTTCCGCATATGAGCTCCGTTTTCGACGTACTTTATATCCACGCGTAGGTGAGATTATGCTCTACCACTTTCATTTAGACTCCATTGGCTAATTTTGATTTTATTTTTATTATATTATTTTTAGTAGGCCGGGACAGGAAAATTTCGTTATAAATTCATAACTTCTTCATCCTGTTGGATTAGTGTCTAAGTCCATAACTATTTTGGTATGTACTTGACTCGATGGTGCATGGTCCTTTTGATGAATTATGGAGAGAAAGGATTAAATATGATTTATTAATATATTATGGGAATAATATATTAAAGGAGAAATCATATTGTTTAATTAATATTAGTCAATAATCAATTGGTAATTAGTTTTGTGACTAAAATAGATTAATTAAACTTAAGGGACTGGAATTGTAATTATAAGATAATTCCAATTTGGGCCATGGATTGCCTTATATTATAAGGTGGACGAATTCTATGGGGGAAGCCCATATGAAATCGTCCAAGGCCTTGAGGAAAGGGCTCCATGGGTTGCTTAGGGCTTATGCATCCAAATTAGGGTTTCCTTGTTAGATAACCCTAAATGCCTCCTATATATATGGATCCCTTATGACCCAAAAACGTGGCTAAGACTTCTCTAGGGTTTGTAGATGGTTTTGGGCAGCCTCTATCCTCTCTCCTCTTCATCCTCTTGCTTATGGTGTTTGTTAACCATTAGAGGAGTGACATTTGTGATTCTAAGCTTTCTAAAGTCAATACAAGGAGGAATTGGGATTGTTATTGCTACATAACAATCAAGGTAACATCTTAAACCTATTATCATGTTAATATGATTACTTGAATGCTAGAATTAGGGTTTATAGTCTTGGATATATTGCATGTACAATAGAGAAACCTAGATCCAAGCATTAGGGTTTGTATGAGCACATAGGATGTTCTTAGGACCAAAACCCATCAGTGGTATCAGAGCCTAGACTGGTTTCTACTGTATTGATGCATTATATGATTGAAAAATTCGATTTTTTGGTTTCTGGAGGTTGGACTCACCGAGTCCATAGCTGAACTCGCCGAGTCCATGCTGACTCGACGAGTCCATGCTTGACTCGAAGAGTCAACTCGTCAGATGGGGCTATCTTCGCGATTTCTTGCTGGTTTTGCTTATGGAATGTTGCCTTATCACATTAGATCAATATAAATCCGATTTTTTGATATATATGACTATATTCTTGATCTAATTTAAGATATTTATCAATTAATAAAATATTTATTTCCTTATGTGAAAATTGATTAATTATTTTGATTAAATTGGTAAATTGTTTTGCAAGAAATCACTAAATAAATCAAATATGGATAATTATGTGATTAATTGTTAATTTAGCTTATTTGTTATTTGATCCTTATGTTATGAAATGTTTCATATTTTCCCCTTTAGGTTTTATAGTTTAAATTTGAACCCAAAAGTTTTGTTGTTTCGAAATTTAAATAGTTAAAACCCTAATGTTTTGAAAAAGGTTTCAAAACTTGCCCTCAAGTTTTGGAATTTAAATTTTGATTAATAGTTTAATTTTGATGTATATTTAAATTCTAAACGCTAATGTTTTTGAAATGGTTCAAAACTTGCCCTTAAGTTTTGGAATTTAAAAGTTGATTAAAAGTTTAATTAGGAATGTTAAATTCTAAAACCGTAATATTGTTTTGAAAAGGTTCAAATCACACCCTTATGGTTTTATTAATTAATTAAGGAGTATAATTAAAAGAGGTTTAATAAACCCATAATAGTTTTGGTTTACAATTTAATTGAATTAAGAGTATAATTGTTAAATTAGACCACCTAGTGTTTTCAAAGTGTAAAATACACCCTATACTATGTATAACATTAAAAGTCTAACATTATATATATGTATGAGTAAAAGTCAGTCTTACCGTTAGTAGGCCTCATTCACGAAGTTGGTCTATAAGGGGTGTTGAAGGAAATTGCCTATAAAATGGCGATTGAATGGGTATCCACTCTTACCCACCGCATTCTTGACTAGTGGAGGGTCGTTAGCCGAACGGGTAGGATAGGACAAAACCTTCTATTATAAGTATAATGAAGTACAAAAGTAACTAAATGTTTTACAAATTCCCAATCTTAGTTACTTAGGCGAAAGTAAATTGATGCAATTCCATGAAATTACACTTTGTGCCCTTGCGAAAACGTTAGTGGAGCGTGTGTGGTTTACCAGCACACTAAATGGTTCTAAGCAAAGGTAGCAAAGGGTGACTCAATGTTTGTCATAGTTCGGTGGAGCGTGTGTTGTTTACCGGCACATCGAATAGGTGACTGTAACATGTGAGGGCACCATGTAAGTTTGCATGGTTATTCACACCTGCTTTGTGGTCCTCGGCATCCCAGTCACAAACTAGAGGGGCATATCGAGATTTAAACATGCCATTGAAAGTTCAATGAATCTCAAAGGATCTAAGAGTTTTCGTAGATTTAAAACTTAAATTTCTTTTTCATTTTTCATGGTGAAATTAGTGAATCGTCATTCACTTACCTTCAAATATTCTGCAATTAGGGTTACGGCATCCTTCTCCCGAGTTGTAGAATATTGTGTTGGGTCCTAGCCTTAGTATTTCATTTGGGAAATTTACTAAGGATTCAATCAATCAACTAACTTAAATTTGTTTTCTCCCGTTTTGTAGATGTCAAAGTTCGACAACTATGATTCTCCCAAATCCCGTTGAACAAGCTTTCCACATGAAGATGATATTCCACGATTCAATCGAGGAACAAGAGATCATGTTTCGCTTCCTCCTCCTCTTCCAATTATTCTCCCTTACCCACAAGTTCAAAGGCTTGAAAAGTTCAAGATCACTCAAGCCCTTTTGGCAAGTAAACATAAGGAAGGAAATTCGGTGTATGCAGACGTCCTAGGAATGAAGTCAGACATTGATAAGTTCAGAATGTTGGGATCCGTTGTATGTGAGGAGATGGCTGTTGATTGGGTTCTTCAGTCACTTCGTAAATTGTATAGTAAGTTCGTAAGAGAGTACCATATGATAAACTGCGACGTGACCCTTATAGATCTCACCTATATGCTTATTGCTGCTGAATCAGCAATGGTTTGGCCCAATAGAAAAGCAAAGTTGATTGGTGAATCTGCCTTGAAGACCTCTATGGATATAGACAATGGCAACGAAAGACATGATATGATCGAAAAGTTTGATCATAAGAGAAAGGCAATGTCTGAAGTAGTTCCATGTCCTGTTCCAAAAGAGACAATTTGCTTTTATTGCCAAGAGAAGGGGCATTAGAGACGAAGTAGCACTATTTACCTAAGAGATCTAAGAGATGGAAGAGTCAAAACGTATGGCTTTTCTTTAGGTAAAATTCGTTGACTAACTCTTTTAAGCTCCTATTCTAGATTCTTAATACATAATCTGATAACATTACAATTGATGTTTTATAGAATCGAAGAAAAGAAAGGAAGCTTAAGGGAAGAAGTGAGCAGAATCTAACCGTGAAGAAATGGATTTTGATCGCATTACTTGAAGATTAGATTCTTGAGCTACTACTTAGAGTTAGAATAAGATTGCTAAGAAAGATATATTAGCATAGTTTTTCAATGAATTGCATTTTAAGGACAAATTTTTCCGCAATAAAATAAATTTTGATTTTAAATTTTATTTATTTATCCTTGCAATGGCGTGTATGAAAATTGATGTTAAAATGTTTCTATTGTTAGCAATAATGGAGTTGATTCTTAATGATGTCGTTTGTGGAAATGTCGAGAATTTACCAAATAAGGAGAGTTTCTCATCGCCCAAGTTTCAATTGGACAGAAACATGGAATCATGCAACTTGGTTGCACGATGAATGAGAAATTTCATATTTGGAAATTATACTAATTCATTGACAAAGTGTCGAGTAAAGGACTAGGATATCGAGTACACAAAGTTGTGTGCTGATCAAGTCCACCACAAGAATAATAAAGATATTCGTCGTGATTTACTAAAGGTTTAGTAAATGTGATTATACTTACAAGATTAAGTGTAATTCTGAATTGATTAAAGGGTTTAGATCAATAGCAGAACGAATAAGAAGAATCAAGTAGGCAGAAAGATAAAAGTTTCTCTATTCTAAGAAGAAGGGAGAGTACCTTTATTATGTTTTATGATGAGTCTTAATGATTAAGAACCATGTCTCAATTGATCCTCTAAGTGAGTCTTAGTACAATTGTATGTCTAAGAAGAGGAATCAAGAATTGTAAAATGGTTAAATCAAGAAGTCAATCATACTTCGTTCCAAAACAAGTCTTACAGTTAAGATTGTGACATTGAGTGGAAAAGTATTAAGAAGGTTTATAACATTCATCAAATGTGAAAAGTTGTGATGTCTTGGATAAGACAAAGACCAACTAGGACCAATTTATGAAGTGTTTTGATAAAAGCTACACTAACTCTTGAATATTTGTTTGTCAAGAAATGGTAATTGACAAGAGAATTTTATATGTCAAGGAGTCAGTGGGAGTCTTAATGGTCTTGAAAGGTTTCAAGAACAAATCAAATAAACCTTATCGATCATTACTAGCACACGAGTTGAGGTTTACAACCTATCATTTTGACATTATTTTGTTTCTATGATGTTCCAATTGAGTTAATTATGCATGTGAGTTCTATGAGTTCTCATTTTGAACGCATAAAAGGAAAAGCACCTTAATCAATGAAAGGTACATTGATAGGAAAAGGTGAGCTGCTTAACTTCTTGGAAGACATGGTGGGCAGCTGTGCTACCATAAGGCAAGAAATCAAGATTAAGAAAGTTCGGTCCATATGAGTTTGAATTTGTCATAAACTTTGATTTTAACAAATTCACATGGATAGGAACACATACACCGTTTAAATCTAAGTTTCATAAGATTTCCTCCTTCATGAAAATGATTGTGAGGAAATGCTTTCACTAAGAAAGATTTTAAGAAGATAGTGATTGTAAAATTGCATTCTTGAATTCGATTATGGTTACGGTATCCCTTTCCATAATTTGAATTGTGAGGTTTGGCAATTAGTCTTAATTGTTTAGACACGCATATGAACTATCTAAGGCAAAGGTGTATAAGTTCAAGAAGCCTTGATAAAAGATTATCAAAGCACTAAGTATTAGAAACATGAACTTAAGAAATTCAATAAGCATTGTTTTTCTGAAAGTTAAGTTGTTTCTGAATGCATGTCAAAGCTAGTGGGAGCATAAGTGTTATGTTTATAATAATCATCATGATAGTGGGAGCATAAATGTTATGATTGTATGATTAAGGCACGTATTGCAAGTTGGCAATATTAATTATAGAAAACAAGAGTTATACCTTGCAAAGTAGAAAGGGTTGTAAAGTTGTTTTGCTATAATTAAGGGAGAGAATATTATGCTTCATTTCAAATCTAAAGCCTTAGGTTGTGGAATGTTAATAAATTTAGTCAAAGGTACATAGTGTGTTCTTAAATGTTCGATTATGATTACGGCATTCCTCTTCATAGTTCGAATTTTGAGAACATAGCAAATAAAATATTATGGCAGAAGATTGATAAAGTATCATATCTTTATGTAAGACATTATGCATCGTGTCCCATACGCTTCGGATATAGGATCGATTGCAAATGCTATAATATTTGACCATTCTAAATTTTCCAAATGTCTAGTGCATTTAGACGGAAAAAGGACTAGAATCGGTTTTGACTAAAATAATTAAACAACTATCAAAGGACAATCCAAAGTTCGACGAGGATTGGTTGCTTGTGAGTAGTTGGAAGCATGGTATTAGATGGACCATATCGACATTATTATGAATAGAAAAGATTCTATTAAGAATGAGTTGTCATATGGAAAATATGGAAACGTGTCCATATTGGGAATTGAATATGGAAAATCTATGTCTAGATTAGAAACTTCTATGCAAAAGGATGTTCAAAGGAATGTACTTTGAGTGAGAGACGTCATATCTAAGGAATTGTCTTGTAACAATCTCCGATAGAGGACTTTGTAATATCATTGGCAATAGTCTTTGTGACTTTGGTGCAGTGACATTACGAAAGTATCATTGCATAAAAATGTTAGAATCTAGCATATTCTATAAGTAGCAAGAATTTGATATTCTTTCACTTATGAAAAAGGATTTAGAGTTGTGAAATGAGAATGATTGGAAATGTGTTCAATTTGATCTATTTCACAAAGTAAGAACCATAGGTAAACATTGTGTGAATGCTAGGAGCATGGGACAAGTGTAATAATTCAAGTAAGAAGTTGATTACCCGAAACGACAAATAATGAGTAATTGATATGGTGATAAATAAAAGGTGTTTTATTTATGCTCAAAGGTTTGAGGCCATCTGGGATTAGTATTATTCTTGTGTTTCACTTTGCATGTTTTGACTTTTTGAATAATTTAATTGGTTAGGAACAGTCAAATTATTCGAACGGGCCACAGTCATTCATATGTTGGAAGTAGGTATGAATAAAGACTGTCATGAATTGGTGTGTGGATTATCTAAATAGTATTAGATATAAGCAAATGTTTGCTGCAACGTTCGTGAGTGCTTATGAATATGATTTGAGCATTGGATTAAACCCACACTCACTTGGATCACTCCATGAATTGTATCACGAGTGATTGGTGAGACGATAACATCTTATAATCCTGAAATCGAGATGTGTGAGTTGTATCTTGCAAATCGGTTGCACATTGATAATATGTAAACGCACTAGTAACTTGGTGTTATAAAACATATTAATGTGTGTAATTTGGTGAGTGAGTGCAAGCAAGCATTGTATCAAAGTTTGTCCGTTCCTTTTATCCAAAGTAGTATAAAAGCGATATCTTTGGGCCCCTCGATGATTTAGTGATGACAAACGTAAATGCTCGGCCGGGCTAGGGCTAATTTGATTTGTTCAATTAGTCAGTCGTCATAAATTGGGAATCGATATATAGTACAAAGAGAATGATTAGAAATCATGTCTCATACGATATCAAGAATGGAGGAATATATGATCCCTTATCTAAGGACACGCGTATCTGATAAGATCAGAGTTGACATCGGCTTTGTAAAGCTACGATTGCAGATCAGGATCTGAAGTCATACGCATAATAGTTATTAGACTTATCCAAGTGGGAGACTGTTGGATTAGTGTCTAAGTCCATAACTATTTTGGTATGCACTTGACCCGATGGTACATGGTCCTTTTGGGTTGCCTTCACCAAAGCAACTTGATAGGATGAATTATGGAGAGAAAGGATTAAATATGATTTATTAATATATTATGGGAATAATATATTAAAGGAGAAATCATATTGTTTAATTAATATTAGTCAATAATTAATTGGTAATTAGTTTTGTGACTAAAAGAGATTAATTAAACTTAACGGACTGGAATTGTAAGTATAAGATAATTGCAATTTGGGCCATGGATTGCCTTATATTATAAGGTGGACGAACTCTATGGGGGAAGCCCATATGAAATCGTCCAAGGCCTTGAGGAAAGGGCTCCATGGGTTGCTTAGGGCTTAAGCATCCAAATTAGGGTTTCCTTGTTAGATAACCCTAAATGCCTCCTATATATATGGATCCCTTATGACCCAATAACGTGGCTAAGACTTCTCTAGGGTTTGTAGACGGTTTTGGGCAGCCTCTATCCTCTCTCCTCTTCATCCTCTTGCTTATGGTGTTTGTGAACTATTAGAGGAGTGACATTTGTGACTCTAAGCTTTCTAAAGTCAATACAAGGAGGAATTGGGATTGTTATTGCTACATAACAATCAAGGTAACATCTTAAACCTATTATCATGTTAATATGATTACTTGAATGCTAGAATTAGGGTTTATAGTTTTGGATATATTGCATGTACAATAGAGAAACCTAGATCCAAGCATTAGGGTTTGTATGAGCACATAGGATGTTCTTAGGACCAAAACCCATCACATCCGACGTCTGTTTTCACCTATCTTTTTATCGTTTCACTACAATTGATGAGATCTTCATCCTCTTGCTTATGGTGTTTGTGAACCATTAGAGGAGTGACATTTGTGACTCTAAGCTTTCTAAAGTCAATACAAGGAGGAATTGGGATTGTTATTGCTACATAACAATCAAGGTAACATCTTAAACCTATTATCATGTTAATATGATTACTTGAATGCTAGAATTAGGGTTTATAGTTTTGGATATATTGCATGTACAATAGAGAAACCTAGATCCAAGCATTAGGGTTTGTATGAGCACATAGGATGTTCTTAGGACCAAAACCCATCACATCCGACGTCTGTTTTCACCTATCTTTTTATCGTTTCACTACAATTGATGAGATCTTCGATTCTCGTTTAGACTGTTTCGGCTAAAAACCGCTCAATCTCAAATCGAGTATTCAGGCTGCATACTACTAAGCTGAAACTTAGAAAAATCATAACTTCCTCATACGAAGTCAGATTTGGACGTTCTTTTTATGCACGCTCATGGTTTAACGAACTCTACGACTTTAGTTTAGATTGCTAAGGCTAAATATTGCTCTAACGTAAATTCACTATTTACGTCGCACTGCGTCGTGCCGGTTCTGTTGCAAAACTTCGACAGGTCATAACTTCTTCGTTATAACTAAGATTTAGGCATGCTTTATATGCACGGAAACCTTGTAACATATACTATAACTTAGTTAAGATTATTCATTCTAAATAATCTTTCATCAAAAATCCATTTTTGATGCCTATCGTCTCTAAGTTGACTAGCCCGGATCTACGGGCGTTACAATGGAGTATCGGCAAATGAAGCTCAAGGTAACCATTCTCTAGTTGTATCATCTACATTCGAAACCTCCGTTATTGATACGTCAGTTTCATTACCACCATACGTTGTTCCTAATACATCTCATATCCCTTCATCTACTCATTCTCCTACTTTTGATACCATTATGAAACAACCCATTACATCCTTATTCCCATATCAATCCACCGAAGAACCCAGAACAATTCATGATGATGAAACAGACGATGGAGGGTTCATAGGTTCCTTTGTATATATTGAGTTTGATCCTGGAGAGGAGAATATTCCTGACAATATGCTCATGTCTGGGTAGCAATTGAAGATCTTAAACCAAAAGCTCAACTCTTTACTCCAACTACAAGCTGATACAGTGGTAAACATTTAGTATCTGGTATCAAAGTGGATGTCATGCTGAAAACTCAAGAGCTTCGTCTTCTCAACAAAATTCATCAGTCTGACAAGAACAACGAACTAAGGGTCAAGGATCAATCTGAGACCTTTAATGGAAAATTGAAAGATTTGAAAGCAGTTGCCAAGCAAAGACATGTTCTATTTGTTCAAGATGTGAAGACTGTTTAAAAGGATGTCAATCGAAAGATTGAAGAATTACGCTCAGATGTTGCAAAGGAGTTACAAGATGTGACCAATAACTACTCTTCGATTCGGGAGAAAGTAGATATCATTGTTGAAGTTGTAACAAAAATTGCTTAGTGCTATAATTCCATGCTTCCGAAGATGGATGCACAAGCTGAGTTGGAGTCAAAGCATTTTGGGAAAATTGATTTGTTGCTAGTTAAATTGAAGGCAATGGTTTCGAAGTCTAGCTCTTCATCGCTGTTTACTCCTGAGTTTTTAACTCATAGGTTTTGATTGCTTGAGTCAACCATTCATTCTGAATTGGAACCGCTTTTGAAACTCTTATACTTACTACCAACGGATGTCCCACCTGTTGTCACAGAGGTGCAAGGGGGAGAAAGAAAAGTTGTTGGTGTAAGCAAAGGCGAAGGAGCATCTGGAAAGGATAGTGGAGATGAAAGTGGTGATGCGAAAGTTGTGGGAAAAGTCCTGACAACTCAAATTCCTATAACTTTTCCAAAGAAGACTGGTCCAATTATTTTGACAACTACAACAACAAGACCTCTAGAAAAAAGGATTCTTATTGTGGTTCTAGTTCGTCTTCGAAGCCAACATCCACTAAAGCAGAGAAAGGCAAAGGAAAAGGTTTTGTTATTGAATTGTCAAAGGAAGAAAGAAAAGCAACTATTGAAGCTAAAATGGAAAAATAAGGCCATATTCAAAGTATTCTCAGACTTCGACAAAATGATCCTCCAACTTTTAACAAATGTGATCCAAGGAAACTACATAGCTATGAGAACATTGAAGTTATGTTAGTACAATGATAAATGCATGATTTTGAGAAGAAACCAAAGAAGAGTTATGCAACTGAGAATTCAGATATGAATCAGCTGGACTTTCCCATAAACAAGATGATGTTTGTGTTGGATAAGGTGTCTAAGTCCATCACTATATTTGAGATGTACTACTTGAACCAACCCGACATGGTCCATTTGGGTTGCACTTCACCCGAACAATTGATATGGATAAACTTTTGAGAATAGTATAAGGTATGATTTATTAATATATTATAAGTTCTTATATATTAATCAAAAAATCATATTATTTAATTAGTATTGATCTAAAATTAATTTAGTGATCAAAAGTGTGACTAATTAAATATGGACTCTTGTATTTATATAGTGTGTGCTAATGCTTATTTAGAATGGGATAGGCTAGCAAGGTAAGTCCATGGAGCTTTAACCCATGGATCTCATGGAAACGAAAGGTCATGGGTATCAGGGTTTACATGGATGTAATCCTAATCCATCATACTATATAAAGGAGTCCTTAGCACTTAAAATTGCACTATTTTTTGTGTGAGAACTAAAAGGGACGATTTCAAGAAGAGTTCTACTGTTCTCTCAAGTTTCCAAGGTTTGTGGTGATTTGTTACTTCCATTTGAGGCATCCACATTATTGGTGCTAGGCTCTCAAACTCCAAGCAATCAACCACTACTAAAAGGTATGTAACTCTACTAGCTTATTATGTTTTAAAGTTCCCCATGCCATGCTAGTTAGGTTAAGTACCTTGGAGAAATAAATTTAAATGTATCATAGTAAAACATAGATCCAAGGTTTCTAGGGTTGCATGTACACCATAGGAGTGTTAGAATGCTCAAAACCCTTTAGTGGTATCAGAGCCTAGGCTTGTTTATTTAATACCTGATGCAAATTGTTGAAAAATATTCAAGTTTTCTGCATTTTGCAGCATGAACTCGCTGAGTCCATGGGGGGACTCAACGAGTCCATGATTAAATTCATCCTACTCGTCGAGTAGGTTCGTTCACTCGACGAGTAGGAGCCCCAGAATGTAGATTTTCGAGTTTTGTTGCTGGAAATGGATTAGAAACATTACACTAAACTGTTTTGATGTTATAAAACTTGTTTTAGATAGTGTAATGGTTATGATAATCCATTTTCAATAGCTATTATCAAAATTTCAAGTTTTATATGCTTAATTTATGATTCTTGAAGTTGTTGATATGCATGTTCATGAACTTATGAGTTAGAAGATCATAAGAATTATTTGGAACTTTCTTGTTAGTTTAATTCTTGATCATTGTGTGTTTTAATGTAATCCATAATTTGTTCTCAAGTTATGTATTACCAAAAGTCATCCTTTTAAAGTCCATTAAAGAAACACATAGATTACATAAAATGAAAAGTCTCCCATTTTATTAAACCATTAACTCATAAGTTATGAAAGATGAAAAGTTTTGAAATTTACAAAACATGCCGTCAAGTTTTGGAACATGTAAAGTCACTTTAAAAACTTTAGTTGCAACCCCTAGAATTTTAAAAGTTAAAATTCAACCCTTATACTTTATAAACTTATAAGTTTTAATAATAATTATATATGTATAAGAAAAAGTCGTTTTACCGTTAGTAGGCCTCATTCATGAAGCCGATCTATAAGGGTCGTTAGCCGAACGGGTAAGACAAGGACTTTAAATCGTCATTAAAAGTATGATGAATATAAAGTAACTAAATGTTTTTATAAATTCCCAATCTTATTTCTTTATGAAAATGTGAATAAGGTGCTATCCCATGAAATTACACTTTGTACTTTGATTAAGTCATTAGTGGAGCGTGTGTGGTTAACCGGAACACTAACCTGGACTTAACAAGGTAGGAAAAGGGTGGCTTAAGGTTTATCATAGGCCGGTGGACGATGTGTGGTTAACCGGCGCATCGATTGAGTGATAAACATTAAGGGTACTAAGTAATTGCATGGTTACTTCACAGTTTGGTTTGTGATCCTTGGCATCCCAGTTACAAAACCTGAAGGGCACACTCAAGATTGAAACATGCCATTGAAAAGTTCAATGAATCTCAAAGAATCTAGGAGTTTCAAAACCAATTAAAACCTAATAATTTATTTCATTTTTCATGGTGGAAATTGGTGAATCGTCATTCACCTACCTTCAAATTAATATTTTATGGTTTGGATTACGGCATCCCTCTTTTAGGTTATAAAATATTGTGTTGTGTCTTAGCCTTAATATTACATTTGGGTGTCTTATTAAGGACTATCTCTATATCTAATCTAAATTTGTCTTTCTTCTTAAAAGATGTCTTCCAACAATGTTACTTCTGGCTCAAACCCTACCAGCTCCTTCTCTCTCATGAACCATTGTGGGAGATTCATCTTTGATGGATCCAACTTTATGGATTGGATCAGGAACATTAGGATGGTCACTCCATATGAGGACAAGGAATATGTCCTAGACAAGGAGCTCAAGGAACTCGAGTCGTATGCTACTCCTGAGGAGATAGTTCAATATCAGTCACATGAAAGAGATGCTACCAAAGTGGCATGTATCATGTTGGCCACTATGACAGCCGAGCTCCAAAAGTCCTATGAGGACTACTATCCTTTTGAGATGCACCAGGATTTGATGGACCGCTACCATCAGAGTTCTCTTCAAGAGCGATATGAAATCATCTCCTCTATCATAACAACCCGAATGAAGGATGGTGAACCCATCACGGGCAACATGCAGAAAATGCAAAGGTATGTGGACCGCTTGCAGAAACTAAATGTGAACTTCCCCGAGGAGTTGGCTATTGACATCATTTTGCACTCCTTACCTTCATGTTATGATCAATTCGGTATGACATATCACATGAACAAGGAGGAAGTTACACTTAGCAAACTTCAAGGACTCTTGAAGACCACAGAAAATGGTCCTAAGAGTAAATCGGTTGTTACCACTCCTACTCCTACCATGACTCCTATCTTAGCAATCAGGCAAGGCAAAGGGAAGAAGAGGAAGAGCCCTTCGAAGGGTACCAACGGTAAGACACTTGATGGCTCCTCTTCAAGTGGAACCTAGAAAGGTTTCATCACTCCTTCTGCTAACCCAAAAGAGGATGAATGCTTCTATTTCCATGAACAGTCGCACTGGAAGCAAAACAACCCAAAGTACCAGCAAAATGTTAAGGATGGGAAAGTGAAACCCAACAATGCAGGTACATACACTATCTTGTCTAATAATGCAGCCCATTGTAATTCTTGGGTCTTTGATACAGGTTGTGGTATTCACATATGTACTGATTTGCAGGGACTAAGAAGAAGTGAGAATGTAGAGCATGAGAAGATAAACTTAATCATGGGGAATAGGAAAGTTTCACCAGTCACCAAGATTGGAGTTTATTCTTTGTTGCTAAGTAGTGGGTTAGTGTTATATTTGAATAAGTGTTGTTACTCGTCTGAAATGGCGAGAAATATTACTTCCTTTCATGGTTTGTACAAACAAGGTTTTACCTTCTCATTTGATAATGATAGTGGTAGTATTAATTCTTTCTTTAATAATGTTTTTTTTATTTTAAAGCATTACCTTCTGATGGTGTGTATGAAACTGTGTCGGTTGTTGATAACCTAGGAAATAATGTATTGTGTATCGATTCTTCCACTAGTTTGGGTAAAGCATCATTATGGCACTGTCGACTTGGACATGTAAGCAAGAAACACATAGGCCAACTCCAAAAGGATGGATTCTTGAAGTCGTTTTGTCACACCCCGAAAACCGAAGGCGAAAACATTTCCGGGGTTGACTCCACGTTGAGTATCAAATCCAATGCACATAGTAAGTAAAGCAAACAACCATTACATTACATATATAAAAGTTTACATTTGTTTCAAAAGTAAAGTTAAACAAGTGTGATACACAGTATATATGAACAAAAGTAAGACGAGTCTTCAACGCACTCCTTGTTCGCCAAAAGGGATCATCGGGTACCTGTCTAATGCGGACCTGAGAATACAAGCAGTTTGAAAATCAACATAACACTGGTGAGTTCATAAGCGGTTTTGTTTTTCTGAAAATATACAAGTTCCTTTCTGTTTCTAGAAATGATACACACCAAGAAAATCCCATATTTTCTTAATAGTTGGTTATTGAATCCCAAAATGTAATGTAAAAGATGTACACTGAAAACATGTTTACTCTTGGGAACTGTAAAGTTTAGTTATCTGAAATGTTACACGATTCTAGTTATGTACAAATGTTACCCCAGGAAAATCTCATATTTTCCTGAATGTTGGTTACCAATTGTGAAAGATGTATACTGAAAACCCATTTGTCCTTGTGAAATGTATTAGTTTTAACACATATATAAAACTAATATGCACAAAGTAAATTAATTACTTTATTCATTATTACTATTTTGTAAATCTATGTTATCCAAATTGTAAATTCCATAACCATACGATAGACTAGATATGGAAATAAGTGGTCCACATCACCTTATGACATTCGTCACTCTTGAACCTTTTGGCTCGGCTGTAGCTAGTAGCCAGGTGTGGGGTAGTCAGCCCCGTATAGATCTATACACTCAAGTCACGCTCCTTACCTAAGAGATTCTGGTTACGGGTGCGGTCCTCCACTTGCGTATCTCTGTGGAGTGTTCACCGAGGACGTGTCTCCAATTTATAGGAATAACAAATTTACTAGTAATAATACAGAAAGTTCATGTTATGAACAATAATCCTCCACTCGCGTATCTCTGTGGAGTGTTACCGAGGACAAAACAGTGTACAAAGTTTTATGTTCAAGGTTCAAATGTCATGCTTTTAATAGATATAATGTGGAAAACCATTTGTGAAAATATAAAATACAACATTTTATAACGTTTTTCATAAATAATATGTTTACGTGTTCTGCATGTTCAAACGGTTATCTGCTACGATTATCAGTGTTAAAAGCATATGTAATATGAAATACAACACATGTAAAACTAGTTTTGAGTACAAGTATTCCTTGTACTTTGCTTGTAATCTCCCCCTGAAAACAGTGAAAAACATTGAAAAAGGGTAGGGGTATGAACTCACCAGACGAGATAACGCGACGGTTTAGATGTTAAATGTCGGGTTGGGGCTTGATAACGCGTGAGGTTCCTATGTAATATGAAATGGTATACAAATGTATCTAATTAGACTTTAAACCACTAATTAGATATTATAATACACTCCAATGAGCGAAAACACTTCAAATCAAGTGTTTGGAATGACCCAGGTGACATCTACGAACATGTATGGCTTAGGAATGGAGTTTACTCTTCAAGAGTAAACTCTTAGAAGAGTTTATGGCCCTAAGACCATAATTACATGAGTTCATGGCCGTGAACTCATGGTTGGTAGGTTTTATGGTGCTAAATGGTCCAAATACACTTGGGAAGGGTTGGTATGATTTTTTTCTAAGGCTTGGGAATGAATTAATTCACCAAGAACACCATCAAAGGGAGTTTGCGGCCCTAAAATAGGAGTTTATGGCTGTAAGCTCCTATACCTCTCTTAATTTAATGATTTAGTGGCCTTAGATTAATCACATGTGATTCAAACAATTTTTACAAGCCTTAACATGAATTTTGGGCACCATTTGACTTATGTTTAGGAGTTTACGGCTCTGGAACCCATTCTTGGGGGGTTACGGCTGTAAACACTCAAATGGAGGGTTTTTATCATGTTTAAGGTCCCCAAATCGATTGTGGTTGGTTCTAGGATTTATTCCAAGGCTAATGGTGTGTTTAAATGGCTTTTAAACACTTGGTTTTGAGTTTACTCTCCATGAATGATGATTTTACGGCCCAAGCATGTTCTTGGGCAGTAAACTCATGTTTACTCCTCAAAATTCATGTTTAAGGTGTTCCAATTCCGAATTGGTAAGCCATAAAAAGTCATATCTAAGTCCCAAGATTGGTTTGGAGGGCTTTTAAGGCTCAAAAACCCATTTTTATTTGTGTTTACGGCCCAAGCATGCTCCAGGGCCGTATACTCATGAAGATGGTCCTTTTCCAAAGAATAAACATGAATTTGAAGGCTAATGATGCTATATTATGAGTTAAGGAAGTTACCTTGAAGAATTTGAGCCTTAAATTGATGTTTTTGGACTTAGTTCTTTGGTTGAGGAGAGAGGTTAGAGAGAGAGTAGTGAGAGAGAGAGAAAAAGCTTCTAATGGAAGCTTAATCTTCATTAAATAGTGTCTATGATTTGGACACAGTGGAATTCTACCCGATACCGACGTTAGATGTGGCTTTCGGTCGCACCCGATCAAATTGCTGTAACCCGATATGGTTGATTCTAAAAAATTTTCCGATTACTAGAATGGGGTGTTAATGTGAGTTCTAATTGCGTTTGGACACCCATTAAGTCATAATAACAAACTCAAATTAATGAATTAATTAATTAATGTAAACGGAAACAAATTTGGAAACGACGAATGGATTTACGAAATGGGTTACGATAAGGATTACAAATAATAGTACGAACTTCGGGTTGTTACATTATCCCCCCATTAGAGGGAATTTCGTCCAGAAATTCAGAATCAAGATACAAATCATTGATCTGGAAAGAGATGCGGACACTTTTGTTTCATTGAGTCTTCACGCTCCCAAGTGAATTCCGGTCCCCGCTTGGCATTCCAGCGAACCTTCACTATCGGGATGCGACTTTGCTTTCTACGTTTGACCTCTCGATCCATGATTTCTATCGGTTCATCTATGAAGTTCATGTTTTCGTTAATTTCGATCTCGTCTAAGGGAATCACAAGGGTTTCATCGGATAGGAACTTCTTGAGATTTGAGACATGGAAGACGGGATGGACGTTACTGAGCTCATGAGGTAATCGAAGTTTATAGGCTACAGGACCGATCCTGGCGAGGATCTCAAAGGGTCCAAAGTACCTCAGATTAAGTTTCCCACGCTTTCCAAAGCATACCATGCCTTTCCAGGGCGAGACCTTCAACAGGACACGGTCTCCAATCTAGAATTCCAGAGGTTTCCGGCGATTATCTGCGTAGCTCTTTAGGCGATCACGTGAGGCTTTCAATCGTTCTCAGATTTGGATGATCTTCTCAGTGGTTTCGCAGATGATTTCAGGACCAGTGAGAGCACTATTGGGTACTCGACTCTTGGCTAGCTGCGTGTCCCCTACCTCTGCCCAGCACAGAGGGGATCTGCACTTGCGACCATAGAGGGCTTCAAACGGGGCAGTCTTGATACTGGTATGGTAACTGTTGTTGTACGAGAACTCGATCAAAGGTAGATGCATGTCCCACGACTTTCCGAAATTGATGACACATGCTCTAAGCATGTCTTCCAGGGTTTGGATAGTTCTCTCACTCTGTCCATCGGTCTGTGGATGATAGGCCATACTCATGTCTAGCCTAGTTCCAAGTGCTTTCTGAAGGGACTGCCAAAACCTTGAGGTAAACCTGTTATCTGGGTTGGAGATAATGGACGCAGGTACACCATGCAATCGGACTACTTCCTGGATGTAGATCTGCGCGAGTCTTTCCATCTTGAATGCTTCTTTGATCGGAATGAAGTGAGCAGATTTTGTCAAACGATCGACAATTACCCAAATGGTGTCGAACCCACTCGGACACTTGGGTAACTTGGTAATGAAGTCCATGGAAATCATCTCCCATTTCCACTCGGGTATCTCGGGTGGCTGGATCAGACCTGAGGGTTTCTGGTACTCAACTTTCACCTTGGCGCATGTCAAGTACTTGCCCACAAATGTAGCGATCTCAGCTTTCATGTTGGGCCACCAGTATTGTTTCTTAAGATCTAAGTACATCTGGTCCGAACCTGGGTGAACAGAGTATCTGGTCTTGTGTGCTTCCTCCATGACAATCTCCCTGAATCTTCCGGACTTTTGAATCTAGATTCGGTCCATGAAACAGTAGACTCTGTCACCTCTGATCTCAAGTTTCTTATCCATTCCCCTCAAGGCCTTGATTGACACGTTCTCGGGTTTAAGGGTGTCTAACTGGGCGTCTCGGATTTGCATGGATAAGTGGGAATGGATAGTCATCGTCAGGGTCTTCACCTTTCGACTTGAACTCTCTTTTCGGCTAAGGACATCTGCCACCACATTGGCCTTGCCGGGATGGTAACGGATTTCACACTCATAGTCACTGAGTAGTTCTACCCATCGTCGTTGCCTCATGTTTAAGTCTTTCTGATCGAGGATGTGTTGCATGCTCTTCTGATCAGTGAAAATCATACACTTGGTTCTGTAGAGATAATGTTGTTGGATAAGGTGTCTAAGTCCATAACTTATTTGGTATATACTTGACCCGACCCGGCATGGTCCATTTGGGTTGCATCTCACCCGAACTATTTATGGATAATTTTATGAGAGTTATACACATATTTTTATTAATATATTATAAGTTATAATATATTAATATGAGGTTATGTTATTTAATTAGTCTTAGTCTTAAATTAATTATGAATTAATTTAGAGATTAAAAGGAAGACTAATTAGATTGTGGGCTATTGGTTTTATATGGTGTGGGCTAACACTCATTTGTTAATGGGTTAGGCTTGTATGGAAGTCCATGGATGATTCATGGAGCTTTTAACCCATGGATCCTTGGAAAAGGAAAGGTCATGGGTTATTAGGGTTTCACCCTAACCATGCACACTATATAAGCATGCTTATGTTGCATGAAATAGCCACTAGTGTGGTTTTGTGTGTGTGGCCGTTTTTTATGTGTGTATACACTCTCTCAAAGTTTTCCAAGAGTTTGTGGTGATTTGTGATTCCATTTGAGGCATTCACACTATTGGTGCTTGGCCCTCAAACTCCTTAGGAATCAAACTCATCATCAAAAGGTATGTAATCTTATCTAATTCTTTTATGTTTAAAAGTACCCCATGCCATGTTAGATAGGTTATGAACCTTGGAAAATTATTATTTTGCATGTATTTAGACAAACATAGATCCAAGGTTTATTAGGGTTGCATGTACACTTAGGAAGTGTTAGATTGCTCCAAACCTAGCAGTGGTATCAGAGCCTAGGCTTGCTTGTTTGATACTTGATGCAAAATAATAAAATAAAAAAAAAAAAAAAACAGAATTTCGACTTTTGCTGCTGGAAATGGACTAGAAATATTACCCTAAACTGTTTTGGTGTTTTAAAACTTGTTTTAGTTGGTGTAATGGTTATTCTAATCCATTTAGAATAGCATATATCAAAATTCCATGATTTTATGTGTTCATACAATTCTTGAAATTTTGATGATCATGTTCATGTTCTTATGAATTTAGAAGATGATAGGAATTATTTGTTGAATTGATTAGAATTAATTCTTGGTCATTTATGTGTTTTAATGGAGTCCATAATTTGTCCTCAAGTTATGGATATCCAAAGGTCACTTTTCTTTAACACACATTAAACACATAAGTTACATAAAATGAAGAGTCTTCATTTTTATGAACCTTTAATTCATAAGTTATGAAACGAAAAGTTTTGGATAGCGGATGTTCATGTTCATATGAGTTTTGTTAGATCATAGGAATTATTTGCAAATTGTTTGTTAGTTAATTCTTGATCTTAATGTGTTTTAACGGAATTCTTAATTTGTCCTCAAGTTATGGAATTCCAAGAGTTTTTCTTTTAAATGTTTTTAAGAAGTTGTAGGTTACATTTTCTTGAAGAGTTTTTCCCATAAATGCTTTTGTGGACTTCATAACTTGTCATCAAGTTATGGATTTCCAAGAGACTCTTCATTAAAAGCTTTAAAACACTTAATTAAAACTCATAAGTTATGAGTATCCAAAAGTTTATGAATTGTTCAAAACTTGCCCTCAAATTTTGGAATTTGTAAAGTCTCACACAAACTTTAATTCCATACCCTAGAAGTTTTAAAAGTTCAAATTCTACCCTTATACTATTTATAAGATTAATGGTTAATTATTATATATATGTATAAGAACAAGTCGTTTTACCGTTAGTAGGCCTCATTCACGAAGCCGGTCTATAAGGTGGGTATAAGGTTGTTGCCTATAAAATGGTGACTTAATGGGTGTCCACTCTCATCCACCGCTTGCTTGATCGGTGGAGGGTCGTTAGCCGAACGGGTAGGACAATGACTTTAAATTCTCATTAAAAGTATAATGAATATTATAAAGTAACTAAATATTTTTTTATTTAATTCCCAATCTTAGTTACTTTAGGAAAAATGTGAATTTGGTGCTAGCCCATGGAATTCACACTTTGTACCTTACCAAGTCGTTGGTGGAGCGTGTGTGGTTAACCGGCACACTAACTTGGACTAGTAAGGATCACGAAGGGTGACTTAATGTTTGTCATAGATCAATGGAGCGTGTGTGGTTAACCGGCACATTGATTGGGTGATAATATTAAGGGTACCAAGTGAATTGGTATGGTTATTCACACCTTGTTTTGTGATCCTCGGCATCCCAGTCACAAAATTTGAGAGGGCACACTCGAGATTGAAACATGCCATTGAAAAGTTCAATGAATCTCAAAAGATCTAGGAATTTCAAATCCAATTAAAACCTAATAAATTATTTCGTTTTTCATGGTGGAAATTGGTGAATTGTCATTCGCCTACCTTCAAATATTTTATAGCTTGGATTACGGCATCCCTCTTCCAAATTATAAAATATTGTGTTGGGTCCTAGCCTTAATATTTCATATTGGGTGTTATATTAAGGACATTGAATCAACTAACTTGATTTTCTCCCATTATAGATGTCTAGTTCAGACAACTATGATCTTCCCAAATCTCTTGAAGATGGTGTCCCTCAACATCATGCTTCACTTCCTCCACCTCCTCCAATTATTCTCCCTCACCCACAAGTTCTTGAAAAGTTTAAAGTCACTCAATCCCTATTGGCAAGCATAGTCTATGTGTGCTCACATCTTGGAGATAAAGTCACATATTGACAAGCCGAGAGAGTTGGGTGTCAAAGTCTCGTGAAGGTTGGATGTTCAATCACTTTCTTAGTAACATAGTGAGTCTCTTTGGGACTACTATGAGACAGACTATGACATGACCCTTAATGATGTTATCTATTTGCTTGGTGTTGTGGAATCAGCAATGATTTGGAACACCAGTAAAGCAAATTTTATTAAAAGAGCAACTTCCCAAGTCTTAAATGGACATTGACAATGGTAGCATTGGATATCTAGAAAAGGATTTCTCTTCCCAATGGAAAGGGATCGGCCATAGTCAACTCGGTTGACCAAATGGTAAAGAGAAAGGCTAAGTCTGAGATAGTCTCATGTGCCATTACCAAAGGGTCCATGTGTTTTGTTGCCAAAGGAAGGGGCATTGGTTGCGAAGCTGCCCTATTTACCTGAAAGATCATAAGATTGATCAAGTCAAAAAGTTTGACTCTACTTCGGGTAAAGTCCACGGTCTAACTCTATTAAGTTCCTATTTGGAGATTCTTATTACATAATGTGAATGGGTCACATGCTGATGTTTTAAGAATCAAATAGGAAGCTTAAAGTAAGTATATGTTGATTCTGATTGCGAAGGTGGGTTTCGATCGCATGGTTCGGTAATCAGAATTTTGAGCTGTTGCTTAAGAGTTATCATATATTGCTTATGAATAGATAACAACAAGGTTTTCATGTGGATTGTAAGGATAAGTTTTTCCGCAAAGTTTTAAAAAAAAAAAAAAAAAGGGGGGTTTTAATTTTATTTATTTTAAAAATATCCTTACAATGGCATCTGTGGAAAATTGTTGCTTATATGTTTCCAGTAATAGCAATATTGGAAAGTGGATTTGATTCCTTCATTTGTGGTAGTGTCTGAATTTACCGAATGAAGAAAGTTTTTCATCACCCAAATTTCAATTGGACAGAAACTTGGAATCATACAAGTTGTATTGTATGATGAATGAGAATTTTCATCTTTGAAAATTAAGACTAATTCTTTGATCACTTGTATATGTGAGTTAATTGAAGGACTGTGGAATTAGGTACACTGGGTGTGCGCTGGTCAAGGTCCTGTTGGGTTTTGAGCATTCTAACACTTCCTAAGTGTACATGCAACCCTAAATACCTTGGATCTATGTTTTCTCTATTATACATGCAAATAAGAACTTCCAAGGTATTATCCTAATCTAGCATACAAAACAATGACTATAGCAAGATAGAATACATACCTCTTTGATGTAGAAAGTCTTCATGAAGCTTGAGTGCCTAGTGCCCCAAGTGTGACACCTCAAATGGAATCACAATCATCAAAACACTTGGAATGATTTGAGAGAATTCTACACTCTTCAAAATCGGCTAGCCCTTTCTTCACTATCTCTAGTGGCCGATTTGTCCTCAATAATA
Source organism: Lactuca sativa (assembly GCF_002870075.4). NCBI lineage: Eukaryota > Viridiplantae > Streptophyta > Magnoliopsida > Asterales > Asteraceae > Lactuca > Lactuca sativa. Next base: position 150,458,498 of record NC_056628.2, on the reverse strand, counting down.
AGATGCTTATATAGTTATACAATTAGTGAAAACCCTAATTGTCATGACTTTCCATTTCCTTGGATCCATGGGTTCAAATACACCATGGAGCATCCATGGACCATCCTATGGGTTTTAGCCCAACTTGATTATCCATGGAGCATTAGCCCACTATACAAGTATGGATGATTTCCACAATCAACCCATATATTTAATTAGTCTTCTTTTGATCACTTAATTAATCCTAGATTAATTCTTGATCAATACTAATTAAATAATCTTATTATTCTTATTATTAATATACTAGAACTTATAATATATTAATAACCATAAGTGTCTTATTTCTCTCATTCAAGTGCATGATGGTATGCAACCCAAATGGACCATGCCGGGTCAGGTCAAGTCTTACCAAATATAGTTATGGACTTAGACATTAATCCAACAGGTCCACCACAAAGATTGATTTGTCATGATTTACTAAAGATTTGAAAATATGATTATACTTAGGTTAAGTATAATTCTGTAACATTGGAAAGGTTACAATGTATGACAGAACAAATGAGAAGAATCAAATTAGGCAGAAAGATAAAAGTTTCTCAAATCTGAAAGGATGCGAGAGTACTTTAGTATCGTATTTCATGATCATCTTAATGATTATGAAACCATATCACAAATTCATACTCTAAGGACGTCTTAGTGCATTGTTATGGCTAAGAAGAGAGGTCATGAATTGTTGGATTGGTTAAGATCGAGAAGATGAGTCATACTTCGTTCCAAAACAATTCTTAGAGTCATACTCCAAGATTGTAACATTGAGTGACATAAAGTAAGGTTTAAAACACTTATCAAATGTAGTGTAGAATGTTTCTACCCTTGTACATTTGAGATTGGTAAGTTGTGATGTCTTGGATGAGACAAAGACCAACTAAGACCAATTGTGTGAAGTATTAGTCTTGATAAGAATCCGCACTATCCCTTGAATATTTGTTTTGTCAAGGAATGGTTCTTGACTGGGGAAACTTATATATCAAGGGGACAGTGGGAGCCTTAAAGATCCTGAAAGAGTTTCAAGATTTAATCAAGAGTAAAACCTGTAATTTATCACTAGCACACGACTTAAGGTTTGCAACCTATCGTGTTGACATAATTCTTATTTCTATACCTACTTCAAATAAGTTGAATTTGCATGTGAGTTATCAGAGTTCAACTTGGAAGCATTGGTGGGCCTTGTGCTACCAAGGTGACAAGAAACTAAGATTGAACAAGTTTAATCCATGTAAGGCTGAATTTGTCACTAACCTTATCTTGTGATTATGGTTTTGACAAATTCACATGGATAGGAACTCATACACTACAAAATCTAAGTGTCATAAGGTTTCTCTCTGATTCATGAAAATGATGGTGAGGAAACGCTTTCACTAAGTAGATTTTACGTAGATATCAATTGTGTTATTTGCATTTTCAAAAGTCGTTAGTGGAGCGTGTGTGGTTAACCGGCACACTAACATGGACTTGTGAGAAATGGCAAAGGTCTGAGAAATTGAGACTATGATTATGGCATCCCTTTTCATAGTTCTTGAAATTGCTTAGACACACATGTGAGCTATCTAAGAAAGGGTGTATGAATCTAAATTTCAGAAGTCCAGCAAATTTCTGGAAATATGTCAGAGCTATTGGGAGCATAAGTGTTATGATGATAATCATCATGTTAGTGGGAGCATGATTATTACGTTTAGTGTTGCAAGTTAGCAATGTTAATTATAGAAAACAAAGTTTTAATTTGTGAAGTTGCAGGGGTTGAAAAGTTGTTTTGCTATAATTAAGGGAGAGGAAATTATACTTCATTTCAATTCTAAAGCTTAGATTGAGATTTTAATCATCTTTAGTCAAGAATATATATATATATATATATATATATATATATATATATATATATATATATATATATATATATATATATATATGAATTTTATGTTGGAATGGTTCAACTTGAAGAAATTCTATATATATTGCGTTTTCAAAATTCGATTATGATTACGGCATCCCTCTTCATAGTTAAATTTTGAAAATATGGCAAATTAAAAAAATATTATAGCAAAAGACTTGTCTAGTATCATGTCTTTATGTCAAACATCATGAATCGTGTCCCATATGCTTCGGATATAGGATCGATTGCATATGCTATAATATTCATCTTTTCTAAATTTTCCAAATGCTTAAGGCATTGAGAGGGGAAAAGTCTAGAGCTGGATATGACTAAAGTGATTAAGCAATTGTCGAGGACGATCTGAGGTTCGCCAAAGATTGGTTGCTCAGGGAAAGTTGGAAGTATGATGTAAGTTGTCGGAAAGGACCATATTGACATATTCTGAAAAGAAGTAACTCTTGTTCGAAAGTAATAGTCAAAATGGGACTATGGAAATGTCTCCATAGGTGGAAGTTATTCAATCTATGTAAGATTAGAAAACCTTAATGCAAGAAGGATGTTCAAAGCAATGTACTTTGAATATGAGACTTCCGTTCCATAGACGTTGACCTTCTTTGGAATACTCTGTAATGGCTAGTGACAAGGTTTTGGTGACTTTGTGTATAATCATTACAAGAGGAACATTGCATAAAAGTTTAAAATCTAACAGATTTTTTGGTAAATGATAGGAATTGGGGATTCTCACATTTACAATAAGGATTTGGGATTGTGAAATGAGTATCAATGGAATCATGTTCAATTGATCTACATAACAATGTAAGGATCATAGACAAACATAGTGTGCATACTTGGAGTATGGCATAATTATTGTTTAGAAAAACAAAGTGTACATGCTAGGAGCATGGGACGACTGTTGTTTTTATTCAAATCTTAAGTTGATTGTTTGAAACATTATACAATGAATAATGTGTAATCAATATGGTGATAAATAAAAGGTGGTTCTATTTATATTCAAAAGGGTTCTGAGACCATATTGGATTCGATTATTATTGTGTTTCACTTTGCATGTTTTGACTTCCAAAATAGCTAGGTTATTCTTTCCGAATGACTAAGTTATTTAAACACTCCACAGTCGTTCATATGTTGGAAGTAGGTATGAATCAAGACTGTCATGAATCGAGTTTGTAGATGGCTAAATGGGTTTAGTCATAGCAATGGTTGCTACAACATTCATGAGTGCTCATAAGTTATGAGTATTGGAATAAACCCACGCTCACTTGTATCACTTCATGGAATTTATCTCAAGTGATCGTGAGACGGTAATATCATATAAATCTTGAAACCTAGAGATATGAGTTGTTACCTATGAGTTGGTTGTGCATTGATTGCACATAAACGCATCAGTAACTTGATGTTATAAAACGTGCCTTTGTGTACAATTCAACAAGTAGTAGAACAAGCATATGAGTCGAAGTTTATCTGTTCCTTCTAAAAATAGAAGCGATATCTGGGCCCCTCGATGATTTTGTTGTGACCTATGTACCGGCTGGTCAGAACTAAAATTGATGTGTTCGATTAAGTTCTTTGTCAAACAAATCAGAAATCGGGAAACAAACTGTTGGACAATAAGTACGACGTTGTTCCATGTATTTGGCCGGCTGATATCATGAGAACAGAGGATTATACGATCACTTATCTAAAATGGCGCTTCATAGTTCAACGGAGTTTTCGAGAGCTACGATTGCAGGTTGGTTCCTGAAGTAACATACGAAAATATAGTTATTAGACTTATCCAAGTGGGAGTCTGTTCTATAAGGTGTCTAGGTCCGTAACTTATTTGGTATATACTTGACCCGACCCGGCATGGTCCATTTGGGTTGCACCTCACCCGAACTATTTATGGATAATTTTATGAGAGTTATACACATATGTTTATTAATATATTATAAGTTATAATATATTAATATGAGGTTATGTTATTTGATTAGTCTTAGTCTTAAATTAATTATGAATTAATTTAGAGATTAAAAGGAAGACTAATTAGATTGTAGGCTATTGGTTTTATATGGTGTGGGCTAACACTCATTTGTTAATGGGTTAGGCTTGTATGGAAGTCCATGGATGATTCATGGAGCTTTTAACCCATGGATCCTTGGAAAAGGAAAGGTCATGGGTTATTAGGGTTTCACCCTAACCATGCACACTATATAAGCATGCTTATGTTGCATGAAATAGCCACTAGTGTGGTTTTGTGTGTGTGGCCGTTTTTTATGTGTGTATACACTCTCTCAAAGTTTTCCAAGAGTTTGTGGTGATTTGTGATTCCATTTGAGGCATTCACACTATTGGTGCTTGGCCCTCAAACTCCTTAGGAATCAAACTCATCATCAAAAGGTATGTAATCTTATCTAATTCTTTTATGTTTAAAAGTACCCCATGCCATGTTAGATAGGTTATGAGCCTTGGAAAATTATTATTTTGCATGTATTTAGACAAACATAGATCCAAGGTTTATTAGGGTTGCATGCACACTTAGGAAGTGTTAGATTGCTCCAAACCCAGCAGTGGTATCAGAGCCTAGGCTTGCTTGTTTGATACTTGATGCAAAATAATAAAATAAAAAAAAAAAACAGAATTTCGACTTTTGCTGCTGGAAATGGACTAGAAATATTACCCTAAACTGTTTTGGTGTTTTACAACTTGTTTTAGTTGGTGTAATGGTTATTCTAATCCATTTAGAATAGCATATATCAAAATTCCATGATTTTATGTGTTCATACAATTCTTGAAATTTTGATGATCATGTTCATGTTCTTATGAATTTAGAAGATGATAGGAATTATTTGTTGAATTGATTAGAATTAATTCTTGGTCATTTATGTGTTTTAATGGAGTCCATAATTTGTCCTCAAGTTATGGATATCCAAAGGTCACTTTTCTTTAACACACATTAAACACATAAGTTACATAAAATGAAGAGTCTTCATTTTTATGAACCTTTAATTTATAAGTTATGAAATGAAAAGTTTTGGATAGCGGATGTTCATGTTCATATGAGTTTTGTTAGATCATAGAATTATTTGCAAATTGTTTGTTAGTTAATTCTTGATCTTAATGTGTTTTAACGGAATTCTTAATTTGTCCTCAAGTTATGGAATTCCAAGAGTTTTTCTTTTAAATGTTTTTAAGAAGTTGTAGGTTACATTTTCTTGAAGAGTTTTTCCCATAAATGCTTTTTTGGACTTCATAACTTGTCATCAAGTTATGGATTTCCAAGAGACTCTTCATTAAAAGCTTTAAAACACTTAATTAAAACTCATAAGTTATGAGTATCCAAAAGTTTATGAATTGTTCAAAACTTGCCCTCAAATTTTGGAATTTGTAAAGTCTCACACAAACTTTAATTCCATACCCTAGAAGTTTTAAAAGTTCAAATTCTACCCTTATACTATTTATAAGATTAATGGTTAATTATTATATATATGTATAAGAACAAGTCGTTTTACCGTTAGTAGGCCTCATTCACGAAGCCGGTCTATAAGGTGGGTATAAGGTTGTTGCCTATAAAATGGTGACTTAATGGGTGTCCACTCTCATCCACCGCTTGCTTGATCGGTGGAGGGTCGTTAGCCGAACGGGTAGGACAATGACTTTAAATTCTCATTAAAAGTATAATGAATATTATAAAGTAACTAAATATTTTTTTATTTAATTCCCAATCTTAGTTACTTTAAGAAAAATGTGAATTTGGTGCTAGCCCATGGAATTCACACTTTGTACCTTACCAAGTCGTTGGTGGAGCGTGTGTGGTTAACCGGCACACTAACTTGGACTAGTAAGGATCACGAAGGGTGACTTAATGTTTGTCATAGATCAATGGAGCGTGTGTGGTTAACCGGCACATTGATTGGGTGATAATATTAAGGGTACCAAGTGAATTGGTATGGTTATTCACACCTTGTTTTGTGATCCTCGGCATCCCAGTCACAAAATTTGAGAGGGCACACTCGAGATTGAAACATGCCATTGAAAAGTTCAATGAATCTCAAAAGATCTAGGAATTTCAAATCCAATTAAAACCTAATAAATTATTTCGTTTTTCATGGTGGAAATTGGTGAATTGTCATTCGCCTACCTTCAAATATTTTATAGCTTGGATTACGGCATCCCTCTTCCAAATTATAAAATATTGTGTTGGGTCCTAGCCTTAATATTTCATATTGGGTGTTATATTAAGGACATTGAATCAACTAACTTGATTTTCTCCCATTATAGATGTCTAGTTCAGACAACTATGATCTTCCCAAATCTCTTGAAGATGGTGTCCCTCAACATCATGCTTCACTTCCTCCACCTCCTCCAATTATTCTCCCTCACCCACAAGTTCTTGAAAAGTTTAAAGTCACTCAATCCCTATTGGCAAGCATAGTCTATGTGTGCTCACATCTTGGAGATAAAGTCACATATTGACAAGCCGAGAGAGTTGGGTGTCAAAGTCTCGTGAAGGTTGGATGTTCAATCACTTTCTTAGTAACATAGTGAGTCTCTTTGGGACTACTATGAGACAGACTATGACATGACCCTTAATGATGTTATCTATTTGCTTGGTGTTGTGGAATCAGCAATGATTTGGAACACCAGTAAAGCAAATTTTATTAAAAGAGCAACTTCCCAAGTCTTAAATGGACATTGACAATGGTAGCATTGGATATCTAGAAAAGGATTTCTCTTCCCAATGGAAAGGGATCGGCCATAGTCAACTCGGTTGACCAAATGGTAAAGAGAAAGGCTAAGTCTGAGATAGTCTCATGTGCCATTACCAAAGGGTCCATGTGTTTTGTTGCCAAAGGAAGGGGCATTGGTTGCGAAGCTGCCCTATTTACCTGAAAGATCATAAGATTGATCAAGTCAAAAAGTTTGACTCTACTTCGGGTAAAGTCCACGGTCTAACTCTATTAAGTTCCTATTTGGAGATTCTTATTACATAATGTGAATGGGTCACATGCTGATGTTTTAAGAATCAAATAGGAAGCTTAAAGTAAGTATATGTTGATTCTGATTGCGAAGGTGGGTTTCGATCGCATGGTTCGGTAATCAGAATTTTGAGCTGTTGCTTAAGAGTTATCATATATTGCTTATGAATAGATAACAACAAGGTTTTCATGTGGATTGTAAGGATAAGTTTTTCCGCAAAGTTTTAAAAAAAAAAAAAAAAAAGGGGGTTTTAATTTTATTTATTTTAAAAATATCCTTACAATGGCATCTGTGGAAAATTGTTGCTTATATGTTTCTAGTAATAGCAATATTGGAAAGTGGATTTGATTCCTTCATTTGTGGTAGTGTCTGAATTTACCGAATGAAGAAAGTTTTTCATCACCCAAATTTCAATTGGACAGAAACTTGGAATCATACAAGTTGTATTGTATGATGAATGAGAATTTTCATCTTTGAAAATTAAGACTAATTCTTTGATCACTTGTATATGTGAGTTAATTGAAGGACTGTGGAATTAGGTACACTGGGTGTGCGCTGGTCAAGGTCCTGTTGGGTTTTGAGCATTCTAACACTTCCTAAGTGTACATGCAACCCTAAATACCTTGGATCTATGTTTTCTCTATTATACATGCAAATAAGAACTTCCAAGGTATTATCCTAATCTAGCATACAAAACAATGACTATAGCAAGATAGAATACATACCTCTTTGATGTAGAAAGTCTTCATGAAGCTTGAGTGCCTAGTGCCCCAAGTGTGACACCTCAAATGGAATCACAATCATCAAAACACTTGGAATGATTTGAGAGAATTCTACACTCTTCAAAATCGGCTAGCCCTTTCTTCACTATCTCTAGTGGCCGATTTTTCCTCAATAATAAGATGCTTATATAGTTATACAATTAGTGAAAACCCTAATTGTCATGACTTTCCATTTCCTTGGATCCATGGGTTCAAATACACCATGGAGCATCCATGGACCATCCTATGGGTTTTAGCCCAACTTGATTATCCATGGAGCATTAGCCCACTATACAAGTATGGATGATTTCCACAATCAACCCATATATTTAATTAGTCTTCTTTTGATCACTTAATTAATCCTAGATTAATTCTTGATCAATACTAATTAAATAATCTTATTATTCTTATTATTAATATACTAGAACTTATAATATATTAATAACCATAAGTGTCTTATTTCTCTCATTCAAGTGCATGATGGTATGCAACCCAAATGGACCATGCCAGGTCGGGTCAAGTCTTACCAAATATAGTTATGGACTTAGACATTAATCCAACAGTCTCCCACTTGGATAAGTCTAAAACTATTATTGCGTATGACTTCAGGAACCAACCGGCAATCGTAGCTCTCAAAAGCTTCTGTCGAACTCTGACCTTGTAGATGAACTCTGACCTTTGTCAGTGACTTGTCCATTAGATAAGGGATCATATATTCCTCCATTCTAGATATCATATGGACTGAGACATGGATTATAATCATTCTCCTTGTCCATTTGTTGTTTCCCGATTTCCGATTTATGACGACTGACTAATTGAACAAATCAAATCAGTCCTGGCCCGGCCGAGCACTTCCATTTGTCATCATCAAATCATCGAGGGGCCCATAGATATCGCTTTTATCCCGAAGGTAAAAGGAATAAACTTCGACTCATATGGCTTGTTCTACTACTTGTTGAATCATACACAAAGGCACGTTTTATAGCACAGAGTTACCAAATGCGGTTTCGTGCAATCAATGTACTATCAACTCATAGTAACAACTCATATCTCTAGGTTTGAAGAATATAAGATATTATCGTCTCATGATCACTCGTGATAAAATCCATGAAGTGATTCCAATGAGCGCGGGTTGAATCCAATACTCAGAACTTATGAGCACTCATGATTGTTGTAGCCTTGTCCAACACCTTAGACCTCTACAACCCATCATGACAGTCTTAATTCATATCTACTTCCAAAATATGACCGACTGTGGATGGTTTGAATAACTTAGTCATTCCGGAAGAATAACCCAGTTTATTCGGGAAGTAAAAACATGCAAAGTGAAACACAATAATAATTGAATCCAATATGGTATCAACCCTTTGAACATAAATAAAACACCTTTTATTTATCACCATATGATTACACATTATTCATTGTACACTGTTTCAGCTATCAACTTTATTCTTGAATTTAAAACAATAGTTGTCCCATGCTCCAAGCATGTACACTATGTTTTCTTTCAAAACACTAGTCATGCGACACACCAAGTATGCATACTATGTTTTTCTATGATCTTTACTTTGTGAACTAGATCAATTGAACATAACTTCAATGATTCTCTTTTCACACCCCCAAATCCTTACTGCAAATGCAAGAATTCCAAATTCATGCCATTTACTGAAATCTGTTAGATTCTAAACTTATATGCATTGATCCTCTTGTAATGATTATGCACAAAGTCAGAAAGACTTGACAACAATCATTACAGAGTATTCCAAAGGAGATCAGCTCCTTGGAAACATCCTTCTTGCATTAAGTTTCCTAATCTTAAACAGATTGAAAATTCTAACTTTGAAACATTTCCAGATTCCATTTTGACTATCACTTCTGAACAAGAGTTGCCTCCTTACAGACTATGTCAATATGGTCCTTCCAGAATTATCACTATACTTCCAATTGTCCTTGAGCAACCAATCTTTGGTAAACCTTAGATTGTCCTCGACAATTGTTTAATCCTTTTAGTCATATCCAGTTCTAAACCTTTTCCATTCTTAATGCCCCAGGCATTTGGAAAATTTTAGAACGGATGAATATAGCACATGTAATCGATCCTATATCCGAAGCATATGGGACACGATTCATGATGTCTTACATAAAGACTAAACCAGTCTTTTGCTATAATATTTCCATTTCAATTTGCCAAGTTCTCATAATTCAGATTATAAAAAGGGATGTCGTAATCATAATCGAATTTTAGAACGCAAATAATGGACCCATATACAAAATTTCCTTATGTTGAGCCATTCCAACATGAAATTCATATATATCCTTGACTAAATGATTAAAACCTCACGATCTAAGCTTATAGATTTGAGATGAAGCATAATTTCCTCTCCCTTAATTATAGCAAAACAACTTTTTCCCAATTGAAACTTTTGTTTTCTATAATTAACATTGCTAACTTGCAATACTTATCATAATTATCATGCTCCCACTAACATGATGATTATTAGCATAAAACTTATGCTCCCACTAGCTTTGACATGTACTCAGAAATCAGCTGGACAGTCTGAAATTTAGATTCATACACCCTTTCCGTAGATAGCTCACCTGTGTGTCTAAGCAATTTCAAGAACCATGAAAAGGGATACCGTAATCATGGTCTCAATTGCTTAGGCATTTTCCATTTCTCACAAGTCCATGTTAGTGTGCCGGTTAACCACACGCGCTCCACTAACGACTTTTGAAAATGCAAACAACACAATTGATATCTTCGTAAACTCTACTTAGTGAAAGCGTTTCCTCACCATCATTTTCATGAATCGGAGAGAAACCTTATGACACTTAGATTTATATGGTGTATGAGTTCCTACCCATATGAATTTGTCAAACCATAATCACAAGACAAAGATAATGACAAATCCAAAACCATATGGATTGAACTCAATCTTAACTTCTTGCCACCTGGCAGCTCAAGGGCCTGCCATTGCTTCCAAGTTGTTATGCAACAAACTGAGAACTCTAAGAACTCATATGCAAAGCCAACTTTAACTGGAATGGGCACAGATATGTCAACACGATAGGTTATAAACCTCAAATTGTGTGCTAGAGAAGAACTTTAGGTTTTATTCTTGATTAGTTCTTGAGACTTTCAAGACCTTTAAGACTCCCACTGTCCTCTTGACCTATAAGACTCCCTTGTCAAACATCCAAGAGATAGTGTGGATTCTAATCAAGAAAAACACTTTACCCAATTGGCCTAAGTTGGTCTTTGTTTTATCCAAAACATCACAACTTACCAATTTCAAATGTACAAGAGTAGAAAAATTTTACTCTTACATTTGACAAGTGTTTTAAACCTTCTTTAAGACATGTCACTCAAATGACAATCTTGGAGTATGACTCTAATACTTGTATTGGAACGAAGTATGACTCATCTTCTTGATTTAACCATTTCAACAATTCAAGTTCCTCTTCTTAGTCATAAGAATGCACTAAGATTTCCTTAAAGAACTAATTTTGATATGGTTTCTTAATCATTAAGATGATCACAAAACTGATACTAAAGTACTCTCCCATCTTTTCAGATATGAGAAACTTTTATCCTTCTGCCTAACTTGATTCTTCTTATTCGCCCTGCCATACATTGGAACCTTTTCCAATGTCTCAGAGTTACACTTAAGCTTGTAAGTATAATCATATTTACTGAGCTTTAGTAAACTATGACGAATAGTCTTATCAATCTTTTGTGGTGGACTTAATCAGTGCACAAGAATGTGTACTCGATCCCTTAGTCCTTTACTTGACTCACACATCCATGTGGCCGAGTAATTAGTCTTAATTTTCCAAAACTTGAAAGTTCTCATTCATCATGCTATACAACTTGTATGATTCCAAGTTCCGGTCCAATTGAAACTCGGGTGATGAGAATCTTTCCTTATTTGGTAGATCTAGACATTACCACAAATGAAAGAATCAATTTCATATTTCCACTCTTGCTATTAATGGAATCATATAAGCAACAATTTTTCCTCAAATGCCATTGTAAGGATATTTTAAAATAAATAAAATCAAAAATTTTCCTTTTATTTTAAAACTTTGCGGAAAAACTTATCCTTACAATCCATATGAAAACTAGTTGTTATCTATTCCTTAAGCAATATCTCATAACTCCTAAGAAGTAGCTCAAGAATCCGATCTTCAAACTATGCGATAGAAATCCATCTACGCCATCAGATTCAGCATATTCTTACTTTAAGTTTCTTCACTTTTCTTTGATTCTTAAAACATCAACATGTGACCCAGTCACATCATGTAACAAGAATCTCAGAATAGAAACTTAACAGAGTTAGATAGTGGATTTTACCTGAAGTAGAGTCAAACTTATTGACTTTAACATCCTTAGGTAAATTTGGCAGCTTCGCAACCAATGCTCCTTTCTTTGGCAATATAAACATATGGACCCTTTGATAATGGTACACAGGACTATCACAGACTTAGCTTTTCTCTTTACCATTTGGTCAACCGAGTTGACTATGGCCGATCCCTTTCCACTGGGAAGAGAGAGCTTTACTAGATATCCAATGTCATCATTGTCAATGTCCATAAAGTTTTAGGAAGTTGATCTTAACGAATAAATAAGATCATTAAGGGTCTTGTCATAGTCTGTTTCATAGGTGTCCCAAAGGAACTCACTATGTGACTTAGAAAGTGATTGAACCACCAACTTTCTCAAGACTTTGACACCCAACTCTCCCGGCTAGTCAATATGTGACTACATCTCCAAGATGTGTTCACACCTAGACCTTGCCTTGCCAATAGGGCTTGAGTGACCTTAAACTTTTCAAGAACTTGTGGGTTAGGGAGAATAATTGGAGGAGGTGAAAGAAGTATGATTTCCAAGGGACATCATCTTCATTTGGAAACCTTGTTTCAAGAGATTTGGGAAGATCATAGGTGTCTAAACCAGACATCTTTTGGGAGATATTCAAGATAGTTGATCTAAAGTCCTTAATATGACACCCAATATGAAATATTAAGGCTAGGACCCAACAAACTATTTTATAACTTAGAAGAGGTATGCCGTAATCCAAGCTATAAAATATTTGAAGGTAGGTGAATGACGATTCACCAATTTCCACCAAGATAAACGAAATGTATTATTAGGTTTTAATTGGTTTTGAAACTCCTAGATCTTTGAGATTCATTGAACTTTTCAAAGGCATGTTTCAATCTCGAGTGTGCCCTTCAGGTTTTGTGACTGGGATGCCGAGGATCACAAAACAAGGTGTGAAGTAACCATGCAAATCACTTGGTACCCTTAATAAATTACCCCTCAATCGATGTGCCGGTTAACCACACACGCTCCATCGATACTATGATAAATATTAAGTCACCCTTTACCTACCTTGTTAAGTCCAAGTTAGTGTGCCGGTTAACCACACACGCTCCACTAACGACTTAGACAAAGTGTAAAGTGTAATTTCATGGGTTAGCACCTTATTCACATTTTTCCTAAGTAACTAAGATTGGGTATTATTAAGAGTTTAGTTACTTAGTATTATCATTAATACTTTTAATGAAGGGAGAATTCTAGTCCTGTCAAACCCGTTCGGCTAACGACCCTCCACCAGTCAAGCAAGCGGTGGGTGAGAGTAGACACCCATTAAGTTGCCATTTTATAGGCAACAACCTTATACCCACCTTATAGACCGGCTTCGTGAATGAGGCGTACTAGCGGTAAGACTGACTTTACTCTTATACATATATATATTATTATTAACTTATAATATTATAAAGTATAAGGGTTGAATTTTAACTTTTAAAATTCTAAGGGCTCACTTGGAATTAAAGTATTCATAAGTGAAAACTTTACAAATTCCAAAACTTGAGGGCAAGTTTTGAAACTATTCAAAACTAATTAATTCCATAACTTATGTGTTTAAAGTAGTTTTTATCCAAAAACTCTTCAAGTTCCATAACTTGAGGACAAGTTATGGAAGACTTTAAACTAATAAAAGAATTAAATTTTCTTTATTTTATAACTTATGGAATTAATTAAGGTTACACCTTTTTTTATTTTATTTTATTTTATTAAATGAAGAGACTCTTGGTCCTCCATAACTTGAGGACAAGTTATGGAGTCATAAAACCATTTAATTAGAACTAGACTCTTCATTTTTGTAACCTTTGCCAATTTTTTATGAGTTTTATGATTCTTAAATGTGACTTTTCATATAACTTGAGGACAAGTTACAAAAACACATTTTAGAATCAATTCTTAGATTAATTTGGATTAAAACCAACTATCACATAATTTTATTCATTAATCTAAATTCACTCATAAAACAAGGTAACACAAAAAACTTTTGGTGATCCATAACTTATTCTTAAGTTATGGAATCCTTTAAAACATTAACACCAAATTTTGAAACTCCAAAAAAAAAAAAAAAACTTTGAATCAATTTTTTTTTAAAACCTTTTCATATCCATAACTTATGGAGGTTTCAAAAAATAAAACTCTTTAGATCAAACTTTTAAAACTAATAAAATAATCATATTATTTTATCTTTTATTAAATTTGACCTAATTCAACTCATAAAGCAAATTATTCAAATTTTACAAATAATTAGTTTTTTCACAAGAACAAGTAATTATCTTAAAATTTGACAAACTTCATGTTTTTTTTTTCAACTTTGAAAATAAAATATTTGCATCAATATAACAGAAAACAACCCGTGGCTCTGATACCACTGTTGGGTTTTGAGCATTCTAACACTTCCTAAGTGTACATGCAACCCTAAATACCTTGGATCTATGTTTTCTCTATTATACATGCAAATAAGAACTTCCAAGGTATTATCCTAATCTAGCATACAAAACAATGACTATAGCAAGATAGAATACATACCTCTTTGATGTAGAAAGTCTTCATGAAGCTTGAGTGCCTAGTGCCCCAAGTGTGACACCTCAAATGGAATCACAATCATCAAAACACTTGGAATGATTTGAGAGAATTCTACACTCTTCAAAATCGGCTAGCCCTTTCTTCACTATCTCTAGTGGCCGATTTTTCCTCAATAATAAGATGCTTATATAGTTATACAATTAGTGAAAACCCTAATTGTCATGACCTTCCATTTCCTTGGATCCATGGGTTCAAATACACCATGGAGCATCCATGGACCATCCTATGGGTTTTAGCCCAACTTGATTATCCATGGAGCATTAGCCCACTATACAAGTATGGATGATTTCCACAATCAACCCATATATTTAATTAGTCTTCTTTTGATCACTTAATTAATCCTAGATTAATTCTTGATCAATACTAATTAAATAATCTTATTATTCTTATTATTAATATACTAGAACCTATAATATATTAATAACCATAAGTGTCTTATTTCTCTCATTCAAGTGCATGATGGTATGCAACCCAAATGGACCATGCCGGGTCAGGTCAAGTCTTACCAAATATAGTTATGGACTTAGACATTAATCCAACAGGTCCACCACAAAGATTGATTTGTCATGATTTACTAAAGATTTGAAAATATGATTATACTTAGGTTAAGTATAATTCTGTAACATTGGAAAGGTTACAATGTATGACAGAACAAATGAGAAGAATCAAATTAGGCAGAAAGATAAAATTTTCTCAAATCTGAAAGGATGCGAGAGTACTTTAGTATCGTATTTCATGATCATCTTAATGATTATGAAACCATATCACAAATTCATACTCTAAGGACGTCTTAGTGCATTGTTATGGCTAAGAAGAGAGGTCATGAATTGTTGGATTGGTTAAGATCGAGAAGATGAGTCATACTTCGTTCCAAAACAATTCTTAGAGTCATACTCCAAGATTGTAACATTGAGTGACATAAAGTAAGGTTTAAAACACTTATCAAATGTAGTGTAGAATGTTTCTACCCTTGTACATTTGAGATTGGTAAGTTGTGATGTCTTGGATGAGACAAAGACCAACTAAGACCAATTGTGTGAAGTATTAGTCTTGATAAGAATCCGCACTATCCCTTGAATATTTGTTTTGTCAAGGAATGGTTCTTGACTGGGGAAACTTATATATCAAGGGGACAGTGGGAGCCTTAAAGATCCTGAAAGAGTTTCAAGATTTAATCAAGAGTAAAACCTGTAATTTATCACTAGCACACGACTTAAGGTTTGCAACCTATCGTGTTGACATAATTCTTATTTCTATACCTACTTCAAATAAGTTGAATTTGCATGTGAGTTATCAGAGTTCAACTTGGAAGCATTGGTGGGCCTTGTGCTACCAAGGTGACAAGAAACTAAGATTGAACAAGTTTAATCCATGTAAGGCTAAATTTGTGACTAACCTTATCTTGTGATTATGGTTTTGACAAATTCACATGGATAGGAACTCATACACTACAAAATCTAAGTGTCATAAGGTTTCTCTCTGATTCATGAAAATGATGGTGAGGAAACGCTTTCACTAAGTAGATTTTACGTAGATATCAATTGTGTTATTTGCATTTTCAAAAGTCGTTAGTGGAGCGTGTGTGGTTAACCGGCACACTAACATGGACTTGTGAGAAATGGCAAAGGTCTGAGAAATTGAGACTATGATTATGGCATCCCTTTTCATAGTTCTTGAAATTGCTTAGACACACATGTGAGCTATCTAAGAAATGGTGTATGAATCTAAATTTCAGAAGTCCAGCAAATTTCTGGAAATATGTCAGAGCTAGTGGGAGCATAAGTGTTATGATGATAATCATCATGTTAGTGGGAGCATGATTATTACGTTTAGTGTTGCAAGTTAGCAATGTTAATTATAGAAAACAAAGTTTTAATTTGTGAAGTTGCAGGGGTTGAAAAGTTGTTTTGCTATAATTAAGGGAGAGGAAATTATACTTCATTTCAATTCTAAAGCTTAGATTGAGATTTTAATCATCTTTAGTCAAGAATATATATATATATATATATATATATATATATATATATATATATATATATATATATATATATATGAATTTTATGTTGGAATGGTTCAACTTGAAGAAATTCTATATATATTGTGTTTTCAAAATTCGATTATGATTACGGCATCCCTCTTCATAGTTAAATTTTGAAAATATGGCAAATTAAAAAAAATATTATAGCAAAAGACTTGTCTAGTATCATGTCTTTATGTCAAACATCATGAATCGTGTCCCATATGCTTCGGATATAGGATCGATTGCATATGCTATAATATTCATCTTTTCTAAATTTTCCAAATGCTTAAGGCATTGAGAGGGGAAAAGTCTAGAACTGGATATGACTAAAGTGATTAAGCAATTGTCGAGGACGATCTGAGGTTCGCCAAAGATTGGTTGCTCAGGGAAAGTTGGAAGTATGATGTAAGTTGTCGGAAAGGACCATATTGACATATTCTGAAAAGAAGTAACTCTTGTTCGAAAGTAATAGTCAAAATGGGACTATGGAAATGTCTCCATAGGTGGAAGTTATTCAATCTATGTAAGATTAGAAAACCTTAATGCAAGAAGGATGTTCAAAGCAATGTACTTTGAATATGAGACTTCCGTTCCATAGACGTTGACCTTCTTTGGAATACTCTGTAATGGCTAGTGACAAGGTTTTGGTGACTTTGTGTATAATCATTACAAGAGGAACATTGCATAAAAGTTTAAAATCTAACAGATTTTTTGGTAAATGATAGGAATTGGGGATTCTCACATTTACAATAAGGATTTGGGATTGTGAAATGAGTATCAATGGAATCATGTTCAATTGATCTACATAACAATGTAAGGATCATAGACAAACATAGTGTGCATACTTGGAGTATGGCATAATTATTGTTTAGAAAAACAAAGTGTACATGCTAGGAGCATGGGACGACTGTTGTTTTTATTCAAATCTTAAGTTGATTGTTTGAAACATTATACAATGAATAATGTGTAATCAATATGGTGATAAATAAAAGGTGGTTCTATTTATATTCAAAAGGGTTCTGAGACCATATTGGATTCGATTATTATTGTGTTTCACTTTGCATGTTTTGACTTCCAAAATAGCTAGGTTATTCTTTCCGAATGACTAAGTTATTTAAACACTCCACAGTCGTTCATATGTTGGAAGTAGGTATGAATCAAGACTGTCATGAATCGAGTTTGTAGATGGCTAAATGGGTTTAGTCATAGCAATGGTTGCTACAACATTCATGAGTGCTCATAAGTTATGAGTATTGGAATAAACCCACGCTCACTTGTATCACTTCATGGAATTTATCTCAAGTGATCGTGAGACGGTAATATCATATAAATCTTGAAACCTAGAGATATGAGTTGTTACCTATGAGTTGGTTGTGCATTGATTGCACATAAACGCATCAGTAACTTGATGTTATAAAACGTGCCTTTGTGTACAATTCAACAAGTAGTAGAACAAGCATATGAGTCGAAGTTTATCTGTTCCTTCTAAAAATAGAAGCGATATCTGGGCCCCTCGATGATTTTGTTGTGACCTATGTACCGGCTGGTCAGAACTAAAATTGATGTGTTCGATTAAGTTCTTTGTCAAACAAATCAGAAATCGGGAAACAAACTGTTGGACAATAAGTACGACGTTGTTCCATGTATTTGTCCGGCTGATATCATGAGAACAGAGGATTATACGATCACTTATCTAAAATGGCGCTTCATAGTTCAACGGAGTTTTCGAGAGCTACGATTGCAGGTTGGTTCCTGAAGTAACATACGAAAATATAGTTATTAGACTTATCCAAGTGGGAGTCTGTTCTATAAGGTGTCTAGGTCCATAACTTATTTGGTATATACTTGACCCGACCCGGCATGGTCCATTTGGGTTGCACCTCACCCGAACTATTTATGGATAATTTTATGAGAGTTATACACATATGTTTATTAATATATTATAAGTTATAATATATTAATATGAGGTTATGTTATTTGATTAGTCTTAGTCTTAAATTAATTATGAATTAATTTAGAGATTAAAAGGAAGACTAATTAGATTGTAGGCTATTGGTTTTATATGGTGTGGGCTAACACTCATTTGTTAATGGGTTAGGCTTGTATGGAAGTCCATGGATGATTCATGGAGCTTTTAACCCATGGATCCTTGGAAAAGGAAAGGTCATGGGTTATTAGGGTTTCACCCTAACCATGCACACTATATAAGCATGCTTATGTTGCATGAAATAGCCACTAGTGTGGTTTTGTGTGTGTGGCCGTTTTTTATGTGTGTATACACTCTCTCAAAGTTTTCCAAGAGTTTGTGGTGATTTGTGATTCCATTTGAGGCATTCACACTATTGGTGCTTGGCCCTCAAACTCCTTAGGAATCAAACTCATCATCAAAAGGTATGTAATCTTATCTAATTCTTTTATGTTTAAAAGTACCCCATGCCATGTTAGATAGGTTATGAACCTTGGAAAATTATTATTTTGCATGTATTTAGACAAACATAGATCCAAGGTTTATTAGGGTTGCATGCACACTTAGGAAGTGTTAGATTGCTCCAAACCCAGCAGTGGTATCAGAGCCTAGGCTTGCTTGTTTGATACTTAATGCAAAATAATAAAATAAAAAAAAACAGAATTTCGACTTTTGCTGTTGGAAATGGACTAGAAATATTACCCTAAACTGTTTTGGTGTTTTAAAACTTGTTTTAGTTGGTGTAATGGTTATTCTAATCCATTTAGAATAGCATATATCAAAATTCCATGATTTTATGTGTTCATACAATTCTTGAAATTTTGATGATCATGTTCATGTTCTTATGAATTTAGAAGATGATAGGAATTATTTGTTGAATTGATTAGAATTAATTCTTGGTCATTTATGTGTTTTAATGGAGTCCATAATTTGTCCTCAAGTTATGGATATCCAAAGGTCACTTTTCTTTAACACACATTAAACACATAAGTTACATAAAATGAAGAGTCTTCATTTTTATGAACCTTTAATTTATAAGTTATGAAATGAAAAGTTTTGGATAGCGGATGTTCATGTTCATATGAGTTTTGTTAGATCATAGAATTATTTGCAAATTGTTTGTTAGTTAATTCTTGATCTTAATGTGTTTTAACGGAATTCTTAATTTGTCCTCAAGTTATGGAATTCCAAGAGTTTTTCTTTTAAATGTTTTTAAGAAGTTGTAGGTTACATTTTCTTGAAGAGTTTTTCCCATAAATGCTTTTGTGGACTTCATAAGGTGGGTATAAGGTTGTTGCCTATAAAATGGTGACTTAATGGGTGTCCACTCTCATCCACCGCTTGCTTGATCGGTGGAGGGTCGTTAGCCGAACGGGTAGGACAATGACTTTAAATTCTCATTAAAAGTATAATGAATATTATAAAGTAACTAAATATTTTTTTATTTAATTCCCAATCTTAGTTACTTTAGGAAAAATGTGAATTTGGTGCTAGCCCATGGAATTCACACTTTGTACCTTACCAAGTCATTGGTGGAGCGTGTGTGGTTAACCGGCACACTAACTTGGACTAGTAAGGATCACGAAGGGTGACTTAATGTTTGTCATAGATCAATGGAGCGTGTGTGGTTAACCGGCACATTGATTGGGTGATAATATTAAGGGTACCAAGTGAATTGGTATGGTTATTCACACCTTGTTTTGTGATCCTCGGCATCCCAGTCACAAAATTTGAGAGGGCACACTCGAGATTGAAACATGCCATTGAAAAGTTCAATGAATCTCAAAAGATCTAGGAATTTCAAATCCAATTAAAACCTAATAAATTATTTCGTTTTTCATGGTGGAAATTGGTGAATTGTCATTCGCCTACCTTCAAATATTTTATAGCTTGGATTACGGCATCCCTCTTCCAAATTATAAAATATTGTGTTGGGTCCTAGCCTTAATATTTCATATTGGGTGTTATATTAAGGACATTGAATCAACTAACTTGATTTTCTCCCATTATAGATGTCTAGTTCAGACAACTATGATCTTCCCAAATCTCTTGAAGATGGTGTCCCTCAACATCATGCTTCACTTCCTCCACCTCCTCCAATTATTCTCCCTCACCCACAAGTTCTTGAAAAGTTTAAAGTCACTCAATCCCTATTGGCAAGCATAGTCTATGTGTGCTCACATCTTGGAGATAAAGTCACATATTGACAAGCCGAGAGAGTTGGGTGTCAAAGTCTCGTGAAGGTTGGATGTTCAATCACTTTCTTAGTAACATAGTGAGTCTCTTTGGGACTACTATGAGACAGACTATGACATGACCCTTAATGATGTTATCTATTTGCTTGGTGTTGTGGAATCAGCAATGATTTGGAACACCAGTAAAGCAAATTTTATTAAAAGAGCAACTTCCCAAGTCTTAAATGGACATTGACAATGGTAGCATTGGATATCTAGAAAAGGATTTCTCTTCCCAATGGAAAGGGATCGGCCATAGTCAACTCGGTTGACCAAATGGTAAAGAGAAAGGCTAAGTCTGAGATAGTCTCATGTGCCATTACCAAAGG
Source organism: Lactuca sativa (assembly GCF_002870075.4). Taxonomy (NCBI): domain Eukaryota; kingdom Viridiplantae; phylum Streptophyta; class Magnoliopsida; order Asterales; family Asteraceae; genus Lactuca; species Lactuca sativa. The sequence goes on along the minus strand of NC_056628.2, from coordinate 150,437,353 downwards.
GTCCATGTGTTTTGTTGCCAAAGGAAGGGGCATTGGTTGCGAAGCTGCCCTATTTACCTGAAAGATCATAAGATTGATCAAGTCAAAAAGTTTGACTCTACTTCGGGTAAAGTCCACGGTCTAACTCTATTAAGTTCCTATTTGGAGATTCTTATTACATAATGTGAATGGGTCACATGATGATGTTTTAAGAATCAAATAGGAAGCTTAAAGTAAGTATATGTTGATTCTGATTGCGAAGGTGGGTTTCGATCGTATGGTTCGGTAATCAGAATTTTGAGCTGTTGCTTAAGAGTTATCATATATTGCTTATGAATAGATAACAACAAGGTTTTCATGTGGATTGTAAGGATAAGTTTTTCCGCAAAGTTTTTAAAAAAAAGAAAAAAAAGGGGGTTTTAATTTTATTTATTTTAAAAATATCCTTACAATGGCATCTGTGGAAAATTGTTGCTTATATGTTTCCAGTAATAGCTATATTGGAAAGTGGATTTGATTCCTTCATTTGTGGTAGTGTCTGAATTTACCGAATGAAGAAAGTTTTTCATCACCCAAATTTCAATTGGACAGAAACTTGGAATCATACAAGTTGTATTGTATGATGAATGAGAATTTTCATCTTTGAAAATTAAGACTAATTCTTTGATCACATGTATATGTGAGTTAATTGAAGGATTGTGGAATTAGGTACACTGGGTGTGCGCTGGTCAAGGTCCACCACAAAGATTGATTTGTCATGATTTACTAAAGATTTGAAAATATGATTATACTTAGGTTAAGTATAATTCTGTAACATTGGAAAGGTTACAATGTATGACAGAACAAATGAGAAGAATCAAATTAGGCAGAAAGATAAAAGTTTCTCAAATCTGAAAGGATGCGAGAGTACTTTAGTATCGTATTTCATGATCATCTTAATGATTATGAAACCATATCACAAATTCATACTCTAAGGACGTCTTAGTGCATTGTTATGGCTAAGAAGAGAGGTCATGAATTGTTGGATTGGTTAAGATCGAGAAGATGAGTCATACTTCGTTCCAAAACAATTCTTAGAGTCATACTCCAAGATTGTAACATTGAGTGACATAAAGTAAGGTTTAAAACACTTATCAAATGTAGTGTAGAATGTTTCTACCCTTGTACATTTGAGATTGGTAAGTTGTGATGTCTTGGATGAGACAAAGACCAACTAAGACCAATTGTGTGAAGTATTAGTCTTGATAAGAATCCGCACTATCCCTTGAATATTTGTTTTGTCAAGGAATGGTTCTTGACTGGGGAAACTTATATATCAAGGGGACAGTGGGAGCCTTAAAGATCCTGAAAGAGTTTCAAGATTTAATCAAGAGTAAAACCTGTAATATATCACTAGCACACGACTTAAGGTTTGCAACCTATCGTGTTGACATAATTCTTATTTCTATACCTACTTCAAATAAGTTGAATTTGCATGTGAGTTATCAGAGTTCAACTTGGAAGCATTGGTGGGCCTTGTGCTACCAAGGTGACAAGAAACTAAGATTGAACAAGTTTAATCCATGTAAGGCTGAATTTGTCACTAACCTTATCTTGTGATTATGGTTTTGACAAATTCACATGGATAGGAACTCATACACTACAAAATCTAAGTGTCATAAGGTTTCTCTCTGATTCATGAAAATGATGGTGAGGAAACGCTTTCACTAAGTAGATTTTACGTAGATATCAATTGTGTTATTTGCATTTTCAAAAGTCGTTAGCGGAGCGTGTGTGGTTAACCGGCACACTAACATGGACTTGTGAGAAATGGCAAAGGTCTGAGAAATTGAGACTATGATTATGGCATCCCTTTTCATAGTTCTTGAAATTGCTTAGACACACATGTGAGCTATCTAAGAAAGGGTGTATGAATCTAAATTTCAGAAGTCCAGCAAATTTCTGGAAATATGTCAGAGCTAGTGGGAGCATAAGTGTTATGATGATAATCATCATGTTAGTGGGAGCATGATTATTACGTTTAGTGTTGCAAGTTAGCAATGTTAATTATAGAAAACAAAGTTTTAATTTGTGAAGTTGCAGGGGTTGAAAAGTTGTTTTGCTATAATTAAGGGAGAGGAAATTATACTTCATTTCAATTCTAAAGCTTAGATTGAGATTTTAATCATCTTTAGTCAAGAATATATATATATATATATATATATATATATATATATATATATATATATATATATATATATATATATATATATATATATATATGAATTTTATGTTGGAATGGTTCAACTTGAAGAAATTCTATATATATTGTGTTTTCAAAATTCGATTATGATTACGGCATCCCTCTTCATAGTTAAATTTTGAAAATATGGCAAATTAAAAAAAATATTATAGCAAAAGACTTGTCTAGTATCATGTCTTTATGTCAAACATCATGATCGTGTCCCATATGCTTCGGATATAGGATCGATTGCATATGCTATAATATTCATCTTTTCTAAATTTTCCAAATGCTTAAGGCATTGAGAGGGGAAAAGTCTAGAACTGGATATGACTAAAGTGATTAAGCAATTGTCGAGGACGATCTGAGGTTCGCCAAAGATTGGTTGCTCAGGGAAAGTTGGAAGTATGATGTAAGTTGTCGGAAAGGACCATATTGACATATTCTGAAAAGAAGTAACTCTTGTTCGAAAGTAATAGTCAAAATGGGACTATGGAAATGTCTCCATAGGTGGAAGTTATTCAATCTATGTAAGATTAGAAAACCTTAATGCAAGAAGGATGTTCAAAGCAATGTACTTTGAATATGAGACTTCCGTTCCATAGACGTTGACCTTCTTTGGAATACTCTGTAATGGCTAGTGACAAGGTTTTGGTGACTTTGTGTATAATCATTACAAGAGGAACATTGCATAAAAGTTTAAAATCTAACAGATTTTTTGGTAAATGATAGGAATTGGGGATTCTCACATTTACAATAAGGATTTGGGATTGTGAAATGAGTATCAATGGAATCATGTTCAATTGATCTACATAACAATGTAAGGATCATAGACAAACATAGTGTGCATACTTGGAGTATGGCATAATTATTGTTTAGAAAAACAAAGTGTACATGCTAGGAGCATGGGACGACTGTTGTTTTTATTCAAATCTTAAGTTGATTGTTTGAAACATTATACAATGAATAATGTGTAATCAATATGGTGATAAATAAAAGGTGGTTCTATTTATATTCAAAAGGGTTCTGAGACCATATTGGATTCGATTATTATTGTGTTTCACTTTGCATGTTTTGACTTCCAAAATAGCTAGGTTATTCTTTCCGAATGACTAAGTTATTTAAACACTCCACAGTCGTTCATATGTTGGAAGTAGGTATGAATCAAGACTGTCATGAATCGAGTTTGTAGATGGCTAAATGGGTTTAGTCATAGCAATGGTTGCTACAACATTCATGAGTGCTCATAAGTTATGAGTATTGGAATAAACCCACGCTCACTTGTATCACTTCATGGAATTTATCTCAAGTGATCGTGAGACGGTAATATCATATAAATCTTGAAACCTAGAGATATGAGTTGTTACCTATGAGTTGGTTGTGCATTGATTGCACATAAACGCATCAGTAACTTGATGTTATAAAACGTGCCTTTGTGTACAATTCAACAAGTAGTAGAACAAGCATATGAGTCGAAGTTTATCTGTTCCTTCTAAAAATAGAAGCGATATCTGGGCCCCTCGATGATTTTGTTGTGACCTATGTACCGGCTGGTCAGAACTAAAATTGATGTGTTCGATTAAGTTCTTTGTCAAACAAATCAGAAATCGGGAAACAAACTGTTGGACAATAAGTACGACGTTGTTCCATGTATTTGTCCGGCTGATATCATGAGAACAGAGGATTATACGATCACTTATCTAAAATGGCGCTTCATAGTTCAACGGAGTTTTCGAGAGCTACGATTGCAGGTTGGTTCCTGAAGTAACATACGAAAATATAGTTATTAGACTTATCCAAGTGGGAGTCTGTTCTATAAGGTGTCTAGGTCCATAACTTATTTGGTATATACTTGACCCGACCCGGCATGGTCCATTTGGGTTGCACCTCACCCGAACTATTTATGGATAATTTTATGAGAGTTATACACATATGTTTATTAATATATTATAAGTTATAATATATTAATATGAGGTTATGTTATTTGATTAGTCTTAGTCTTAAATTAATTATGAATTAATTTAGAGATTAAAAGGAAGACTAATTAGATTGTAGGCTATTGGTTTTATATGGTGTGGGCTAACACTCATTTGTTAATGGGTTAGGCTTGTATGGAAGTCCATGGATGATTCATGGAGCTTTTAACCCATGGATCCTTGGAAAAGGAAAGGTCATGGGTTATTAGGGTTTCACCCTAACCATGCACACTATATAAGCATGCTTATGTTGCATGAAATAGCCACTAGTGTGGTTTTGTGTGTGTGGCCGTTTTTTATGTGTGTATACACTCTCTCAAAGTTTTCCAAGAGTTTGTGGTGATTTGTGATTCCATTTGAGGCATTCACACTATTGGTGCTTGGCCCTCAAACTCCTTAGGAATCAAACTCATCATCAAAAGGTATGTAATCTTATCTAATTCTTTTATGTTTAAAAGTACCCCATGCCATGTTAGATAGGTTATGAACCTTGGAAAATTATTATTTTGCATGTATTTAGACAAACATAGATCCAAGGTTTATTAGGGTTGCATGCACACTTAGGAAGTGTTAGATTGCTCCAAACCCAGCAGTGGTATCAGAGCCTAGGCTTGCTTGTTTGATACTTGATGCAAAATAATAAAATAAAAAAAAAACAGAATTTCGACTTTTGCTGCTGGAAATGGACTAGAAATATTACCCTAAACTGTTTTGGTGTTTTAAAACTTGTTTTAGTTGGTGTAATGGTTATTCTAATCCATTTAGAATAGCATATATCAAAATTCCATGATTTTATGTGTTCATACAATTCTTGAAATTTTGATGATCATGTTCATGTTCTTATGAATTTAGAAGATGATAGGAATTATTTGTTGAATTGATTAGAATTAATTCTTGGTCATTTATGTGTTTTAATGGAGTCCATAATTTGTCCTCAAGTTATGGATATCCAAAGGTCACTTTTCTTTAACACACATTAAACACATAAGTTACATAAAATGAAGAGTCTTCATTTTTATGAACCTTTAATTTATAAGTTATGAAATGAAAAGTTTTGGATAGCGGATGTTCATGTTCATATGAGTTTTGTTAGATCATAGAATTATTTGCAAATTGTTTGTTAGTTAATTCTTGATCTTAATGTGTTTTAACGGAATTCTTAATTTGTCCTCAACTTATGGAATTCCAAGAGTTTTTCTTTTAAATGTTTTTAAGAAGTTGTAGGTTACATTTTCTTGAAGAGTTTTTCCCATAAATGCTTTTGTGGACTTCATAAGGTGGGTATAAGGTTGTTGCCTATAAAATGGTGACTTAATGGGTGTCCACTCTCATCCACCGCTTGCTTGATCGGTGGAGGGTCGTTAGCCGAACGGGTAGGACAATGACTTTAAATTCTCATTAAAAGTATAATGAATATTATAAAGTAACTAAATATTTTTTTATTTAATTCCCAATCTTAGTTACTTTAGGAAAAATGTGAATTTGGTGCTAGCCCATGGAATTCACACTTTGTACCTTACCAAGTCATTGGTGGAGCGTGTGTGGTTAACCGGCACACTAACTTGGACTAGTAAGGATCACGAAGGGTGACTTAATGTTTGTCATAGATCAATGGAGCGTGTGTGGTTAACCGGCACATTGATTGGGTGATAATATTAAGGGTACCAAGTGAATTGGTATGGTTATTCACACCTTGTTTTGTGATCCTCGGCATCCCAGTCACAAAATTTGAGAGGGCACACTCGAGATTGAAACATGCCATTGAAAAGTTCAATGAATCTCAAAAGATCTAGGAATTTCAAATCCAATTAAAACCTAATAAATTATTTCGTTTTTCATGGTGGAAATTGGTGAATTGTCATTCGCCTACCTTCAAATATTTTATAGCTTGGATTACGGCATCCCTCTTCCAAATTATAAAATATTGTGTTGGGTCCTAGCCTTAATATTTCATATTGGGTGTTATATTAAGGACATTGAATCAACTAACTTGATTTTCTCCCATTATAGATGTCTAGTTCAGACAACTATGATCTTCCCAAATCTCTTGAAGATGGTGTCCCTCAACATCATGCTTCACTTCCTCCACCTCCTCCAATTATTCTCCCTCACCCACAAGTTCTTGAAAAGTTTAAAGTCACTCAATCCCTATTGGCAAGCATAGTCTATGTGTGCTCACATCTTGGAGATAAAGTCACATATTGACAAGCCGAGAGAGTTGGGTGTCAAAGTCTCGTGAAGGTTGGATGTTCAATCACTTTCTTAGTAACATAGTGAGTCTCTTTGGGACTACTATGAGACAGACTATGACATGACCCTTAATGATGTTATCTATTTGCTTGGTGTTGTGGAATCAGCAATGATTTGGAACACCAGTAAAGCAAATTTTATTAAAAGAGCAACTTCCCAAGTCTTAAATGGACATTGACAATGGTAGCATTGGATATCTAGAAAAGGATTTCTCTTCCCAATGGAAAGGGATCGGCCATAGTCAACTCGGTTGACCAAATGGTAAAGAGAAAGGCTAAGTCTGAGATAGTCTCATGTGCCATTACCAAAGGGTCCATGTGTTTTGTTGCCAAAGGAAGGGGCATTGGTTGCGAAGCTGCCCTATTTACCTGAAAGATCATAAGATTGATCAAGTCAAAAAGTTTGACTCTACTTCGGGTAAAGTCCACGGTCTAACTCTATTAAGTTCCTATTTGGAGATTCTTATTACATAATGTGAATGGGTCACATGATGATGTTTTAAGAATCAAATAGGAAGCTTAAAGTAAGTATATGTTGATTCTGATTGCGAAGGTGGGTTTCGATCGTATGGTTCGGTAATCAGAATTTTGAGCTGTTGCTTAAGAGTTATCATATATTGCTTATGAATAGATAACAACAAGGTTTTCATGTGGATTGTAAGGATAAGTTTTTCCGCAAAGTTTTTAAAAAAAAGAAAAAAAAGGGGGTTTTAATTTTATTTATTTTAAAAATATCCTTACAATGGCATCTGTGGAAAATTGTTGCTTATATGTTTCCAGTAATAGCTATATTGGAAAGTGGATTTGATTCCTTCATTTGTGGTAGTGTCTGAATTTACCGAATGAAGAAAGTTTTTCATCACCCAAATTTCAATTGGACAGAAACTTGGAATCATACAAGTTGTATTGTATGATGAATGAGAATTTTCATCTTTGAAAATTAAGACTAATTCTTTGATCACATGTATATGTGAGTTAATTGAAGGACTGTGGAATTAGGTACACTGGGTGTGCGCTGGTCAAGGTCCACCACAAAGATTGATTTGTCATGATTTACTAAAGATTTGAAAATATGATTATACTTAGGTTAAGTATAATTCTGTAACATTGGAAAGGTTACAATGTATGACAGAACAAATGAGAAGAATCAAATTAGGCAGAAAGATAAAAGTTTCTCAAATCTGAAAGGATGCGAGAGTACTTTAGTATCGTATTTCATGATCATCTTAATGATTATGAAACCATATCACAAATTCATACTCTAAGGACGTCTTAGTGCATTGTTATGGCTAAGAAGAGAGGTCATGAATTGTTGGATTGGTTAAGATCGAGAAGATGAGTCATACTTCGTTCCAAAACAATTCTTAGAGTCATACTCCAAGATTGTAACATTGAGTGACATAAAGTAAGGTTTAAAACACTTATCAAATGTAGTGTAGAATGTTTCTACCCTTGTACATTTGAGATTGGTAAGTTGTGATGTCTTGGATGAGACAAAGACCAACTAAGACCAATTGTGTGAAGTATTAGTCTTGATAAGAATCCGCACTATCCCTTGAATATTTGTTTTGTCAAGGAATGGTTCTTGACTGGGGAAACTTATATATCAAGGGGACAGTGGGAGCCTTAAAGATCCTGAAAGAGTTTCAAGATTTAATCAAGAGTAAAACCTGTAATTTATCACTAGCAGACGACTTAAGGTTTGCAACCTATCGTGTTGACATAATTCTTATTTCTATACCTACTTCAAATAAGTTGAATTTGCATGTGAGTTATCAGAGTTCAACTTGGAAGCATTGGTGGGCCTTGTGCTACCAAGGTGACAAGAAACTAAGATTGAACAAGTTTAATCCATGTAAGGCTGAATTTGTCACTAACCTTATCTTGTGATTATGGTTTTGACAAATTCACATGGATAGGAACTCATACACTACAAAATCTAAGTGTCATAAGGTTTCTCTCTGATTCATGAAAATGATGGTGAGGAAACGCTTTCACTAAGTAGATTTTACGTAGATATCAATTGTGTTATTTGCATTTTCAAAAGTCGTTAGTGGAGCGTGTGTGGTTAACCGGCACACTAACATGGACTTGTGAGAAATGGCAAAGGTCTGAGAAATTGAGACTATGATTATGGCATCGCTTTTCATAGTTCTTGAAATTGCTTAGACACACATGTGAGCTATCTAAGAAAGGGTGTATGAATCTAAATTTCAGAAGTCCAGCAAATTTCTGGAAATATGTCAGAGCTAGTGGGAGCATAAGTGTTATGATGATAATCATCATGTTAGTGGGAGCATGATTATTACGTTTAGTGTTGCAAGTTAGCAATGTTAATTATAGAAAACAAAGTTTTAATTTGTGAAGTTGCAGGGGTTGAAAAGTTGTTTTGCTATAATTAAGGGAGAGGAAATTATACTTCATTTCAATTCTAAAGCTTAGATTGAGATTTTAATCATCTTTAGTCAAGAATATATATATATATATATATATATATATATATATATATATATATATATATATATATATATATATATATATATATATATATATATATATATGAATTTTATGTTGGAATGGTTCAACTTGAAGAAATTCTATATATATTGCGTTTTCAAAATTCGATTATGATTACGGCATCCCTCTTCATAGTTAAATTTTGAAAATATGGCAAATTAAAAAAATATTATAGCAAAAGACTTGTCTAGTATCATGTCTTTATGTCAAACATCATGAATCGTGTCCCATATGCTTCGGATATAGGATCGATTGCATGTGCTATAATATTCATCTTTTCTAAATTTTCCAAATGCTTAAGGCATTGAGAGGGGAAAAGTCTAGAACTGGATATGACTAAAGTGATTAAGCAATTGTCGAGGACGATCTGAGGTTCGCCAAAGATTGGTTGCTCAGGGAAAGTTGGAAGTATGATGTAAGTTGTCGAAAAGGACCATATTGACATATTCTGAAAAGAAGTAATTCTTGTTCGGAAGTGATAGTCAAAATGGGACTATGGAAATGTCTCCATAGGTGGAAGTTATTCAATCTATGTAAGATTAGAAAACCTTAATGCAAGAAGGATGTTCAAAGCAATGTACTTTGAATATGAGACTTCCGTTCCATAGACGTTGACCTTCTTTGGAATACTCTGTAATGGCTAGTGACAAGGTTTTGGTGACTTTGTGTATAATAATTACAAGAGGAACATTGCATAAAAGTTTAAAATCTAACAGATTTTTTGGTAAATGATAGGAATTGGGGATTCTCACATTTACAATAAGGATTTGGGATTGTGAAATGAGTATCAATGGAATCATGTTCAATTGATCTACATAACAATGTAAGGATCATAGACAAACATAGTGTGCATACTTGGAGTATGGCATAATTATTGTTTAGAAAAACAAAGTGTACATGCTAGGAGCATGGGACGACTGTTGTTTTTATTCAAATCTTAAGTTGATTGTTTGAAACATTATACAATGAATAATGTGTAATCAATATGGTGATAAATAAAAGGTGGTTCTATTTATATTCAAAAGGGTTCTGAGACCATATTGGATTCGACTATTATTGTGTTTCACTTTGCATGTTTTGACTTCCAAAATAGCTAGGTTATTCTTTCCGAATGACTAAGTTATTTAAACACTCCACAGTCGTTCATATGTTGAAAGTAGGTATGAATCAAGACTGTCATGAATCGAGTTTGTAGATGGCTAAATGGGTTTAGTCATAGCAATGGTTGCTACAACATTCATGAGTGCTCATAAGTTATGAGTATTGGAATAAACCCACGCTCACTTGTATCACTTCATGGAATTTATCTCGAGTGATCGTGAGACGGTAATATCATATAAATCTTGAGACCTAGAGATATGAGTTGTTACCTATGAGTTGGTTGTGCATTGATTGCACATAAACGCATCAGTAACTTGATGTTATAAAACGTGCCTTTGTGTACAATTCAACAAGTAGTAGAACAAGCATATGAGTCGAAGTTTATCTGTTCCTTCTAGAACTAGAAGCGATATCTGGGCCCCTCGATGATTTTGTTGTGACCTATGTACCGGCTGGTCAGAACTAAAATTGATGTGTTCGATTAAGTTCTTTGTCAAACAAATCAGAAATCGGGAAACAAACTGCTGGACAATAAGTACGATGTTGTTCCATGTATTTGTCCGGCTGATATCATGAGAACAGAGGATTATACGATCACTTATCTAAAATGGCGCTTCATAGTTCAACGGAGTTTTCGAGAGCTACGATTGCTGGTTGGTTCCTGAAGTAACATACGAAAATATAGTTATTAGACTTATCCAAGTGGGAGTCTGTTCGATAAGGTGTCTAAGTCCATAACTTATTTGGTATATACTTGACCCGACCCGGCATGGTCCATTTGGGTTCCATCTCACCCGAACTATTTATGGATAATTTTATGAGAGTTTTACACATATGTTTATTAATATATTATAAGTTATAATATATTAATATGAGGTTATGTTATTTAATTAGTCTTAGTCTTAAATTAATTATGAATTAATTTAGAGATTAAAAGGAAGACTAATTAGATTGTAGGCTATTGGTTTTATATGGTGTGGGCTAACACTCATTTGTTAATGGGTTAGGCTTGTATGGAAGTCCATGGATGATCCATGGAGCTTTTAACCCATGGATCCTTGGAAAAGGAAAGGTCATGGGTTATTAGGGTTTCACCCTAACCATGCACTCTATATAAGCATGCTTATGTTGCATGAAATAGCCACTAGTGTGGTTTTGTGTGTGTGGCCGTTTTTTATGTGTGTATACACTCTCTCAAAGTTTTCCAAGAGTTTGTGGTGATTTGTGATTCCATTTGAGGCATTCACACTATTGGTGCTTGGCCCTCAAACTCCTTAGGAATCAAACTCATCATCAAAAGGTGTGTAATCTTATCTAATTCTTTTATGTTTAAAAGTACCCCATGCCATGTTAGATAGGTTATGAACCTTGGAAAATTACTATTTTGCATGTATTTAGACAAACATAGATCCAAGGTTTATTAGGGTTGCATGCACACTTAGGAAGTGTTAGATTGCTCAAAACCCAACAAATCTCCAAATCTTCAGTGCAAAGACTACGACTCCTAGTTCCAAGTCATGAGTGGTATAGTTGACCTCGTGTGCCTTCAGCTGTCTCGAAGCATATGCAATCACTTTTCCCCTTTGCATAAGCACACAACCTAAGCCCTAATTAGATGCATCGCAGTAAACAACGAAGTCCTCTGTCCCTTCGGGTACGGACAGAACAGGCGCGCTGCACAAGGCTTGCTTTAATGTCTGGAACGTTGTTTCTTGCTTTTCACTCCAACAAAAGGGTACGCCTTTCTGTGTCAAAGTGGTTAAGGGTTTGGCGATCTTAGAAAAGTTCTGGATGAATCTTCGATAATAGCCGGTGAGACCCAAGAATTGACGGATTTATGTGGGTGTCTTCGGTGCTGACCAATTCTCTATCGCTTTAATCTTGGAAGGATCCACGTGAATACCCTCCTTGCTTACTACGTGACTGAGGAAAGTTACCTTCCGAATCCAGAATTCACACTTGGAAAATTTAACGTACAACTTCTCGGATCTAAGGGATTCCAACACTAGCCTCAAGTGCTGCTTGTGATCTTCTTCGCTTTTGGAGTAGACAAGTATGTCATCAATGAACACAATGACGAACTTGTACAGAAAAGGGCGACACACCCGATTCATCAGGTCCATGAACACTGTCGGTGCGTTGGTTAGACCGAAGGGCATCACTACGAACTCGTAGTGTCCATATCGAGTCCTGAAAGCTGTCTTGGAAACATCACTCTCATGAACTCGTAGCTGATGGTACCCTGACCGAAGGTCTATCTTTGAGAAGTAGCTGGCTCCCTGGAGTTGATCGAAGAGGTCATCTATTCGCGGAAGAGGATATTGGTTTTTGACGGTCAACTTGTTCAGCTCACGGTAATCGATACACATCCGAAAGGATCCGTCTTTCTTTTTAACGAACAACACCGGAGCTCCCCAGGTTGAGGAACTTGGTCTACTGAATCCTTTACTAACCAACTCATTGAGCTGGCTGGATAACTCCTGAATTTCTGTTGGAGCTAAACGATACGAAGATTTCGCTACAGGGGTAGCTCCAGGAATTAGATTAATGCGGAATTCGACCTGACGTTCGGGAGGAATTCCTGGAAGCTCTTCGGGAAACACATCAGGAAAATTACAGACATCAGGAAAATTACAGACTTCGGGGAGGAATTCCTTTCGCAAGAGTTTCTGAGCTTTGATGCAGGAAATGATGCGAAGATTGGAGCTGAGTTTATCGCCATAGATTATGAGAGTCTGACTCATAGGAAGGTTGAGACGGATAGCTTTTTTAAAACAAAGGATAACAGCATGATTGGGACTCAACCAATCCATTCCAATGATGACATCAAAGCTCTTTATGGAAACTGGCATAAGGTCGATGGGAAATGAATGATCGTTCAGGGTAAGGGTACAACCTATGAATACATCGCCAATGCTCTCTTTCTCACAGTTATCTATGTCGAGGGTAAATGTTTCGGTTAATGGTTGGGGATTAGGTTTTAGATTATGTTTGAACGTATGCCTAACAAAGCTTCTTTCAGCACCCGAATCGAAAAGAATACTAGCATAAGAGTTGTCGAGAAGGAACGTACCCAAAACAATAGTTGGATCGACAACTGCCTCCTCCCGTCCCATGGCTAGGACTTTCCCAGTGTTACCAGTTGTCGTCTTCTTGGGGCAGTTCCTCTTAAAATGCCCGACTTCACCACAATAGTAGTAGGCTTGACCAACACCTGCTCCAGAAGATTGATTCGCGGATTGGGTTGGTGCTTTGCAGAATCGGACTGTGTGCCCCTTTTTACCACAACTGGTACATGATAGCTCACGACAGGGGCTGGGGTAGTGGTGGTATTTGCACTTTTCACACTGGGGAAGGTTACCAGCATACCTGCTAGTAGGTGTTTGAGCTGTGGATCCCACAACATAAGCAGTAGCAACAGGGACAGTAGTAGCATGGATTGCTAGAGTCTGTTGTTTCTTTGAGGATCCTTTGGATGATTGACCCTTCTTCTTCTTCCAAAATTTCCTTTTCTCACCACTCCTCTTGGTCGATTCAGGGGTGGCGGTTGTTTCCTCGATATCATCACTGTGGTCAATCAGGGTTTGGGCTATGTTTTTGGCACTGTCGTACGTATCCAGCCTTGCAGCTAAGACGTTTCCCTTGGTTGGCTGGGTCAGCCCCCAGATGAACCTCTCTATCTTCCTACTTTCCGGGGTAACCATTCCCGAGCAAAGTAGCGCCAAATCATCAAATCTAGAAGTGTATGCAGCAATATCGGAACCTTTCATCTTCAGGTTCCAGAGCTCGTGCTCTAATTTCTGCATTTCGCCCCGAGGGCAGTACTCAACAAGAAGGAGTTCTTTCATAGCTTCCCAACTCATAGCATTGGCTACAGGTAGGGTCAACGATTTGACTCGGCCGTTCCACCAAGTCAAGGCTTTATCGATAAAGGTACAGACTGCGAATTCCACTTTATCGGATTCCGAACAAGCACAGATTTCAAAGATGGATTCGATTTTCTCGAACCATCGGGAAAGAGAAATGACACCTCAAGTGCCATCGAAGGATGTAGGTTTCGCATTCATGAAGTCTTTATAGGAACCCTCTTTTCGGTGTCCCTGACTGCTTTCTTGGTTTTGGGTTTGGGTACCACCTCCCGAACCACCGGAACCACTAGAGTTCCGTTGAGACATGGCAGTTGCTACCACGGCAATAACAGCTGCCGGGAATACTACAGGATCAATTTGGGGAGGATGATAAGTCCTCCGAATTGAATCAAGAGATATGACAGTTATATATATATATATATATATATATATATATATATATATATATATATATATATATATATATATATATATATATATATATATATATACACACCAAATAAGCGATAAAAAAGGGAAAGAGTTATCAAAGAAGACAATTTATCGTTAGAGGAATGTTCAAGGGGTATTGTCTGAATGAGGGTTTCTATAACAGATTGACTCAATAAATATTCCCATAGTATTTCAGGATTCGCTTACACACTGGCTCGATGTTTGTGGTATTAAGGTAAGTTTTAGGCATGCCGCATACCGCAGTCACTCCCAAGCACATGTTGGCCGTGTCTCGAATGAATATAGTTGGCCAGGCTATATTGATCCTAGACACGACTACATAACTGCCCAGGTTTAACCGCAGTACACAACACCCATTTACTTATGTTTTGTTCTACTTGTAGTTACGGATCTCGACGGTTTGGTATACTTGTATTTTGATGTATACTTTTAGCTCAGAGCACTTAGGCCCTTTAGTGTTTATAGTCTTATACCATGTAAGGTTGGGTATACTTTATTCTCTATAAACAAGGGGTCTGATACCAATCTGTCACACCTCGAAAACCGAAGGCGGAAACATTTTCGGGGTTGACTCTACATTGAGTATCAAATCCAATGCACATAGTATGTAAAGCAAACAACCATTACATTACATTTGATTTAAAAGTAAAGTTGAACAAGTGTGATACATAGTATATATGAACAAAAGTAAGACGTCTTCAACGCACTCCATCTTCGCCAAAAGGGATCATCGGGTACCTGTCTAATGCGGGCCTAAGAATACAAGCAGTTTGAAAATCAGCATAACGCTCGTGAGTTCATAAGCGGTTCTGTTTTTCTGAAAATATACAAGTTCCTTTCTGTTTCTGGAAATGATACACACCAAGAAAATCCCATATTTTCTTCATAGTTGGTTATTGAATCCCAAAATGTAATGTAAAAGATGTACACTGAAAACATGTTTACTCTTGTGAACTGTAAAGTTTAGTTATCTGAAATGTTACACGATTCTGGTTATGTACAAATGTTACCCCAAGAAAATCCCATATTTTCCTGAATGTTGGTTACCAATTGTGAAAGATGTATACTGAACACCCAATTGTCCTTGTGAAATGTATTAGTTTTAACACATATATAAAACTAATATGCACAAAGTAAATTAATTACTTTATTCATTATTACTATTTAGTAAATCTCTATTATCCAAATTGCGAGTTCCATAACCATACGATAGACTAGATATGGCAATAAGTAGTCCACATCACCTTATGACTTTCGTCACCCTTGAACCTTTCGGCTCGGCTGTAGCTAGCAGCCAGGTGTGGGGTAGTCAGCCCCGTATAGATCTATACACTCAAGTCACGCTCCCTATCTAAAGATTCTAGCTATGGGTGCGGTCCTCCCCTCGCGTATCTCTGTGGAGTGTTCACCGAGGACGTGTCTCCAATTTATAGGAATAATAAATTTACTAGTAATAATACATAAAGTTCCTGTTATGAGCAATAATCCTCCACTCACGTATCTCTGTGGACTGTTACCGAGGACAAAACAGTGTACAAAGTTTTATGTTCAAGGTTCAAATGCCATGCTTTTAACTGATATAATGTGGAAAACCATTTGTGAAAATATAAAACACAACATTTTATAACGTTTTTCACAAATAATATGTTTACGTGTTCTGCATGTTCAAACAGTTATCTATTACGATTATCAGTGTTAAAGGCATATTTAATATGAAATACAACACATGTAAAAGAAGCTTTGAGTACAAGTATTCCTTGTACTTTGCTTGTATTCTCCCCCTGAAAATAGTGAAAAACATTGAAAAAGGGTACGGGTATGAACTCACCAGACGAGAAAACGCGACGGTTTAGATGTTAAATGTTGGTTCGAGGCTTGATAACGAGTGAGGTTCCAATGTAACATGAAATGGTATACAAATGTATCTAATTAGACTTTAACCCACTAATTAGATATTATAATACACTCCAATGAGCGAAAACACTTCAAATCAAGTGTTTGGAATGACCCGGGTGACATCTACGGACATGTATGGCTTAGGAATGGTGTTTACTCTTCAAGAGTAAACTCTTAGAAGATTTTACGACCCTAAGACCATAATCAAATGAGTTCACGGAAGTGAACTCATGGTTGGTAGGTTTTATGGTGCTAAATGGTCCAAATACACTTGGGAAGACTTGGTATGATTTTTTTCTAAGGCTTGGGAATGAATTAAATCACCAAGAACACCATCAAAGGGTGTTTACGGCCCTAAACTAGGAGTTTACGGCCATAAGCTCCTATACCTCTCTTAATTTGATGATTTAGTGGCCTTAGATTAATTACATGTGATTCAAACAATTTTTACAAGCCTTAGGATGAATTTTGGGCACCATTTGACTTATGTTTAGGAGTTTACGGCCCTGGAACCCATTATTTGGGGGTTATGGCCGTAAACACTCAAATGGAGGGTTTTTTATCATGTTTAAGGTCCCCAAATCGATTGTGGTTGGTTCTAGGATTTATTCTAAGGCTAATGGTGTGTTTAAATGGCTTTTAAACACTTGGTTTTGAGTTTACTCTCCATGAATGATGAGTTTACGGCCCAAGCATGTTCTTGGGCAGTAAACTCATTTTTACTCCTCAAAATTCATGATTAAGGTGTTCCAAGTCCGAATTGGTAAGCCATAAAGTCATATCTCAGTCCCAAGATTGGTTTGGAGGGCTTTTAAGGCTCAAAAACCCATTTTATATGTGTTTACGGCCCAAGCATGCTCCATGGCCGTAAACTCATGAAGATGGTCCTTTTCCAAAGATTAAACACAAATGTGAAGGCTATTGATGCTATACTATGAGTTAAGGAAGTTACCTTGAAGAATTTGAGCCTTAAATTGATGTTTTTGGACTTAGTTCTTTGGTTGAGGAGAGAGGTTAGAGAGAGAGTAGTGAGAGAGAGAAAAAGCTTCTAATGGAAGCTTAATCTTGTTTAAATAGTGTCTAAGATTTGGACACGGTGGAATTCTACCCGATACCGACGTTAGACGTGGCTTTTGGTCGCACCCGATCAAGTTGCCGTAACCCGATATGGTTGATTCTAAAAAAATTTCTGATTACTAGAATGTGGTGTTAATGTGAGTTCTAATTGCGTTTGGACACCCATTAAGTCATAATAACAAAGTCAAATAAATGACTTAATTAATTGACGTAAACGGAAACGAATTTGGAAACGACGAATGGATTTACGAAATGGGTTACGATAAGGATTACAAATAATAGTACGAACTTTGGGTTGTTACACGTTTGACCTAAATTCAGATGATAGTTGTGAACCTTGTTTCCTTGGGAAGATGACAAAGTCACCCTTCAGTTGTACTTGTGCTAGGGGTGAGGGTTTGTTGGACCTCATACATAGTGATGTGTGTGGATCCTTCAGAACTGCCACAAGAGATGCTAACCGCTTCTATGTGACTTTTACTGATGATTATAGTTGATATGTATATGTCTACTTAATCAAGCATAAGTTAGCGACCTTTGAAAGATTCAAAGAGTTCAAACAGAAAGTGGAGAATCAGTTGGGAAGGAACATTAATATGCTTCAATCATACCGAGGTAGTGAGTATCTTAGTACAAAGTTCCTTGACTATCTTAAGGAATGTGGGATTATCTCACAGTTGACACCTCCCATGACAACACAACTTAATGGTGTGACTGAGATGCGCAATCAAACCTTGTTGGATATGGTTCGTTCCAGGATGAGTCGAGCTTCGCTACCAATCTCATTTTAGGGGTATGCCTTACAGACTCCCACCCATATCCTTAATCTAGTCCCTACATAGAAGGTTGCCAAAACACCCAATGAGATGTGGACAGGAAAAGTTCCCAATATGGACCACATCAAGATTTGGGTTTGCGAGGATTTTGTGAGGCGTGAGTCTCACGATAAACTCGAACCTTGAAGTGAGAGGTGTATTTTCATCGGCTACCTACAGAGATCCTTCGGTTACCTCTTCTACAGACCTAGTGATAATGTGTTCTTTGTAGTAAGGAGAGGAGTCCTTCGCGAGAGAGAATTCATTAGAAATGGAAACAGTGGGAGGAAAATTGACCTTGAAGAAATTCAAGAGTCAAGTGGTGAAGGAACCTCAAACCTTAGCATTCAACCTGAGGAGTAAACTCTTGTTGATCCGACAGAAGAGTCTGTATCTCTTAGGCATTCCACGAGAGTTAGGAATGCACCTGAGCATTACTATGGTTTCCATATTACTGCGGAAGGTGATACTCTTATTAGTGATGGCATACTGGTGAGTCTGGATGAACCTAACAGCTACACGGAAGCCATGGCAGGCCCTGAGGTTGCTAAATGGAAAGAGGCTATGGACAGCGAGATACCATCTATGTATAACAATCAACTTTGGAACTTGCTTGACAATGTACCAGGTCGTAAGACAGTTGGGTGCAAATCAATCTTCAAGAAGAAGACCGACATGGATGGTAATGTACACACTTATAAGGTGCAATTGGTTGCAAAGGGCTTTCTCAAACTCCGGGAGTTGATTAGCCATTGCTGCATTTCATGATTATGAAATATGGCAAACGGATGTCAAAACTGCTTTCCTTAATGGAAAGTTGGCTGAGGATGTTTACATGAGTCAGCCAGAGGGTTTTGTTAGAATAGAGTACCCTAATAGAGTGTGGAAGCTTGAGAAATCCATCTTTGGATTAAAGCAAGCACCTCGTAGATGGAATCTTTGTTTTGATGAGAAAGTCAAAGAGTTTGGATTTTCGAGGAGCGAAGATGAATCTTGTGTATATGTCAAGGATAGTGGGAGTATAGTTAGCTCTTTGGTATTATAAGTGGATGACATACTACTCATAGCAAATGATATCCCAACTCTGCAGGAAGTGAAGTCCTAGCTTGGGGAGTGTTTCACGATGAAGGACCTTGGAGAAGCTGCCTATATCCTAAGGATAAGGATTTTGAGAGACATGAGTAAAATACTAACTGGACTTAGTCAGTGCACCTATATGGATAAAGTGTTGAAAAGATTCAACATGCGGAACTCCAAGAAAAGTGAGTTACTGATCCAGAGTAACGTCGGACTGAGTAAGACTCAGAGCCCGAGTACAGAGGATGAGATAGCAGAGATGAGTCGAGTTCCGTATACTTCCCCTGTAGGCTCGATCATGTATGCTATGACTTGTACTTGTCCTGATGTGGCCTTTGCACTGAGCATGGTTAGCAGATATCAAGGGAATCCTGGCAAGGATCACTAGACTACGGTAAGGAACATTCTCAAGTACCTGCGGAGGACTAAGGACTGGGTGCTTACCCTCGGTGGGAGTGATGACTTGAGAGTAGTAGGGTATAGTGATGTTAGCTTCCAGACTGATAGGGATAATTACCGCTCTCAGTCAGGCTGGGTCTTTACCTTAAACGGAGGAGTAATAACTAGGAAAAGTTCCAAGCAGGAGATAGTGGCTGATTTAATTTGTGAATAAGAGTATATAGCGGCAAGCGAGGCAGCAAAGGAGGCTACATGGCTAAAGAACTTCATCAGAGACCTTGGAGTTGTACCAGCTATAAAGGAGATTATGGAGATTTTCTGTGACAGCAATAATGCGGTTGCCTTAGCCAAGGAACCAAGAGATCATGGCAGATCCATACACATTGACATAAAATATCATTTCATCAGACATCGAATAGAAGAAGGACTCCTTATGGCAAAGAGGGCATCATCGGATGAGAACCCTGCAGATCCCCTCACGAAGGGACTGGGCAGCGTTAAGCATCTCTAGCATGTGAGGGGCATAAGGCTGAAGGATGATATTAGTTTTAGTAGTTAGATATCTTTGAAATGTGTAAAGTGTAATTGACATTTGATGATGAATAAAAGTTGTATTTATTTATTAGTAAAGTGTTGCTATCTTTTGTAAATCATTTACTATCATTTCATTTTGCATGTTTTGACTTCCAGAATAATTATGTTATAGTATATCATATTATTCAAATTCTCCACAGTCGGTCATATGTTGGAAGTAGATATGAATCAAGACTATCATGTAGTTGGTTGTATATGTCTAAGATGTTGGACATTGCAAAGTGTTGCTACAACACTCATGAGTGCTCATAAGTTCTCAGTATTGGATTAAACCCACGCTCACTGGTAACACTTCATGGAATTTATCTCGAGTGATCGTGATCTCTTGGTTTATCTGTTCCTTCTTAGATTCGAAGCGATAACTGGATCCCTCGATGATTTTGCGTTGACCCATTACTGGGCCCGTACTGAACTAAGTTGATGTGTTCAATTAAGTTCTATGTCAAACAAATTGGAAATCGAGAAATAAACTGTTGGACAATAAGTAAGACATTGTACCATGTATTTGTCCGGGTGATATCTAGAATAGAGGATTATATGATCCGTAATCTAAAATGGCGCTCCATAGTTCAACAGAGTTTTAAGAGCTATGACTATCGGTCGATTCCTGAAGTCATAATTGCAACTATAGTTATTTGACTTATCCAAGTGGGAGACTATTGGATAAGGTGTCTAAGTCCATAACTATATTTCAGATGTACTTGACTCGACCCGGCATGGTCCATTTGGGTTGCACTTCACCCGAAGAATTTATATGGATAAACTTTTGAGAATAGTATAAGTTATGATTTATTAATATATTATAAGTTCTAATATATTAATAATAAATCATATTTTTTTAATTAGTATTGATATAAAACTAATTTAGAATTAATTTAGTGATCAAAAGTGTGACTAATTAAATATGGACTCTTGTATTTATATAGTGTGGGCTAATGCTTATTTAGAATGGGCTAGGCTTGCATGGTAAGTCCATGGATAGTCCATGGAGCTTTAACCCATGGATCTCATGGAAATGAAAGTTCATGGGTATTAAGGTTTACATGGATGTAACCCTAATCCACCACACTATATAAAGGAGTCCTTGCCACTTGAAATTGCACTATTTTTTGTGTGAGAACTAAGAGGGCCGATTTCAAGAAGAGTTCTACTATTCTCTCAAGTTTCCAAGGTTTGTGGTGATTTGTGACTTCCATTTGAGGCATCCACATTATTGGTGCTAGGCTCTCAAACTCCAAGCAATCAAACACTACTAAAAGGTATATAACTCTACTAGCTTATTATGTTCTAAAGTTCCCCATGCCATGCTAGTTAGGTTAAGAGCCTTGGAAAAACAAATTTGCATGTATAATCGTAAAACATAGATCCAAGGTTTCTAGGGTTGCATGTACACCATAGGAGTGTTAGAAGGCTCAAAACCCTTTAGTTTGCTACTTCATAATATCAGATTGCTGACAAGTTTGATGATAAGGAAGAGTACAAGAAGTTAAAACTTCAATTTCATGCAGTACTTGGGAAAGAGGAAGAGGATTTTGGTCACTTATAAAGATTGTTCGAGTTTTGAGTATCTCCAAAGATGTTCTGTTCAACGGTGTACTTCAAGATTTTGGTATCACGTGGTCAGAGCAAAGAATACCAACTTTAACTTTTCTATTGTTGATTTTCCTCTTATGAAACTGAATGATTTAATCTTTGTCGCAAAGGTTCTTAAGGCCAATGATGAAACAGATCTCTAGGGTACAAGCAAAGAAGATTATTTGCTAGGTCTTCCTCATATCAAAATATTCATCGACAATTATTACGAGTGTTTAGCCTTGATAGATGTCGAATTGGATTTGACTATTGGTAAAGAGATTACAGTACCACAATCATTGTTGAAGAGTAAAGGCGATTTACATCCTTATGATGATGCAGAAATTGTCTGAAGCCTCTTGGAGTCATTTATTTTGGTAAAAGCTAGAAGGGAAGGAAGACAAAGTTTTTATTCCAAGCATGTGATGTAGAAACATATACTACTTTACATTATACGAACTTGATGGTTCGTATGAATCACTGTAAGAAGAAAAACGAAGGAGATAAGGCTGAACTTAAGAAAGTGATGAACTAGTATGATGAAATTCGGAGTTCGATGCATCAAGCAATCTAGATGTTAATAACTTAGATTCGATTATTCTCACCAAGGGGGAGAATGTTGGGGTTCGAAGGTTGTGAGATGTCAAATTTATCTTTGTTGTCAGTAATATCGAATGTTGGATTGTATTTTATTTTAAGGACTACTCAAATGTCTAAGCTTAGATGTCAAATGTCCTTATACTTTTTGTGCTTTCAGTTTTCCTTTAAAATATGGGAAGGACAGTTTTAGAGGTTAAGAACTTTTCTCCGATTGTAATCATTATGTCTTTGCTCTTGTATTCAACTGATAAAGCAATACAACATGTTAATCGGAACTACAACTTGTGATTTAAACTCTAGGGTGTTAGGAGCCCAGGTTAAGGGAAGTGATGAGGGCTTCATTGTCTGTTCTAGTTTGATTGGGGCTTGGAGGTCTGAGTCATGGACCGAAGACCTGTAGTATCGGTTAAGTCTTATTGGGACCGATATGTGTTTTTTTAGGCTGCGAGTGTTGTTATTGGTTAGTGGATCGGAGGTAAACCCGAGTGCTATTGTTTTTAGTGGATCAAGGGTAAGCCTATGTGTTGTTGTGGGTTAGTTGACCGGGGGGGTGGGGGGGGGAAGCCTGAGTGCTATTTTAGATTAGCGGATCAGAAGTAAGCTCGAATACTATTGTCAGTTAGTGGATCGGGGGTGAGCACGAGTGTTGACAATAGATAGTTAAACAAACTTGTTGGAGCCGAGTAGGACTGTGGCTGAGTTTAGTCTGTGACTTGTTGGTTTTCATCGTGATGATGCACTTATATGTGGGATTAGCATGACGATGTTTGGCCAAGATGGTCTTGAGCCGATCAAATCTACAGATTTCTGGACAGTTTGGTTGATATGAGGGGTTGCATCAATAAGTGGAAGAAGGAGCTGATTTCGAGGACGAAATCTAATTTCAGTGAGGGAGAATGATGACATCCTGTTTGTTGTCGTTTCTTATTTCAGGTTCGTGGGCTGGAATTCGATTGTATAAAGTCTTGGGGACTTAAGGAGGCAAGGTTTAGTCCTTATGGAAGGAGGTAATGATGGTTAAGAGATTTAAACCTTGAATTGTGTGTTCGAGAAGTTTTTAGTCCAAAAGATTTAGATAATATTGTGGAGCTCTTCAATACCTTTTTTTGGATATAAAGATCGTCAAAAACGGAGTTGGAATGAAGAAGTTATGATTTCTAGAAGTTAAGAGGGTTTTAGGTTTAGCCTAGTACATTGGGCGTACAGGGTGTACGTTGGGTGTACTAGGAAAGGATGATCACGGAGATCCAACCTGGTGTGTTTGGCGTACGCGAGGAACCCTAATTTTGGGATTTTGATCCCTACTTAAGCTCCTTAACTTCCCCAAACCCTTTCCATTCTCATCATCCGCCTCTCCAACGTCCTCCTATTGGAACCGGAAAGTGAACCTCTAGCAATCTCTAAAATTTTGTTCTTCCGAAGTGGAATAGTGTCCGGAGTCAGTCTGTGGTCCGAATTGATGTTGGTGTCCAGAGTGAAGATTCTGTCCGAAGTGAAGAAGTATGTTCGGAGATCATCTTTATGTGTTACATTTATTATTCTTGTCTTTTACTTTATGTAACAGTTCATAAGACTTAGTTTATTTTGTCAAAATGGATAATCATAAGTGTCAGGAGTAATCATTTTATCCGGTCCTATGTAAGTAACTTGGTTTTTATGATGTAATTCTTTCTCCTATATAAGGAGCATTTAATGACAAGAATAGCAGACGAATTGTTTTCTCCAAAGATATATATTTTCACATTTACTTCACATTCACCTTTCACTCAAATCATTCTTAAAAACATTCCTTCTATTCATTTATTGTCTTTACCTTGATTATGCTCATAGTCTCATATTTAATTCTTAAAGTACACTGTTGATCTTCATCTTCAAGTCTTGACTGGTCTTGCCAGACTTGGCTGGAACTTATAATCAGAAGCAGACATTGATTTTAAGCCTTAACTAAAGGTTTGAGTTTTCAAGCCTTGTCCCTGCGTAATTAGATCCTTGGTCTCACAATTGGTATCAAAGCTTGAGTGGTTGTCCTTTGAATCCATAAGAACATATTATAGTTTACTCGAGATTACCTTGGCATTTCGATCATTTCTGTGTTCAGGATAAAAGTTATTCTATATAACACTTTTGCTCAAGATATCTTAACTTCAATGGCTGCTTCTAATTCTCAACAAATGTACTCAATACAAATAG
This sequence comes from Lactuca sativa, assembly GCF_002870075.4. NCBI lineage: Eukaryota > Viridiplantae > Streptophyta > Magnoliopsida > Asterales > Asteraceae > Lactuca > Lactuca sativa. Next base: position 150,412,768 of record NC_056628.2, on the reverse strand, counting down.
AAAATAGCGTGGGTTGCCCTACACGTGCCCCAATGCTTGTTGTTGAAAAGTATGATCACTGGAAAGTCAGAATGGAAAGATTTTTACTTGGAAAAGAAAAAGGTGAATCTATTTGGAGATCCGTTAAAGAAGGTCTCCATGTTCCAGTTCGAACCATTGTCAGATATGTTGCTGCAACTCTCATGGGATGGGATGAAGAACGTCAAGCACCACTCACTACTGATGATCTTGAAGAGCTGCATGCGGATCAAGATGCCTTCTTCCGAAATGGTGTTTGGTGTTCCACCTTCTCTCTTTGAGCAAATTAAACTGTGTAAATCCACAAAATAGATTTTGGACACACTTCAAGATTTGTTTGAAGGGTCAAAGAACATGAATGATAAACGTCTAACCTCGGTGGTCAATGAGTTCGACACTCTCACCAAAAAACCTTGTGAATTTGTTGCCTCATCCTTAAACAGATACTGATTTGTCGTCAACAACATGACAACTCATGGGATAGTCCGAACTCCACTGGAGTACAACCTCAAGTTCATCAACAACCTCGGAAAAGGATGGGGAAATGTGAAATCATGTCTTCAGAGTAATGGATCTCTGAAAAAGCTAAAGCTCTACCAACTATTCGATGAGCTTCAAGGTCATGAATCAAATGTTGCACAAACCCTATGTGAACTCACTGGAGGCCCTCTAGCTCTAGTCAGTTCCCACGATCCACAAACTACGAACCTTGCTGTTTCGGACCCTTTGTCTGTTGTTGTTTCTTATATTCCTCCTGTGCAACCCTCACCTCCAACCATACCTATTCCACCACTAATAACTATCAATTAGCTATTGATCTTAACTCTAAAGAAATGGACTCCGAACTCTGTTTCCAACAAGAGTTTGCCTTACTTTCCATGAAATATAATCGTCCTTATACCAAGTGATATCACAACCGTTTCCAGGCTCCTCACCAAAATAATCCTCAACCTTTCAACAAACCTTTAGAAAACACGCCATCCTACAAGCCTAAACATCATACACAAAATCACACCTCAGAATCATCACGGACTCCGAAATCGGAAAAATCCACAATTGTTTTTGACTAATGTGGCTAAGCAAATCACTTTGCTAAAGATTGCATAGCCGAAGTCCCACAGAAAACCAAGATCAAGGACTCTGCTTACTATGCATGACGAGCTCAAGAAATGGCAGAAATTGAAAAGGATATTGTTACCACTGTATGAGAGGATGTAGAAGGGTATTGGTCATCTGGAGATTATGATGACGTAACCACTAGCAGGAATATGTGTCTTATGGCTCGACAATAAATAGAAAGTGATTAAGGCTATTGGTCGTCTGGATCAGAAAGAGATGATGAAGATGCTGAACCAAACTACTACTACATGGCTACCAACGATCCACCTGGCAGAAGCATCTTTCAATAGGTAAAATCTATGATTACTGATAATAATCTTGACTTTTCTCTTTGTGAACCATATCTAACCCAGATCCAATCAGATATGAACATCTTTTACAAAGCCCATGAGTCAGCCATAGAAGCCAATGAGAAGAAGGAAAGTGAAATTAGTCGTCTTAGATTACGATTTAAGGATAAGAAGTTGAAAATAGAGTCCTTAGAACGAGAGCTTGTAATGGCACAAGATGAATGTATCAATCTTAAAGACAAATGTGAAATCGCTTATTCTAAAAGAAATGTTTTAATTTCTAACAAAAAACGTCTCAATGCTAAAATAGATGCTTTGCACAATTGCATTGACATTCTTGAAGCAAAAGAATGGATGACTCATAATTTTTGTCATCCTTGGTCAAAAGATCCTGGTCTCGGAATCGAGTTTATGAAGCCCATTGCTCGTCCCTTGAAGGAGTTACAAAACCTAACTTTTATGGGAGATGTTTCGAACATCAAACATTCGGACACCCTCGTCTCGCCTTTGTCACCCCTTCCTGAGACTTCAGAACAATTTGCATCACTAATTCCTGAGTTTAAGGCTATATTTGCAAGTGTCCCGATTCTACGCCTCTTTCGCCTCTGATAAACCTGTACTTGAATCGGACCTCCGAACCCCACTCTAATATTCCGATTTTTTTTTCATTCAAATTCTGAACCATAACCCTCCTAACAATTGTGTTGTTGATGAAAATTTTCTAGAGACAACTGGACCTGAATTCTCTTAGTGTGTTTGGGCATCTTTAGATAGTGACGTTGATGATTCAATTTCATGTGATTCTGAACCTCAAGTGATTTCCAAAACAAAACTAGTTCCAATCAAGCCTGTGTTCAACAATCCTTCAGTAGGACAAACCTCCAAACCTTCCTTTCATTCCAAAAGGAAACCCATGCTAAATAGGAAAGATGTTATTGAATCTAAGGTAGAATCCCAGAATGCTCACAAAAAGGAAGTTAAGTCAAGAAAAAAATTCTAGATTCCTTGAGAACTCCAAAAAGAGTGTATCTCGGACTGCCAATTCACCAACTAAGAGTCAAAACACCTTCGCACCCACATAGATCCTTAAAAGACCTCCTATCCCTCCCAAATTCGTAGAACATAACAAAGAGGTTAGTCTTAATCTACAAAAATCCATTGTAGGTACTCAATCTGTTCGAACTAACTCTCCTCGGACTGTTTCATGAGTTTTCATAGCCAAATATGATGGTTCAAATTTCAAACCTCAACAGTTTTTAAAACCAAATGTACCATCAACTAAAAACATGTTGTTAACAAAATAGTCTCTCAAAAATCTTCAAAACAAAATCTTGTATGGAAAGTAAAAAATCACAATGATGAAACTACAACTCCGAGAGACACAGTGGTTCCCACTGCTCCGGATGTCAAGTATTCGAAAAAAGTTGCTCTGAATCCTCATGTCATTGAGTATGATTATTGGATAGATGAAGAACCATGGCCTTTTGTTTGTTTCCTAAGGAATCTTGGAAAAAACCTTCCAAAACACAAGTTGCTCAAAAATCACAACTGAAGTTTAAGACTCGTGCCTTTGTCCCAAAACCTAACTCAGAGCCTAAAAACTCCACAACTCACTAATTTTGCAGTCACTCTATGTTTTGGAGCAAGAAACAATATGGTATATTGATAGTGCTTGCTCCATGCACATGACGGGGTAGAAGGATTTTCTAAGAGATCTCAAACTTTCACCAAATGTTGGCTATGTGACGTATGCCAACAATTCTAACTCTCTGATCCGAGGTTATGGAATCCTTACAAATGGCAACTTCTCCCTTTCAAACGTGACATATGTAGCTGGCTTGAAGCATAATTTGATAAGTGTGGCTTAGCTCACTGATGCTAATCGTCGAGTTGAATTCTGCAAGAAACAGAGTTATGTCATGTCACAAGACCAGAAGGAATGTTTAATAAAGTCGAATCGCAACAAGAACATATATCCTCATGACATCAACATGATCGTCGGCAAGCCTTAGCTCTGCTTACTCTCAAAAGTTGTTCCTGACGTCTACGGGTTACGGCGTAGGAGGCTTGCTCACCTGAACTTTAGGCATATGAATGATTGAAAAGACCTGAGATCAATCAATTTATCAAACAATGACAGTAAATAAGAACAATAAGGATTAACAAAGAAAAACTTTCACTAAGAAAGATAATCTCACAAAGAGATTATCGTATGCACAAATCGGCTATTAGGGTTTGTGAAAGGCGTAGCCTATTACAAACTGATACAAAAGATTATATACTACTATTCTAGACAATCCCTATAAATCAGGGATATGCCAGCTAATTAATTTACGCTAACTCTGGAAACAAGATAAATACAAAATCTATTACAATGCACTGAATAAATCTATATACACAGAGCTATTGAAATGCTGATGTTGATGCTGAGATATGCGCTGATGCTGAAAGATTTATTTCAAACATCATCATATTTCAAGGTTTGACCTTACAATCTCCCCCAATATGATGATGTTCAAAACCAACTAAATTAAAACACCTCTGGACAAGAATTCCTCATACTCAGCTTCAGCTTCTATTTTTACTGGCCAGTAAGGACTATCCAGCAACTCCTGTCTTCTATTCAGTAGCTCCATAGCAATAAGGATGTGAAACTCTCCGGAGAGATCTTGATGACTCATACACATTTGCCTTAAGCCGACGAGATGAGTGGTTGGAGCCCTTGGAATCTCAGCAGTTCGCTGAAAACACATTTTTTTTGTTTTTGTCGAGATAGAACATCCCATGTTCAGGAACTGAGATAAATTTATGTTGAACCGGGTCAACACCGATAGGAAGAGAGTTGTTTATTCCACCAGCACCAAAGTTCAGAACCAACACATCTTCACTATCAACTTGAAATTTGGTTCTTCGGATTCTAGGAACATATGAACTTTGGCCTTGATGCTGTGGTCGTTCTTTAGGAACAAGGTCCAAATGCTAAACTTTCTTGATCAGCAGATGAAGAGCACATGTCAGTTCAGAGGAGAGAGCTGAGGTTTGCCTGGATGCTAATTCGAGTAATTCCATCCATTCAGAATATCCATATTTGATCATCTCATCCCTCTTTACAACTTCAGTGTATGGATGTTGTGGACCTTGATGAGTGATCAACAACGTAAGAATTTTCTCATTGCGTGGTTTGGAAGCTTTAACTTTGATGATTTTATCACTACACACTCGTCGTCTAAGAACATCTTCAAACCTCTTTCGATCAATCCTGTCTAGAACACTATCAGTCTTAGGCTTACTGCTACTAGGAAGAGGCTGAGAAGATTGAGATTTGGACTGAAATTCTAAGAATTTCTGCATCTGAGCTTCAAAAGATCCTTTGGCCTGAAGTTGATGCTGAATGAGAGATTCATCAGCTTGAGCAATATTCTTTAGAAGCTAAGCTTGATTGGCTTCATCAAGAATTTGTTTAACTTGATCAGGAGACATGTTCCATTTAGCCGCCAAATTTGATATACTGACTATGGACTTGGGTTTCTTGCAGGACAGAGAAGTATCAGTGTGTGAAGGAGCCAAGTCAGTATCTGCTGCCTTGCGCTTGCGAGATAGCGGGTGAGTATCTTCACTAGCAACGTCTGAATCTTCTCCTTGGACCAGAATAATGGGATCAATGAATTTCATGTCTGGCCTTTGAGATTCATTATCAAGATCATCTGAATCTTCTTCTTGAACTGGAATAAAGGGATCAATGAAGTTCATATCTAGTATTTGACATTCATCATCGTGTTCATCATCATGCTCACTATCTTCAACAAGCTTTTCAGTATCTGCTGGACTATTAGGCTCCATAGAATCAGACTCGTGCATTAGCTTTGGTGACTCAGTCTGAACTAAAGTGTTGTCAATATATTCAGTGTCTCTCTCTTTTGGATTATCATCAGTATTATCATAAGTATCAGTATCTCCCCCTTTTTTAGCATCATCAGTTTGGGGGCTAGAGGAAGGAGTATGCAGGAGAACTTCCTTTAGCTGATGAACATCAGCCTCAATGCGTAGAAGACGCTGACTCATGTCCCGAGTCAGTGTCAGAAGTTCATTAAATGCTGAGGCCGAAATTTGAAGGAATGAAGTACCTGGAGCTAATTGTGAGTGTGGTTGCGTCCCCGGAGAAGGTTGGTCCCCCTGGGGTAGATTCTCCCCCTGGGAGGGATGCTCCCCCTGAATCAGTGGTTCCTCTTGAGCTGAGGGAACTTTCTTAGTGACAGAGACCGTATGATGAGAAAGTTGAGGGGAGAAATGACAACCATCATGTGGTTCAGCCTCTTGACCGGCATGATCTGCATGGTTACCATCAGCTCCTTCATCAGTATTAGCGGTGAGTGAAGGAACAGTGTATGGATTTGTAATCCATTCTCTCATCCTATCAGAGATGCCGATGTCAGTTTCCAACGGATCATCTTGATACATTCGAATTGACATGCGAGGGCATTGGATGGGATTTCCAGGGTGTGAGAAGTAATCTGCAGCAAAAAATTTATCGAGCACAAGAGCAATCCAGCATGGAAAGGGAACGTGATCAGCGCGTACATTCGCACGAAGAAGTTGAACAAGTTGATCAAAGAATAAAGCCCCATAATCAAGTCTTTTATTGAGAAGAAGTGAGCAGACGACTTGTTGCTCATAAGTGCTCAGTTGATCACCACTTCGAGACTTATGACCCACACATTTGCACAGAGCACCGGTGAAGAATTTCCATCATGGGGTCATACATTGACGCATAATAAGAGCTGATCGAGCACCAGCCTTTGAGTGATCATATCCCAGTTGATCGAATAGACGTCGACTGCGTTCAATAGGAGGAAGTTCAGAGAAGGGTTCAAAGATTGGTAACCTGAGTGCAGCACTGAGGAGTTCAGCGGTAATAAATATTGAGTGTCTTCCACGGCCAATAGTCCCGGTGATGACATTGTTTTCATCATTGACTGTTGCAGTGTAGTAGAACTCACAGACTTGTTCAGGGAAGAACTCTGATGGAATGTCACTGATGGCGTATCGGAGGCGGCAGGAGGCTAAAAAATTAACGAAATCATCGAGTCCAAGACCTTGATGAACATCTGGAATATCAGGGTTAAAACAACATTGGTGGCTTTGATGTATAATGGAAGAGGAGGAGAGTTTGGGGCAGGGATTACCCTTCGTGAAGTAGAGGAGAAAGTGAATAGAGATGCCGCCATTAAAGAGTTTTAGGATTCTAGGGTTTTGAATATGAGTGAAGGAAATTTAAATTGTGGAAGGAAGGTTTGAAATAGGGGTGGAAAGAGGTTTAAATGTGGAACTAAACGGGCTTTTAAAAAAGGCAATGATTATCTTCTTCAAAAATAATTGCGTATTGTAACAACCTGTCAAATCAAAAAAATAGCCGTTGGGTAAAAAGAGTCGTTGGACTGAAGATGAAACGACAATCAGTTTCTGTGGAAGCGCTGAGATCAGTGTCATGAAAGTTACATGCTGAGGCCGGTTCTCCGTCAATTCAAAGTAAACCTTGCTTGATTAAGGCTAGCAAGGAGGTTGGTGCGTGTGATAGATGCTAGTTATATTATCTAACCATCGGCACAGAGTGTTGTGTCTTAATCAGTGAGTGGTTTATCTAACTGAATCATTAGACATTGAATGAGAAGAAGGTAAAGAGAGGATTGTTGCGTGTGATAAACCTTGGTGTTTTGCTCTAACCATCGACAAAGATTGTTAAATTCTCATCAGCGTGTGTTTTGTCACACTGAATCACGGAATCAGTGTAAGATTGGTAAGAAGAGATAGTTGCGTGTGATAGATCTTGGTGTTTTGATCTAACCACCGGCAAAGATTGTTAGATTCTCATCAGCGTGTGTTTTGTCACACTGAATCACGGAATCAATGTAAGATTGGTAAGAAGAGATAGTTGCGTGTGATAGATCTTGGTGTTTTGATCTAACCATCGGCAAAGAGTTTCATATTGTTATCAGTGTATGGTTTAATACAGTGAATCATTCAACTTTAGTTTAGAAGATTTGAAGAAGAGAGAGAGATAGGAGATCAAACCAAGTACTCAGTATGCAAATATCACCAACATGTCATCATCAGCAAAATGTACATCAGCTTATAAGACAATACCAAACATTAGCAAAATTAATTAGCAAAATTAATTACAAAGTAATCATTCCAAGTTCTCCAATAATGTAAGTTGTTGTTTGAGAATCCAATGCCTTGGTGAAGATATCAGCTAGTTGTTCTGAAGTCTTGACATGTTCATGAACAACCTTTCCCTTCTCAACATTATCTCTGATGAAGTGATGTCTGATTTCGATATGCTTCGTCTTTGAGTGCTGAACAGGGTTTTGTGTGATTTGAATGGCACTGGTGTTATCACAGTATATGGGAGTCTTTGAGAACTGGATCCCATAGTCTAGAAGCTGATTTTGAATCCATAAGAGCTGAGCACAACATCTCCCAGCTGCAACATACTCAGCTTCTGCAGTCGAGATGGCTACTGATGTTTGCTTTTTGCTAGACCAGCTGATGAGACGATTTCCAAGGAAATGACATCCACCTGACGTACTCTTTTTGTCTAAGTTGCATCCTGCATAGTCTGAATCAGTGTATCCAAAAAGTTCAAATGCTGAGTCGCGAGGATACCACAGTGCTAAGTTCTAAGTCCCCTTCAAGTATCGAAAAATATGTTTGACGGCCATGAGATGAGATTCCTTGGGATTATCTTGGAATCGAGCACAGAGAATGGTTCCAAACATGATATCAGGACGACTTGTCATGAGATACAGAAGAGATCCAATCATTCCTCGATACAGAGAGTGATTGACATCAGTGCCAGTTGGATCAGCGTGCATCTTATCAGTCTTGGACACTGGAGTAGAGGCTGGTTTGCAGTCACTGAGAGAATACTTAACAAGCAGGTCAGAAATATATTTACTTTGGCAAATAGAAATACCTAATCTTTGTTGCTAAACTTCAAGACCTAAGAAAAAGGTCATCTTCCCCATCATTCTCATTTCGAACCTTTGAGACATGATCTCTGCAAATTCCTTGCTCAGTTTCTCATTTGGAGAACCAAAAATTATGTCATCGACATAGATTTGAACAAGAATCATGTCTGAGCCTTTGTTTTTGATGAAGAGATTATTGTCGATTGCTCCTCGTCTGTATCCATTTTCAAGAAGATACGATGTCAGCGTCTCATACCAAGCCCTGGGTGCTTGCTTCAGTCCATAAACAGCTTTGTCTAGTCAGTACACATAATCCGGGTGATCTTTGTCAACAAAGCCTGGGGGCTGATTGAGGAATACTTCTTCTTCTAACACACCATGAAGAAATGTTGTTTTCACATCCATCTGATAAACAATGAAATTCATGTAGGATGCGTATGCGAGAAACAGTCTGATTGCTTCAATGCGAGCAACTGGAGCAAAGGTTTCCCCGTAGTCAATGGATTCAATTTGAGTGAACCCTTGAGCGACAAGCCTTGCCTTGTTGCGAGTAATGATTCCATCTTTATCAACCTTGTTGCGGTAGACCCAGCGTGTTCTGGTGATGGTCTTTCCTGATGGTCTAGGAACAAGAGTCCAAACCTTGTGCCTTTCAAACTCATTCAGTTCTTCTTGCATGGCTTTAATCCAATCAGCATCTTGAAGAGTTGAGTGTATCTTGTCAAGTAAGATCATTGAAACGAAATTAACATACATGAAAAAATTATTAGATACACGAGATCTGGTTTGGACACCATCATGAATATTCCCAATAATTTGATCAACAGGGTGATATCGATGTTCAGAAACTGATGCTGATTCCAATGAATTTGACACTGACGAGTTATCAGTTGCAGGAGAATCTTCAGCTTCAAGGGTTTCATTAGCACCTAATGAATTATTTGATGATCTGGCTGCAGTATCTTGATTCAAGGAACTTGGAACTGGAACGATAGAATCAGAAATAGTAGCTTCATCTTCAGCATGAGGAACTTCATCATATGGGCAAGAGAGAAGCTCTTGAAAAATAGAGGAAGAATGAGTGACTTTTTCATCAGTGTATGATTCCTCATCAAACTTCACATGAATGGATTCTTCAATGCATTGCCTGTTCACATGAAAAACATGAAAAGCCTTTGAAATAGATGAGTACCCAACAAAAATACCTTTGTCAGCCTTAGGTTCAAATTTTGATCTTGGGTCATGCTGATTAAGAATATAACAAATACATCCAAACACGTGAAAGAAGGATATGTCTGGCTTTCGACCTTTCAGCATTTCATATGGTGTCTTCTTGTGAATCCTGTGAATTAGAGATCGATTTTGAGTAAAGCACGTTGTATTAACAGCTTCAGCCCAAAACGACATAGGAAGACCAGCATGAATCATTAAGGTCCTTCCTGCCTCAATCAGTGTTCTATTTCTTCGTTCAGCAACTCCATTTTGTTGAGGAGTGTGAGGAGCTGAGAAGTTTTGCCCAATGCCTTTATGATCACAAAATTCTTCAAGAGTTGAATTCCGGAACTCAGTGCCATGATCACTTCTTAGCTGCTTAACTTTGAGACCTGTCAGTGTCTCATTTTTACGAATCAGTGAGATAATTTCCTGTGCAGCATGACTCTTCTTCTTCAGGAAAACCACCCATGTAAATTGAGGGAACTCATCCACAACCACTAGAGTATACTTATTTCCACCTAGAGAACGGACAGGAATAGGTCCAAACAAGTCCATGTGGAGTAAATGAAGAGGAACAGATATGCTGGAACATGACTTGGGTTTGAAAGATGACTTGGTTTGTTTTCCTTGTTCACACGCTGAGCACATCTTGTCTTTTACAACGCTGAATTTTGGGAGACCTCTAACTAGATCTTGATTGGATATTTTGGATAGATTCTTAAAGTTCAGATGAGAAAACCTTTTGTGCCAAATCCAGCTGAGATTGGTTTGAGACTTTGTAAAGAAGCATTGCATCAGCGCCTTGTCACTTGAGAACATATCAAGAACATATATATCATCTTTTCTACTTGCTAAAAGTACGATGTTCTTGTCAGTGTTCACAACTCTTCCTTCCTTCTTTGTAAAGTGAACTTCATAGTCAGCATCGCACAATTGGCTGATGGAGATAAGATTGTCTTTGAGACCCTTTACATATGAAACGTTTTGAAAAACCACATTATTGCACTTGATATTTCCATATCCTTTAGTGAACCCCTTTCCATTGTCTCCGTAAGTTACTACAAGACCAGTTTTCTTGACATAGTCTTCCAGGAGAGACTTGGATCCTGTCATATGTCTTGAGCAACCACTATCTAAGTACCAAAGATGCTCCTGACCCTGTAGTGCTGAGAAACTAGTTAGAACACACTGACCCATTCGAGGATGGGTCATTCACAAAGTTATTTGATAATAGGTTATAACACTCCTTAGGAAGACAGTTTAAAGAATTTGACTTAAGAGTCTATTTTTCATTTATAACTTTAATATTATCAGCTCTTAAAGATAATTTATCAAATGAACATTCATTGATCTTATGAGAGGTATCACCATACCTGTAACAAACTCTAGTACCAAAGTTCTTCTTGGTGAGCATTTTTCTAACTCCCTTGACAAATATGTTACTCAACTTGACTTCAAGATCGATCAGAAGGTTGCCAGCCTCGACTCCAAGCTTGAACTCATTCTCAAATCTCACTCCAAGATCAATGACGCTGGCCCCACGAAATCGATCGAGCAAATCAACTCGACCAGATCATTTCCCTCTGCTTCAGGCATAATCTGGAAGAAGTTGAACAAAAATCCAACCACATTCATGATCATCCTATCTCCACCACGACCACTATGCTCAAGATTCATGACGACATGATTAGTGCTACCAACGATCTCATCAAACAAACTTGTGTATGTCATGAAAAGCAAATCCAAAGGATGGAGAAGGAGATTTGGAAAAAGGACGAGCTGAATCTGATTATGCAACAGGTCCTCGTCAAGCTAATCCGAGCATGCTGGAATATTGTTGATGTTCCGAACAACAAGTTTGACAAAATGCTCATGATTGTGGCTTCACTGTTTGACCATCTCAAAGCTTAAGCTCCTACTGCTGAAGCCTACGACTCTCTCTGTAAAGAGATCAATATGATCTTTCAGAGAGTGTGTCGAACGCCTAAGTGAATTTCAAAGAATTGTCCGACTTGCATCAGATGCTAGGCCTTCCAATGCAAGAGGGGGGGGAAGGAGCTAGTCTGAGAGAAAGAAGGATTCAATGGAAGCCTGTCTCATAATTTTTACAATCCGAGATGAGTCATCCGAAGAAGATACAATCGAGGTTGAATCTCTTGAACCTTGTAAGTCTAGTGATGAAGAAGAAGAAGAAGAAGATCTGACTGAAGATGATGTTTTAGGACTTCAAGCTATTAGGGAAAAACCTATGAAGGTCCTTTCATATGCAAAACAGCTCAAATGTTGTTCGGTTACATGGCCATCAACATTATCCAATATGTTTAAAAGAAGCCTAGACATGGTCAAAATCAAAACAAATTTAACCATCAACTTATTTTTTACTACACAATCCATGCTTCCACCAATCTCTGCTCCAAGAATCGTTCAGGTCGATGAAGGTTCTCCAACCCAGAAACCTGATGATTTCCTTAAAGAGCCCCTGGTTCCTCCTTCACTAGAATTCATCATCTCTAAAACCATTCAGAAAAACATATCTGACCTAAACGAGCCTCCACAAGAAAAAGGAAAGAAGATTGCTACTGAACCTGACAGCCCAATGAAGATGTTCAAAAAGTATGAGGGCTGGTCTCAAGAACAAATAGATCAAACTTTAGAAGAAAAGCATTATGATTCAAGCACCGAAAGACAATCTGAATCTGAAGTTCGGCATATCTCCTCTTTTCCAATAAGGAGTTATTCACGATATTGATTTTGTGCCCTTCATAGACTATGATCTTCTAACTCTAAATCTGATGTTGGGCATATCTCCTCTTCATGTACTATGCTCTTCGGTTACCTGGCCATCAACATTATCCGAAATGTTTAAAAGAAGCTGATACATGGCCAAAATCAAAACAAATTTAACCATCAACACATTTTGTACTACACAATACATGCTTCCACCAATCTCTTCTCCGAGAATCGTTCAGAACGATAAAGGTTCTCCAACCTGGAAACCTGATGATTTTCTTGAAGAGCCCCTGGTTCCTCCTTCACTAGAATTCGTCATCTCTGAAACCATTCAACAAACCATCTCTGACCTAAACGAGCCTCCACAAGAAAAAGGAAAGAAGATTGCTACTGAACCTGATAGCCCAATGAAGACGTTCAAAAAGTCTGGGGGCTGGTCTCAAGAACAAATAAATCAAGCTTTGGAAGAAAAGCATCATGATTCAAGCACTGAAAGACAATCTGAATCTGATGTTGGGCATATATCCTATTTTCCAATAAGGAGTTATTCACGGTATTTGTAACAACTCAAATTTTCAAACAAATTTTTCTTTTTAAAATATATTTATTCCCATTCATAACAAGGCATAAATAGTTTAAGTATTATGTCAAATACAAATAGTCAAAATCCCAAGATCATAAAAGCAGTCTTCAGTGTGTATCGATCACGCCGGCGCCTTCCCACGGTCCTCGCTAGTACCTGAAATACATGCACACAACTGTAAGCATAAATGCTTAGTGAGTTCCCCAATATACACTTACGCACATACGCCTTTCCAGGCCCTGACCTTCCGGTCCTCAATACAACGCCTTCCGGCCCATAACATGATCGCCTTCCGGCCCACATAACATACATAGCACACATATAACAAATAACTTACCACGTATAGCATACACATCACATATCATATCTGACCTTCCGGTCACAAAGTCGAACCCTTCCGGGTACAGTATAGTGAGAAGACTCACCTCGTAAAAGCTGAACGCTAGTAAATCCCGAAATGACTCGTGCACAACCGACGAGCTACAACCTCCCTATAACATTACATATCTCATTAATACTTATATCTTCTAAGTGTGACTATCCCTAAGAAGTCAGACTTAGGTCAACTCTGGTCAACGGTCAACTGTCAACTCGACCGGACTCGGCGAGTACCATGGCGACTCGGCGAGTCTAGACGTCCTCCAACTTTCTGAGATTCCTTATCTACTCGTCGAGTACCCTCCTCGACCCGACGAGTTACTCCTGGAAGAATCGCGGGGCCACCCCGACTCCACTCGCCGAGTCTGAAGAACAACTCGGCGAGTCCCAGTAAATCTTCAAGCTACTCGCCGAGTCTGAAGAACAACTCGGCGAGTCCACGCCATGCAGACGAGCAACTGCTTCCTGAATTACGTATGGTCCCGAGATATACAATCCTGGGACTTTCTGGACTACTAAGCATCTCATTACTGGGGGTATAAACGTCTGGGCAATGACATAATAATCCATCTACTCACTAAATGGGTTTCATAAACCCTAGATTCGAATACACATCAAGATAACAGAATTGATCCGAGTATTACCTGAGAACGTTCTCTCTGTGTCCCCCAAACCTCAGGACTCGATCCTCCTTGATATTCCTTTGGCCAATTTCTTCTTCTTCTTGCCTAACAAGTTCCTCCAAGTTCCAATAGCTTTCTCTCCTGCTCTAGACGTCCACAACGATTAGGGTTCCTTTCAATCGATCAAAAGACGGAAAATGACGGCCTAAGAGGCGTTATATACGATCCAAAACCGAACGGTTAGGGTTTCTGCCGAACAGCATCGACTCGCCGAGTCCAGTCGCGGACCCGCGACCAAGTCTGCGATCCTACTCGGCGAGTCTAGGCTCCAACTCGCCGAGTCCCCTCTCAACTCACCCCAAAAACATAATTAAACAATACCTGAGATTCCGGGCTGTTACAACTCTCCCCCACTTGGATTAGACTTCGCCCTCGAAGTCTCACTCTGCAAATAGTTCCGGATGCTGCTCCCGCATCTCGCGTTCCGGTTCCCAAGTCATTTCCGATCCCTTACGGTGTTGCCATTGAACCAACACCAGAGGTACCTCCGTGTTCCTCAGAACCTTGATCTTCCAATCTCTGATAGCCACTGGTCTCTCCGCGTAATTCAGTCTCGCATCCACCTGAATATCCTCCAATGGAACCACTGCCGACTCATCGGCTATGCACTTCCTCAACTGCGACACATGAAAAGTGTCATGGATCTGACCCAACTCCGCTGGCAATTCCAACCGATAGGCTACCCGGCCTATCCTTGCAATCACACGAAATGGCCCAATATACCGGGGCCCCAATTTGCCCCTCTTCCTGAATCGAATCACTCCTTTCCAAGGAGAGACCTTCAGGAGAACGAAGTCGCCGACCTGAAATTCAAGCTCGGATCGGCGCCTGTCTGCATAACTCTTCTGTCGGCTCTGGGCCGTCAATAACCTTTGTCTCACTTGCTGAATCTGCTCTGTCGTCTGGAGCACGATCTCCGTGCTGCCCATCACTCTTTGTCCCACCTCTCCCCAGCAAATGGGGGTCCGACACCTCCTTCCATACAATAGCTCAAAAGGTGGCATACCAATGCTCGAATGGTGGCTGTTGTTGTAGGAGAACTCTGCCAATGGTAAATACGCATCCCAACTACCCCCGAAGTCTAACACACACGCTCGGAGCATGTCCTCCAGCGTCTGAATCGTCCGCTCGCTCTGACCATCTGTCTGGGGATGGTATGCGGTACCAAAATGCAATTTAGTACCCAGCTCCTCATGGAATTTCTTCCAGAATCTGGAAGTAAAGCGCACATCACGGTCTGACACAATCGAGATCGGCACCCCGTGCCGAGATACCACCTCTCTCACATATATCTCCGCCAACTTCTCCGCTGAAGAACTCTCACTGATGGCAAGGAAGTGTGCACTCTTCGTCAACCTATCCACAATCACCCAAATTGCGTCAACTCCCCTAGCAGTCCTTGGCAATTTGGTGATAAAATCCATAGTGATCTGTTCCCACTTCCACTCGGGGATCTCCAATGGCTGTAACTTGCCATGCGGTCTCTGGTGCTCAGCCTTAACCCTACGGCAGGTCAAGCACCTCTCAACGAACCAGGCCACGTCCCTCTTCATACAGGGCCACCAATATTCCTTCCTCAAATCCAAATACATCTTCGTAGCACCGGGATGGATCGAGAATTTCGATCTATGAGCCTCTTCCATCAAAGTAGTACGCGTACCGCCCGCGAACGGTACCCAGACCCGACCCTGAAACATCATAAGCCCTCGACTATCCTTAACAAACTCTGAGATTAACCCCACAACCCGCTCTTTCTTCTGCATTTCTGGTCGCACAGCTTCAGCCTGTGCCCTACGAATATCATCCAATACAGGAGTCATCACAGTCAGTCTCAAGCATACGTCTCGCAATGGAGTGCTCTCCGCCCTGCGGCTCAATGCATCGGCTACCACATTAGCCTTGCCTGGGTGGTACAGAATCTCACAATCATAATCCTTAACCACATCCAACCACCTCCTCTGACGCATATTTAGGTTGGGCTGATCCATCAAATACTTCAAACTCTTATGGTCCGTGTATATCGTACATCGAACCCCATACAAGTAGTGACGCCAAATCTTGAGAGCGAACACTATTGCCCCCAATTCTAAATCATGCGTGGGATATCTCGCCTCATGAGGCTTCAGCTGCCTCGACGCATAAGCTATCACATGACCCCTCTGCATCAACACTGCACCCAGTCCCGAAATCGATGCGTCGCAATATACCACAAAATCTTCCATCCCTTCTGGGAGAGCTAATACCGGGGCTTCGCACAATCTCTGGCGAAGTGTCTCAAAGGAGGTCTGCTGCTCGGGCCCCCATGAGAATGCAACACCCTTCCGGGTCAATCTGGTGAGTGGCACTGCGATCTTGGAGAAATCCTTGATGAATCTCCGATAATACCCTGCCAACCCAAGGAAACTTCTGATCTCAGAGGGTGACTTCGGCACCTCCCAATTCATCACCGCCTCAACCTTGGCCGGATCGACCAATATCCCTTTCTGATTAACCACATGTCCTAGAAATTGGACCTCCTGCAACCAGAAGTCACATTTGGAGAACTTTGCATAAAGCTTCTCCGACCTCAATACTTCAAGGACCTCCCTCAAATGCTCCTCATGCTGCTCTCTAGATCTCGAATACACCAGAATGTCGTCGATAAATACAATCACTGACCGATCCAACATCGGCCTGCATACCCTGTTCATGAGATCCATGAACACAGCCGGGGCATTGGTGAGCCCGAAAGGCATCACCACAAACTCATAATGCCCATATTGCGTCCTAAACGCTGTCTTCTGGACATCCTCCTCCCGCACTCTCACCTGATGGTACCCTGACCTCAGATCGATCTTGGAAAACCAAGATGCTCCCTGCAACTGATCGAATAGATCATCGATCCTCGGTAACGGGTAACGGTTCTTGACCGTCAACTTATTCAACTCCCGGTAATCAATGCACATCCGGTGTGAACCATCCTTCTTCTTGACGAATAGAATAGGTGCTCCCCACGGCGAGCTGCTCGGCCGAATGAATCCCTTCCCCAGCAACTCCTGGAGCTGCGAGGACAACTCTTGCATCTCTGGAGGTGCAAGACGATAGGGCACTTTAGCAATAGGCGCGGCCCCCGGAACCAGATCGATACCGAACTCTACTTGCCTCACAGGAGGTACTCCCGGTAACTCCTCGGGAAAAACATCTGAAAACTCGCGCACCATAGGAACTTCCTCAACTGATTTCGGTCTCTCGCGATCTCCCGCGTGTCCAACACATACGCCACAAAACCCTTACAGCCCTGCTGTAGACACTGCCTCGCCCTAGCGGCCGAGCAAAAAGCTGATCCCGAACGGGTACCCTCGCCGTACACCGAAAGAACTCCCCCCACTATGGTCTCGTATGGTCACCAACTGACGCTCATAGTCGATGACAGCGCCGAATCGGCTCAACCAGTCCATGCCTACGATGACACAGACATCGCCCATCGCAATAGGAATCAGGTCAATCGGGAATTCGACCCCGAAAATATCTAGCACGCATCCCCGAAAAACCTCCGTGGCACAAATCACTTTCTCGTCAGCTATAGAAACTCTCAAAGGTCGACCCAACGACTCACGACTAGCGCTGATATGCTGACTAAAAGCTAAGGACACAAAGGACCTACTCGCACCCGAGTCAAATAACACTAAGGCAGGCACAGAGTTCACAAGGAAGGTACCTACGCATATAATAACATAAGCACAACATTTCGGCATTAAAATAAATACATGAATTACAACATACCTGCCACAACATCGGGCGCAGCGCGGACCTCCTCCGCAGTCAGCTGAAAGGCTCTCCCACGAGCCCTTGGGACCTCGACCTTCACCGGTCGAGCCTCAGTAGTTCTGGCAATAGGTGCAGATCCCTGACGAAGCTGCGGACACTCGGCCTTCCGATGGCCGGTCTGGTTGCAATGAAAGCAAACCGTAAACCCCTTGGGGCACTCCCTAGCAATGTGCCCCTCCTTGCCGCACTTGTAGCAAGCACCGGCTCGACACGCCCCATCGTGACCCTTGCCGCACTTTCCGCAAGTGCGGCTCTTCGGACCTCCCGTCCTCGAATCGGCGGACTTGATCCACTTGGCTGCTGGCTGAGACTGAGCCAGCCGCCGGTCTGTCTGCTGAGACTCGGCCTCCTCCCTAGCCTGAGTCTCCAACTCGATCTCACGCTTCCTGGCATTCGCCTGAAGCTCCGTAAAAGTATGGTAAGTGGAGTTTGACACAAACTCCCGGATGTCCCTCCTCAGAACACCCAAGTACCGGCTCATCCGAGCCTGCTCTGTGGCCACCAGCTCGGGGCAAAACATCGCCCTCTCATGAAACTTCCGCGTGATCGCCGCCACCGAGTCAGTACCCTGCTTGAGGGTTAAGAACTCCTGGACCAATCGTTCTCTCTCCACCGGGGGAACGTACTCTTCTCTGAACATAGCAGTAAACCCCTCCCATGTCACCGCTGTAGTCTCTGCCAAAGTGAAGTTCGCCGTCATGAACTTCCACCAGTCCTTCGCTCCCAGACGGAGCTGGTTCAAAGCGAACCGTACCCTCAGGTGCTCCGGGCATGAACAAGTGTAGAAGCACCCCTCTATGTCCGCGATCCACCTCATCGCCGCAATCGGATCCTGCGTCCCATCGAACTCCGGTGGCTTCGTGTTGCTGAACTCTCGGAACAGCAACGAGTCACCCCCATGTGGCCTAGCAGCGGCCACAGCTGCGGTAGCTGCAGCGGTTGCAGCCTCAGTCAACGCGGCGTACCGCTCATCGAATGTCTCCATCAGGGTGGTCTTAATAGACCCAAACATCTCCGGGATCTCAGCCCGGATCGCCGCCGCCACCTCCTCGTGAATCATCTGACGAATATCCTCGTCACTCACACCACTCGTACTCGCTCCGTGGCGTGGTCTAACCATGATGTCTCTGAAATACAACATAAAACTATCAGAGACTCCATCAAGTGTAATCGCACTCGATAACGCAACCCTACCCCGTCCCCGATATCCAGGGATTCTTACTTGGGTCTCCCACTGACCCGGTGTCCTCGGTAGTACGGGCCCAATACTACCGACCACACCGCATCAGTGTTCATCCCAAGTCCTCCTCCCCAAACTTCGGATAGTGAGTACTCTACTTCTGATATGCACTATCTACCCGCATACTAGCAAAGCATCTCATATAGGCAAACTTCCCTAGACTAAGGCATCACAAATCAGGCCACTCTAGTCCTATCATGAATACCTAGTCTTCTAGCATGCATAACAATTCATATCATATAATATTGTAAGGTATTTTGGGGATCTTTACCGTTCGGGCGCTGACTGATCGTACACACTGCTTCTTTCTTGCTTACCACAAAACCATTTACAAAAGTTTATGCCTTTATTTGAAAAGTTTCCTCAAATCCTCGGTTTGAGTTCAGTTACCCCCGAAGGTGCACCCGAATCTCTCAAACCAAGGCTCTGATACCAATTGTAACAACTCAAATTTTCAAACAAATTTTTCTTTTTAAAATATATTTATTCCCATTCATAACAAGGCATAAATAGTTTAAGTATTATGTCAAATACAAATAGTCAAAATCCCAAGATCATAAAAGCAGTCTTCAGTGTGTATCGATCACGCCAGCGCCTTCCCACGGTCCTCGCTAGTACCTGAAATACATGCACACAACTGTAAGCATAAATGCTTAGTGAGTTCCCCAATATACACTTACGCACATATGCCTTTCCAGGCCCTGACCTTCCGGTCCTCAATACAACGCCTTCCGGCCCATAACATGATCGCCTTCCGGCCCATAACATATTGCCTTCCGGCCCACATAACATACATAGCACACATATAACAAATAACTTACCACGTATAGCATACACATCACATATCATATCTGACCTTCCGGTCACAAAGTCGAACCCTTCCGGGTACAGTATAGTGAGAAGACTCACCTCGTAAAAGCTGAACGCTAGTAAATCCCGAAATGACTCGTGCACAACCGACGAGCTACAACCTCCCTATAACATTACATATCTCATTAATACTTATATCTTCTAAGTGTGACTATCCCTAAGAAGTCAGACTTAGGTCAACTCTGGTCAACGGTCAACTGTCAACTCGACCGGACTCGGCGAGTACCATGGCGACTCGGCGAGTCTAGACGTCCTCCAACTTTCTGAGATTCCTTATCTACTCGTCGAGTACCCTCCTCGACCCGACGAGTTACTCCTGGAAGAATCGCGGGGCCACCCCGACTCCACTCGCCGAGTCTGAAGAACAACTCGGCGAGTCCCAGTAAATCTTCAAGCTACTCGCCGAGTCTGAAGAACAACTCGGCGAGTCCACGCCATGCAGACGAGCAACTGCTTCCTGAATTACGTATGGTCCCGAGATATACAATCCTGGGACTTTCTGGACTACTAAGCATCTCATTACTGGGGGTATAAACGTCTGGGCAATGACATAATAATCCATCTACTCACTAAATGGGTTTCATAAACCCTAGATTCGAATACACATCAAGATAACAGAATTGATCCGAGTATTACCTGAGAACGTTCTCTCTGTGTCCCCCAAACCTCAGGACTCGATCCTCCTTGATATTCCTTTGGCCAATTTCTTCTTCTTCTTGCCTAACAAGTTCCTCCAAGTTCCAATAGCTTTCTCTCCTGCTCTAGATGTCCACAACGATTAGGGTTCCTTTCAATCGATCAAAAGACGGAAAATGACGGCCTAAGAGGCGTTATATACGATCCAAAACCGAACGGTTAGGGTTTCTGCCGAACAGCATCGACTCGCCGAGTCCAGTCGCGGACCCGCGACCAAGTCTGCGATCCTACTCGGCGAGTCTAGGCTCCAACTCGCCGAGTCCCCTCTCAACTCACCCCAAAAACATAATTAAACAATACCTGAGATTCCGAGCTGTTACAGTATTGATTTTGTGCCCCTCATGTACTATAATCATCCAACTCAGGATGTTGACCAAATTGAACTTCCAATCTCTCTTCACGTTAAATTCTACAACAAGTACGTTCCTCTTCATCCGAATGATGATCCTCAAACAATCATCAGGACAGAGTATGAGAGATTGAGAACATTCTACTTCGGAAACGCATGTCCTCAAAAAGAAGTGTGGTCTTCGAAGCAGATTACAAAGATCGTTGGATTCGATAACAAGGTTAAGAGCATGTTCAATCTCAACTGTATGCTATGTAGATACTATGTCTCTCAGAATAAAGAAGCAACAATCACTCTCACGGATTTCGAGTTTCCCCCAATCAACTCCAATGACATTCTCACAATTGTTGCTCATCTTCAAGAACGCCAAACAAATCACTTAAGCATCGGAGCTTACAATATTGCAATCAATTTCTTGAAGGACTACATTGCAGAATTCTACAAGTCCGAATTTGAATTTGTTTACTTGTTCGGAACCGAGATTATTTCGGCGAAAATCACTTACGAACTACCTAAGGCTCAGATTTTGGAAGAAGGAACCATTGAAGAACCAAAACTCGGATGTGTCTATCTCAAAAAGAAAACCAACCGAAAATATTCTTTAGAGTTCTTGACAAACACCTAGTTCCATAAAAGATCCTTCAGAAGCTCATCACCAATGCTGCAAAAAGTGAAGCTCTTGACATGTGAAGAAAAAGTTCATCAAAAACACGAAATGGTACTTTGGAAGTTTGAAGCTGGCTACAAAGTGCCTATCTCTTTGTGTCTGATGAAGCCCACTAAGTCGATTGATTGCTAAGTTCACTTAGGGGGGATTGTTGATGAATAAAAGTGAACCTCTAGCAATCCGAGCCAAACCAGATCCAAAGTCAATACAATCCGAGATGTGAATATTTCTTAAGTTTGTCTTCTTCCAAGATGAAGACATTTCCAAGAATTCTGAAGTTAGTCTTTTGATGTGATAGAGTCTGGAATAGCATTAAATGCTCTTTGTGTTTTTATTGAGTGAACAGTTCATAGGACAATATCAAGTAAATTTTATATGTCAGATCTGGTTAGTTTGTTTTTTTATCTAGTCTATAGACTATACACAGTTTATACTATGTCTCTCCTTTACTATTTAAGGAAATGGTGTTTCATTGATTGAAAGCAAGAAATAGAATTATTCTCTTCACATCAATTACTAATTCTCTTGCAAGTCAAATATATTTCACTATCATTCTTCTTGATCTTAAATTATCTTTATTTTGATTATACTCATTTTACTCAACTTAAATATTTTTGTTGACCACTTTGTTGAGTATCATCTTCAAGTCTTGACTAGTTTATCAGACTTGACTGAACCAATATATTAGCAGCAAACATTGATCTTAAAATTTAATTCAACGTTTGAATTTTCGAACCTTTTCCACACACTGAATCTTGTACTTACAATAATTACTTCTGATAAATTAGTAACTCTTAAATATGATTTATTAGACTAATATCCATATATCTAAGTTCACATGTTTAAATCCGAAAAATATTTGTGATACATGTTAAATTAAACTCGGTAGATATTTAAATATTTTTTGGAATAACATAATTATATTAAATTAGCAAGAATTAATTTTGGTAGATAGATGATCTTTTTGAAAAATAGAATTATATTAACCCAGCAAGAAGTTAAAAACAAAACATTACAAAAAATGCAACTTAAAACTAAGTTTTGCAACCAAACAACACAATACACCTTTCTTTTTGGATACCTATTATATATATATATATATATATATATATATATATATATATATATATATATATATATATATATATATATATATATATATATATATATATATATATATATATATAACAACATTATCAAAAATATCATACTTTTTAAGAATAGCGATTCGAAGGAAAAAAAAAAAAAAAAAAAAAAAAAAATTTTGAAATCTCCAAAGCATTAAAAAAAATCAAGACCACTCCATCAAAGACCTTTGCTTTAATTGGTCGGTGACTAATTTACCAATTAAACCAAATAAAACCAGGTCATTAATTCATAGTAACACTAAAATATCATTTATATTTCAAACATATCACATCAGTTTTTTTTTTCAAACGAACAAATATACTCTCCTCCTAAACAACTTCTAAATTCATATGTCCTTAACGGAACTTGAACCTTCGACATTAAGGAAAGAGAGCAACACATGGTGGCACATGGCTATAAGCATTTTAATAGTTTTTCGAGTTACTTCTACTATTCTACATCAATACAATCATCTCCTAAAAGCGTTCCTCACTATCACATCAACATTTGCTTTATATTTTGAACATATTTTAAATAACAAAAATTAACAATTACTTAATAATATATTAATATTAATATAATTACTTGTAATTAATATAATAGCTTTTACATTGGAAAAATAATAAAATAATAATAAATATTATATTTAGTTGATTTATTAAAAATTTAAATGTTAGTTGTTACAAAGCGTTAATCATAAATCAAATATTCTAATATTAATAATCATTTAAAATCTTTGTATTACTCTGAAGATATATGTCATACACATGAAGAAATAGATTACACAAACAATACGACGCAGGATGACATAATAAAATAATACACAACAATTTTAAAAGACTGCACAACATAAAAGAACAACAAAAAGAAAATAACGATGAAATTAATAGAAAACCATTGTTAATTAAGAAATCAACCTAAAACGTCGGAATTTAAAACGATCAACGGCAAAAAAAATATAGGTGCACACTTTTATAATAGACGCACATGCACCGAATTATGTCAAAACTCACTTTCTTTTTTTTCATCTAATTCTTTTTTAGGTCATGTTTTTTATCAAAAAAAATGAATATATCGTTGTTCATGATATTTTGTCCACTTTGCATAGAGACTTATATTAATATAAAAAAATGATTTTTTTTTTCAAAAATACCTACTTCATTTCTTTGTTTTTTTTTGAAAAGTTAAGGTTTATATTTTATTCAAAAAAATTTAATAAATATATAAAAATTGATATTTTTTTGAACTCTTTAAACATAGAATCATATAGATGTAAAAAAATGTATTTTTCAGTTCAAATTCACATTTTGAATCTATTCATATTCACATTACGAATCTGCTCAGATTCGAAGTGTGAATAATTCTAAGTCAGATTCACATTGTGAATCCTGAAAACTAAATTATATACAGTTCAGATTTACATTATCAATAAATTCATTTGTTGATTTTACTAAACTAATTTATTAGTAATCAAAATGTTAAAATTTTAAAAAATTATATTAAAATATATTTCGATTAATATGTAAATTTCATAAATTAATTTGTGAATGATCAAAGAGTTGAAATACTAAATCAAATTCACATTGTAAATGTTAAACTTGAAATATTACAGTTCAAATTCATAGTCTCGATGTTGTATTTTTTTTAATCGATGTTGATGTTAACTAATAGAGGACAAAAAATTCAGATTTTTTGTATAGTTAATTTTTTTGGATAAAAATAAATTTAAATATTGTAGAACAACAACAACAACAACAAAAACTAAGTGAGCTTTTCGAAAGAAAAAAAAGTTTGTTTTCTATTTACCAACATGAATCTCTATGGAAAAATCGTAAACAACGATATATTTGATTTTTTTTATAAAAGTTATGACCTAAAAATTATTTAAACGAAAAAATGTGAGTTCTTTCATAAAGAGGTAGATTCTTTTTTATAATCCAGTATATGTGCGTCCAATGTACAAGTGTACATCCACTCTCATGGCCATTGATCATTATGATTTCCGATATTTCCGATACTTACGATTGATACTTTTGTTCCTTATTAATAATGGTTTTCAATTGAAACTCGATATATATATATATATATATATATATATATATATATATATATATATATATATATATATATATATATATATATATATATATATATATATATATATATATTAAAAATCTCCTAAGTTAGGAATAGTACATTTGGATGGTTTTTGTCAACTTTGACCCTTATTCTTTAGTCATTTTGACATTATTGGTCCTTGCAATCAATTTTTTTACACTTTTTAGGAACCTTTTAATATTTAAAGTTTGGCCTCAAAACTTTAACGGTTTCACAACTTTGGTCCCTTTTCTAAAAACTTGCTAATTCTATCCCTTTAATTTTTTAACCATTTAGACACTTTTGGTCCTTGCAGTCAAAACTTTTACATTTTTTCATAAAAAACACAAAAAAAAAAAAAAACGGCATGTGGCAAAGATTGGGTTTTTCACCCTTGCATTTTCTACGTCTGTCATTTTCTTCATTTCCTATAATTTTTTTATATAGGTCATCATATTTTATTTTTTGGTTTTTCCTACCCTCACCAAAGTCAACAACTACGTCTATTAATCTATAAACAAAAACGACATTCAAATCAGGCGAACACGACCCATGCGGAGTTCGGCCATAAAATTTTAATGGTTTCACAGTTTTGGTCCTTTTTCTAAAAACTTGCTAATTCCTACCCCTTTAATTTTTTAGCCATTTTGACACTTTTCATCCTTGAAGTCAAAACTTTTACACATTTTCATAAAAAAAACACACAAAAAAACAGTACGGGGCAAAACCCGGGTTTTTCACCCTTGCACTTTCTACGTCTGTCATTTGCTTCTTTTGCAATAATTTTTCAATATTGGTCATCCTATTTAACTTTTTTGGTTTTTCCTACCCTCAACAAAGTCAACTAAAACAGTCAACAACAACGTCTATTAATTTATAAACAAAAACGACATTCAAATCAGATGAACATGGCCCATGCAGAGCATCGGCAACATATCTAGTTATAATTAAGGTTTGCAAGTCATTCAAACTTTAAAAGATAAAGTTGTAACAACGTAAATATTCAAAACAATTTTTCAATTTTCAAACATAACATGTCTCATACAAATCATCTCAAAACTCAAGTGTATCAAATGTTATCATGGTAAAACATATCCTAGAATCTCAAATACAAAATCCTCTGTCAGTGTGTACAAATCATGCTGACGCCTTCCCGCGATCCTCGCTAGTACCTGAAGCACACAGTAAACATAAATGCTTAGTGAGTTCCCCAAAATACCACATACATCACATAAGCCACTCGAGGCTATAACTCGATATGACCCTCCGGTCAATGTGTCACAGCGGGACCCTCTAGTACTCGCGTAGCTCGTTGGACCCTCTGGTCCGGTCTAGCTCATTAGACTCTCTAGTCCGCTCTAAATCGTTGGACCCTCCGGTCCGGTCTATATAACACATAGCATACATATAACACAATGAACATAAATCTCAAATATACGCATACACATAAGACCCTCCGGTCTGCACATAGATACCACTCTATGTACTGTATAGTGAGAAGACTCACCTCGTAAGATGTCTAGAAAACTCTCGTGCTCGAATCCCCGATCTAGCCTCCGCCTATCAAAATGATAACATATCTAATCAATTTACTCCTTACATCCTTCCTCTCTAAGAATGGGTAGAAGACTATTCTAACCCTCACTGACCTCTCTTAAACCAGTTTGACCAACCCTAAGGTCAACTGAAGTCAACTCAGTCAACGGTCCAACTTTGATCAGACTCGCCAAGTGCACTTGGGTGACTCGGCGAGTCCATACGTGTCCTCTGACTCCTCCTAAGGGGTTCGATTTGGTACCTCAGAATGAAGCTCCTTGCTTGAATAACTCAAAACAACAACCTCCTCTGGTCCCTCTTGCTGGAGCTCTTCTCCTTTCTTGCAAAATCACACCAAAAAGCTCAAGATAGCTCTTTCTCTCACTCTACACACTCAAGCTCGCTAGGGTTCTCTCTTCTGGGAAGGTAGCCGCAATTGAAGGCTATAAGTTCCTTTAAATAGGGCTCGGGCCCAAATATTTAGGGTTTCTGCCAACAGCGCGGACTCGTCGAGTCGACTCACCGACTTGTCGAGTCCATTCATTAATATGAGTCATCAGTCGCGATCCTACTCAACGAGCTTAGGCGCCAACTCGTCGAGTCCCTCTTCTTAGCTTAAAAATAAATACTTAAATTATGATACCTAGAAATCCGGATGTTACAATTCTCCCCCACTAGAATCAGACTTCGCCCTCAAAGTCTCATTCTGCAAAAAACTCTCGATGCTGCTCCTGCATCTCCGTGTCCAGCTCCCAAGTCAGCTCGGACCCTCTCCGATATTGCCACTGGACCTGAACCAGGGGCACCTCTTTGTTCCTCAAAACCTTGATCTTCCGATCCAAGATCACAATCGGCTTCTCAATGTAATTCAGGCTTGCATCCACCTGAATATCCTCTAGCGATACTACCATCGTTTCATCGGCTATACACTTCCTCAACTGGGATACGTCGAAGGTAACATGGATCTGACCCAACTCCTCGGGTAGCTCTAAACGGTATGCTACCTTGCCTACTCTGGCGATCACCCTAAAAGGACCAATGTATCGAGGCCCCAGCTTGCCCCTCTTCCTGAATCGGATCACTCATTTCCAAGGAGATACCTTCAGGAGAACGAAATCTCCAACCTGGAACTCGAGCTCGGATCGCTGCCTATCTGCATAACTCTTCTGGAGGCTCTGGGTTATCAGCAACCTCTACCTGACCTGATGTATCTGCTCAGTCATCTTAAGCACTATCTCAGTGCTACCCATCACTCGCTACCCTACCTCTTCCCAACAGATGGGAGTTTGACACCTCATCCCATATAAAAGCTCAAAGGGAGGAATACCTATACTTGAATGGTGGTTGTTGTTGTAAGAAAACTCAGCCAAAGGTAGGTATGTGTCCCAACTCCCACCGAAGTCCATAACACATGCCCGAAGCATGTCCTCGAGCGTCTGTATCATCTGCTCATTATGTCCATCCGTCTGCGGGTGGTAAGTAGTACTGAAAAGCAATCTCGTACCCAACTCCTCATGGAACTTCCTCCAGAACCTAGAAGTGAAACATACATCTCGGTCTGACACAATCAAGATCGGCACTCCACGACGCGACACCACCTCTCTCACATATATCTCTGCCAGCCTCTCCGCAGAAGAGCTCTCACTGATGGCAAGTAAGTGAGCGCTCTTCGTCAACCGGTCCACAATCACCCAAATTGCATCAACATCCCTCACGGTCCTCGGCAATTTGGTGATGAAATCCATAGAAATATGTTCCCACTTTCCACTGGGGAACCTCTAGCGGCTGCAATTTGCCATGCGGATGTTGGTGCTCAGCCTTAACCCAGCGATAGGTCAAGCACCTCTCTACTGTTGAATTAATGTCTAAGTCCATAACTATAATTGGTAAGACTTGACCCGACCTAGCATGGTCCATTTGGGTTGAATGGCATCATACATTTAGATAGACTATAATGAGAGAAATAACACTTAAGGTTTTTTAATATATTATAAGTTCTAATATATTAATAAAATTATTTAATTAGTATTGATCAAGAATTAATCTAGGATTAATTAAGTGATCAAAAGAAGACTAATTAAATATATGGGTTGATTGTGTAAATCATCCATACTTGTATAGTGGGCTAATGTTCCATGGATTATCAAGTTGGGCTAAAACCCATAGGATGCTCCATGGTGTATTTGAACCCATGGATCCAAGGAAATGGAAAGTCATGACAATTAGGGTTTACCCTAATTGTGACACTATATAAAGATCTTATTCTTGGAGAAAATCGGACACTATGTGTGATAGAAAGGGCTAGCCGATTTTTATGAAGTGTGGATTTCTCTCTAATCTATTCCAAGTGTATTTGGTGTTGTGTGAACCATTTGAGGTGTCACACTTGGGGAACTAGGCACTCAAGCTTCAAGAAGACATTCTACATCAAAGAGGTATGTAATTCTAACTTGATATATTCATATGAATCAATGTTATTATGCTAGTTAGGATGAATACCTTGGAAAGTTCATATTTGCATGTATAATAGAGAAAACATAGATACAAGGTATTTAGGGTTGCATGTACACTGAGGAGTGTTAGAATGCTCAAAACCCAATAGTGGTATCAGAGCCTAGGCCTGTTTTCAATTATACTTTATGCAAATTGCTGAACAATGCTGAAAAAATCAATTTTCTGGCTTTCTGGGCACTAGACTCGCCGAGTCCACTGATGAACTCGCCGAGTCCATGAAGAAAATCATCCTACTCGTCGAGTAGGTTGATACACTCTACGAGTAGGAGCTCCAGACAGCATATTTTCGAGTTTTTTGGCTAGAAATGGACTAGGAACATTACCCTAAGTTGTTCTTGAACTTATAAACTTGTTTTTGATGTGGTGATGTTCATATTAATCCAATTTCAAAGATAATTGTCAATAGATTCATGTTTTGTATTAGTTTAAAAGTTATTCTAATTACATGAAAAAATTTGATGTGAATTATCTTTGTTCATATGAGTTGCTTAGTTTAATAGATAAGTTAATTGATTATGTGTTTTCAATCCATTTTAATCTAAGAGATGATTCTAAAATGTGTTTCTGTAACGTGTCCTCAAATTACATGAAAGGTCACATTCAAGTTTCTTAAAACTCGTAAAAGATGGTAAAGGTTACAAAATGAAGAGTCTTGTCCTCATTAAATGGTTTTATGACTCCATAACTTATCCTCAAGTTATGGAGGTTCAAGAGTCACTTCATGAAGTAATAAAATGTGTAACCTTAATTAATTCCATAAGTTACAAAATAAAGAAAAGTTACATTCTTTTATTAGTTTAAAGTCTTCCATAACTTGTCCTCAAATTATGGAACTTGAAGAGTTTTTTTAATTAAAACTACTTTAAACACATAAGTTATGGAATTAATTAGTTTTGAATAGTTTTCAAAACTTGCCCTCAAGTTTTAGAATTTGAAAAGTTTTCACTTATGAATACTTTAATTCCAAGTTAGCCCTTAGAATTTTAAAAGTTAAAATTGAACCCTTATACTTTATAATATTATAAGTTAATACTACCTCCGTCCCACATTAATAGTCCACTTTTGACTTTTAAAGTCTTTTTTCTTCAACTTTGACCTTAAATATTGTTGTGTTTGATAGATAATACTTGATGCAAAATATATGAATGGATTGTATTTTAAATGTTTTTTCATTGTTATAAGTTTTATCAAGTGATATATAACACAAATAAAGATATTTAAGGTCAAAGTTGAAGAAAAAAAAAGTCAAAAGTCAAAAGTGGACTATCAATTTGGGACGGAGGGAGTAATATTTATATATATATATATATATATATATATATATATATATATATATATATATATATATATATATGTATAAGAGTAAAGTCAGTCTTACCGTTAGTAGGCCTCATTCACGAAGCCGGTCTATAAGGGGGTATAAGGTTACTGCCTATAAAATGGCAGTTTAATGGGTGTCCACTCTCACCCAACGCTTCCTTGACTGGTGGAGGGTCGTTAGCCGAACGGGTAGGACAAGGACTATAATTCTCCCCTCATTAAAAGTATTAATGATAAATACTAAGTAGCTAAACCATTTATAAATACCCAATCTTAGTTACATAGGAAAATGTGAATTTGGTGCTAACCCATGAAATTACACTTTGCACTTTGCTTAAGTCGTTACTGGAGCGTGTGTGGTTAACCGGCACACTAACTCGTATTTAACAAGGTAGGCAAAGGGTAACTTAATGTTTATCATAGTATCGGTGGAGCGCGTGTGGTTAACCGGCACATCGATTAAGGGGTAAATATTAAGGGTACCAAGTATATTTGCATGGTTACTTCACACCTTGTTTTGTGATCCTCGGCATCCCAGTCACAAAACCTGAAGGGCACACTCGAGATTGGAACATGTCTATGAAAAGTTCAATGAATCTCAAAAGAATCTAGGAGTTTCAAAACCAATTAAAACCTAATAATACATTTCGTTTATCTTGGTGGAAATTGGTGAATCGTCATTCACCTACCTTCAAATATTTTATAGCTTGGATTACGGCATCCCTCTTCCAAGTTATCATACTTCTTTCACCTCCTCCAATTATTCTCCTAACCCACAAGTTCCCGAAAAGATTAAGGTCACTCAAGCCCTATTGGATAGCAAAGGTATACATCTTGGATATGTAGTCACATATTGACAAGCCGGGAGAGTTGGGTGTCAAAGTCTTGAGAAAGTTGGTGGCTCAACTACTTTCTAAGTCACATAGTGAGTTCCTTTGGGACTCCTATGAAACAGACTATAACAAGACCCTTAATGATCTTATCTATTTCCTAAGATCAACTTCTTAAAACATTATGGACATTGTCAATGATGACATTGGATATCTTGTAAAGCTCTCTCTTCCCAATGGAAAGGGATCGGCCATAGTCAACTCGGTTGACCAAATGGTACAGAGAAAGGCAAGTCTGTGATAGTCCAGTACACCATTCCCAAAGAGTCCATACGGTTCTCTTGCCAAAATAAGGGGCATTGGTTGCAAAGCTGCCAATTTACCTAAAAGATCATAAGGTTGATCAAGTCAAGAAGTTTGACCCTACTTCAGGTAAAGTCCACTGTCTAACTCTACTAAGTTTCTATTCTAAGATTCTTGATACATGATGTGACTGGGTCACATGTTGATGTTTTAAGAATCAAAGAAAAGTGAAGAAACTTAAAGAAAGAATATGTTGAATCTGATCGCATAGATGGATTTCTATCGCATTGTTTGAAGATCGGATTCTTGAGCTACTCCTTAGGAATTATGATATACTGCTTAGGAATAGATAAAAAAAACAAAGTTTTCATGTGCTTTTTCACTGTAAGGATAGTTTTTCCGCAAAGTTTTTTAAATTAAAGGAAAATTTTCGATTTTATTTAAAATATCCTTACAATGGTGTTTGTGGAAAATTGTTGCTTATAAGATTCCACTAATAGCAATATTGGAAAGTAAATTTGTTTCTTTCATTTGTGGTAATGTCTAAATTTACCAAATAAGGAAAGATTCTCGTCATTTGTGGTAATGTCTAAATTTACCAAATAAGGAAAGATTCTCGCACCCAAGGTTTCAATTGGATCGAGACTTGGAATCATGCAACTTGTATAGCATGATGGATGAGAACTTTCAAGCATTGTAAAAATTAAGACTAACTACTTGTTCACATGGATGTGTGAGTCAAGTAAAGGACTAAGGGATCGAGTACACATTTGTAACGACCAAACTTTCAAAACAATTAAAACTTTTCAAAAATCACTCATTTTAATAACATTGTTACAAAAGGTTTTCAATACATTATTTAACAGAGTATTTTCCCAGGTTCATATCATAAAACATCAACGCGAGGAACGGTACGATCACGCCTTTGCCTTGTCACAGACTCCTGAGAACCTGAAAACATAAAACCACAACTGTAAGCCCGAAAGCTTAGTGAGATACCCCCAAAATACCAACCACATATACGCCTTTCCAGGCCATGACCTTCCGGTCCAAAACATATCGCCTTCCGGCCCATAACGCAATGCCTTCCGGCCCATATCATATTGCCTTCCGGCCCATAACATATTGCCTTCCGGCCCATAACATATTGCCTTCCGGCCCACAGCATAACAAGCATACATATCATAACAAAACATAGAACGACCCTGCATACCGGGTCACACCCTAGGTCTAGCAATCATACGCATAACACATAATCATATAACAGTTCACAGTCAGCAATCGATCAACAGACCACATATCATAGCACTACTCTATTCAAGATACCGGCGTAGCCGGTCACTAGCATAACATCACCCTACGAATCAGTCAACATACTAAATGCACACATACGCCTTTCCAGGCCATGACCTTCCGGTCCACATGGTAATGCCTTCCGGCCCACAACATGTAATGCCTTCCGGCCTGCAACATATAACGCCTTCCGGCCCATATCATAACAACTAACAACTACCCGGATTTCCATCCGATAAAAAGGTTGGCCTTGGTGCCATAAACCCTAGCGATATAGTGAGGATAACTCACCTCGAAACTGCCGACTGAACAGATAGCTCAAGCTGCTCCGATCACTGATACGATCTCCACCTCTGGACAGCCACCAATGCACTGAACTCAAACAATAAACAACAATTACCAAAATACCCCTGGAACCACTGGTCAACCCTTGGTCAAAGACAAGGTCAAAGTCAACCCCTGACTGACCCTACTCGCCGAGTCAACCCTATGACTCGCCGAGTCCCCATACTCAGAACTTCACTCAATCCGCGATCTAACTCGCCGAGTCACCCCGAGACTCGCCGAGTTCAACAACTCTGAGTCCACTCGCCCTCAACTCACCGATTCTCTTAGATTCCCTTTCTACACGTCGAGTATCCCCCTTGACTCGACGAGTTCCTCCTGGAAGAATCGCGGGGCCACCCCGACTCAACTCGCCGAGTCTGAAGAACAACTCGGCGAGTCCCAGTTAATCTTCAAGCTACTCGTCGAGTCTGTTCAACGGACTCGGCGAGTCCATGCCATGCAACCGCTCAAACTGCTTTCTAAGGTCAGATCTGCTCCGACAATTCATAGGTCTGGCCTTCCTAGACTGGTTCATCACGTAAAGTCCTCATTTCGGTGCTCAATATACACCCCATGACTCATAATTTACATTTTGACCTAAGGCATAAGGATTCCAATCCAAAACCTCCATTGATTCCCGAAAAGCTCAGGCATGGGACATTCTGGACTTCCAAGAGTCCCAATATAGGGTTCCAATCGCATGGGGGACCAAGGAAACACTCAATCTAGCCACAAAAGGGTTCAATAAACCCTAAATCCATATACACATCAACATAGAAGGGAACAACTCGAAATATTACCAGAATAATGTTGCTCTGTGTCCCCAACCCTCAGAATATGGCTTCTCCTGTTGTTCCCTTGACCAAGCCTCCTCCTCCTTGCAAAATAACACTTCCAAGATCAATGATGGTCTTCTACCTTGCTCCAGATGCTCACAATCGAATTAGGGCTTCACTCACAGGACTAGGGTGATCAATGACGGCCATAAGGCCCCTTATATATGTCCCCAAACCTGGACGGTTAGGGTTTCGCTAAACAGCATGGACTCGCCGAGTCCATATCCGGACTCGTCGAGTCCAGTCGCGAACCTGCGACCAGATCCGCGATCCTACTCGGCGAGTCTGAACTCCAACTCGCCGAGTCCCCTCTTAAAACACCCAAAATCATAATTATAGCAATATCTGGAATTCCGGGCTGTTACAACTCTCCCCCACTAGGACTAGACTTCGCCCTCGAAGTCTCACTCTGAAAATAGCTCCGGATGCTGCTCCCACATCTCACGCTCCGGCTCCCAGGTCATTTCCGATCCCCTCCGGTGCTGCCACTGAACTAACACCAGAGGTATCTCCTTATTCCTCAGAACCTCGATCTTCCGATCTCTGATGACCACTGGTCTCTCGGCATAATTCAGGCTTGCATCCACCTGAATGTCTTCTAATGGGACCACTGCCGACTCATCGGCTATACGCTTTCTCAATTGCGACACATGAAAAATGTCGTGGATTTGTCTCAAATCCGTTGGCAACTCCAAACGGTAGGCCACCCGGCCTACCCCCGCAATCACATGAAAAGGCCCAATATACCGGGGCCCCAACTTACCCCTCTTCCTGAATCGAATCACTCCTTTCCAAGGAGAGACCTTCAGGAGTACGAAGTCGTCGACCTGAAACTCAAGCTCGGACCGACGTCTGTCTGCATAACTTTTCTGTCGGCTCTGGGCGGTCAATAACCTCTGTCTAACCTGCTGAATCTGCTCTGTCGACTGAAGCACGATCTCTGTACTGCCCATCACTCTCTGTAACCGAGAATTACCCAAGATGCAACTCTGCTCTAAATCTCAACGATCACTCGACCCATAAGGGTTAGGAAACCATGAACCACTGGATCCCCGATCCAAAGCCCACTTTTTCCATTCCGGACCGACTGAGAGACCCATTCTCACTCTCAGAGCAACTCTCACGAATTCTCCTCTTGCAATCACATACACATGCTGAACTAGCTCCAACACCCACAGGTTGGAAGACCCGATACACTGATGATATCCTCGAACATCTCCCAGGATGAACCACTAATATCCACCCTATACCCTGATCAGAATCACACTGAGAATTCAAGATTCTCTCTCCCCCTACATCCCTTCTAAGCCTCAACAGACATCCCAAACCGGATGGGTTCCTACTTCACTGCCGCAAACACGATGCTCAAAACCATACTCGAAATACTCTAACCATAACTCTGCTCTGCAGCTTTCACTTTCGTGAACTTGCACTCCCCTTCGGAGTTACACACCTTTCTCTTTTCCTTTTCCAAGGAACCCTCTTGGCCATAATGCCACTCCAACCGGTGCCACGGTGCTCGCCCCAAGCGACACCACCCTTTTTGCGTAACCGCTATTCACATACTCTGGCTCTCATTGCAGGGGCTCTCAAGCCCATGCACTCTCTCCACTCCACAAAATCACTACCTCAACTAAACAAAATCACTAACCCGGGGCCAGACCTTCCAATGTAATCACACTGCAACATACACAATCCGAAATCTCAACTGATCCAACAATACCATCAGAGTCCCCAGCATGACTGGACCGACTCTCATAACACAAACTAGCCACTCGAGGCTATATCTTTGTGGGTCCGTACACCCAAACTCTGTGAACCCTCAGGTTCTAACTCTGGGAACCTTCCGGTTCCAACTCTAGAAACATGCACAACATAAATCTTGTGGGATTGATGCAGTACAACCCATCACGTACATCAAGCATACAAATACTCTGATCACATAACCCCGGTTACTTACTCAAACTTGATCCCGGCCTGCTCCCAGGCCTCCACAATCAAATGCCCTAGGTCTGTATCCCGCCCCGCATACCTGACACTCGCTCTCGTCAGCCTATTCTCTGAGCTGACAGAACACTGTTCAATCCCAACAGCTAAGCACCCTCACATACTCATCGATCTCCCGGAGAATTCTCCAATTCTCCCCCACTTAAAGTACTGAATAACAACCACCAAACTATAACCATACCAACCCTCAGGGAACAACGGATACCAAAACGAAAACCCTAAACACCAATCCATAACCATGCCAAACCCGCGAAACAACGAATACCGCATCGAAATCCACACAAGATACCAGCACAAACAATACGCCACAATAAACGCAAGATAACAAGACATCAAGAAAGCAACATACCCGCAGCTGCCTCTGGCACTGCCCCGACTCCCTCTGCCGCAAGCTGATAAGCACGACCCTGAGCCCTTGGGGCTCCGCTCCATCCTGTCCTCCTCCTGAACTCCTCAAGGTGGCCGGTGCTAGATCCTGCACCGGTCCTGCAGAAAGCTGTGGACAGTTGACCCTCAAATGTCCAACCTGCCGACAATGATAACAAGTCCTCAAATCCCGAATCGGCACTGACTGCCGACAATCCCACGCATAGTGCCCCTCCTTTCTGCACTTGCGGCATGCACCACCGGACCAACAAACTCCGGTGTGACCCCTCCCACACTTCCCACAAGTGTGGCCGCTCCGATCCCCCACTCTAACATCAACGGTCCTGGACCGTTTCGGCGCCGGCTGCGACTGCGTCGGAGCCTGCCTCAGCTCACGCAACTGCAACTCAACCTCTAACTCACGCCGCATGGCGGCCTCCTGCAACTCCAACAAGGTCTCGCACCTCTACGCAAACACGAACTGTCTTATATCCCCCTTGAGCATACTCAGATATCGGGACATATGAGCCTGCTCCGAAGCGAACTCAGGGCAAAAAATCGCCCTCTCAATAAACATCCTGGTGATCTCAGTCACCGACTCCGAATCCTGCTTCAGCTCAAGGAACTCCCGAGCCAATCTCTCCCTCTCATCCCACGGAACATAGCGAGTACTGAACATCTCTCTGAACTGATCCCATGAAACCGCAGCCCTCTGCGCATCGGAATATAACCCCGTGGTCAATCTCCACCAATCCTTCGCCCCGAGCCTCAATAGGTTCAGAGCACACCTCACCCTCTGATCAGCAGGGCATAAACTCGTGGAGAAACACCCCTCCACGTCTGATAACCATCTCATAGCAACAATCGGGTCCTGAACTCCATCGAAAGTGGGAGGCTTCGTATAATAGAAATCCCGATACTGAAAACCCCGACTAGCTCCCCCCCTTACAGCCGCTGCTACAGCCGTTGTAGCCGCCGCGGCAGCCGTCTCTGCGAGAGCCGCGTATCGCGCATCAAAATACTCAATCATGGCAGTCTTGATCGACCCAAACAATTCCGGCAACTCAGCCCGGAACAATGCAGCAACCCCATCACGCAGGATCTCGCGAATCCTCGCATCCCGCTCGCTCGTGCTCGTCTGATCGATAACCTCCGACGGCACCGATCCACCCGGAACTCGCTCTCCAGCTCCCGATCCTGATCCGGATCCACTATCATCATGCCTCGAAATCTCCATACCGAAGACACCATACCAATCTCAGACACTTCCCACAATCCTGGGATCCAACTCTCGCAACCCAACCCTAGAGATCATGGTTTCCCTGATACGCGTATGGGTCATGTGCTTTCAGTAGTACGGGCCCATACTACCTTCCACACCAACCCATATTTGTATGAAGTACTACCACAATACCCTAGAGCACATGCATAACAACTATCAACCCTCACCACTAGAGGAACACTCAGAATCTCCCATAAGGGACCCTAGGCTACAGGCATCACAAATCAGGCAACATTATCATGAATTCCTGAAGATCCCTAGCCTAACTCTAGCATGTTGTTCTATCAAGCTCAATAAAACAAATATCATGTATGGTATCTTGGGGTTACTTACTGGCTCCGGCTGATCGTACCTCCGCGTCCTCCTTTTACTAAATTTGCAAACCATTTTAATTTCTCTTTTTAAAATCCTCCTCGATTTGAGACTGGAGTCACACGAATGTTTCCCCCAATTCACTCAAACCAAGGCTCTGATACCAACTTGTAACGACCAAACTTTCAAAACAATTAAAACTTTTCAAAAATCACTCATTTTAATAACATTGTTACAAAAGGTTTTCAATACATTATTTAACAGAGTATTTTCCCAGGTTCATATCATAAAACATCAACGCGAGGAATGGTACGATCACGCCTTTGCCTTGTCACAGACTCCTGAGAACCTGAAAACATAAAACCACAATTGTAAGCCCAAAAGCTTAGTGAAATACCCCCAAAATACCAACCACATATACGCCTTTCCAGGCCACGACCTTCCGGTCCAAAACATATCGCCTTCCAGCCCATAACGCAATGCCTTCCGGCCCATATCATATTGCCTTCCGGCCCATAACATATTGCCTTCCGGCCCACAGCATAACAAGCATACATATCATAACAAAACATAGAACGACCCTGCATACCGGGTCACACCCTAGGTCTAGCAATCATACGCATAACACATAATCATATAACAGTTCACAGTCAGCAATCGATCAACAGACCACATATCATAGCACTACTCTATTCAAGATACCGGCGTAGCCGGTCACTAGCATAACATCACCCTACGAATCAGTCAACATACTAAATGCACACATACGCCTTTCCAGGCCATGACCTTCCGGTCCACATGGTAATGCCTTCCGGCCCACAACATGTAATGCCTTCCGGCCTGCAACATATAACGCCTTCCGGCCCATATCATAACAACTAACAACTACCCGGATTTCCATCCGATAAAAAGGTTGGCCTTGGTGCCATAAACCCTAGCGATATAGTGAGGATAACTCACCTCGAAACTGCCGACTGAACAGATAGCTCAAGCTGCTCCGATCACTGATACGATCTCCACCTCTGGACAGCCACCAATGCACTGAACTCAAACAATAAACAACAATTACCAAAATACCCCTGGAACCACTGGTCAACCCTTGGTCAAAGACAAGGTCAAAGTCAACCCCTGACTGACCCTACTCGCCGAGTCAACCCTATGACTCGCCGAGTCCCCATACTCAGAACTTCACTCAATCCGCGATCTAACTCGCCGAGTCACCCCGAGACTCGCCGAGTTCAACAACTCTGAGTCCACTCGCCCTCAACTCACCGATTCTCTTAGATTCCCTTTCTACACGTCGAGTATCCCCCTTGACTCGACGAGTTCCTCCTGGAAGAATCGCGGGGCCACCCCGACTCAACTCGCCGAGTCTGAAGAACAACTCGGCGAGTCCCAGTTAATCTTCAAGCTACTCGCCGAGTCTGTTCATCGGACTCGGCGAGTCCATGCCATGCAACCGCTCAAACTGCTTTCTAAGGTCAGATCTGCTCCGACAATTCATAGGTCTGGCCTTCCTAGACTGGTTCATCACGTAAAGTCCTCATTTCGGTGCTCAATATACACCCCATGACTCATAATTTACATTTTGACCTAAGGCATAAGGATTCCAATCCAAAACCTCCATTGATTCCCGAAAAGCTCAGGCATGGGACACTCTGGACTTCCAAGAGTCCCAATATAGGGTTCCAATCGCATGGGGGACCAAGGAAACACTCAATCTAGCCACAAAAGGGTTCAATAAACCCTAAATCCATATACACATCAACATAGAAGGGAACAACTCGAAATATTACCAGAATAATGTTGCTCTGTGTCCCCAACCCTCAGAATATGGCTTCTCCTGTTGTTCCCTTGACCAAGCCTCCTCCTCCTTGCAAAATAACACTTCCAAGATCAATGATGGTCTTCTACCTTGCTCCAGATGCTCACAATTGAATTAGGGCTTCACTCACAGGACTAGGGTGATCAATGACGGCCATAAGGCCCCTTATATATCTCCCCAAACCTGGACGGTTAGGGTTTCGCTAAACAGCATGGACTCGCCGAGTCCATATCCGGACTCGTCGAGTCCAGTCGCGAACCCGCGACCAGATCCGCGATCCTACTCGGCGAGTCTGAACTCCAACTCGCCGAGTCCCCTCTTAAAACACCCAAAATCATAATTATAGCAATATCTGGAATTCCGGGCTGTTACAACATTCTTTTGCACCAGCCAAAGTCCACCACAAAAGATGGATAAGACTATTTGTCATGATTTACTAAGTCTAGTAAATATGGTTATACTTACAAGCCTAAGTATAATTCTGAAGCATTGGAAAATTTTCGATGTATGGCAGAACGAATGAGAAGAATCAAATTAGGCAGAAGGATAAAAGTGTCTCAAATCTGAAAAGATGGGAAAGTACTTTAGTATCATGTTGTATGATCATCTTAATGATTAAGAGACCTTATCACAATTCATCCTCTAAGTGCATTCTAATAGTTAAGAAGAGGGGTTATAAATTGATGAAGTGGTTAAATCAAGAAGATGATTCATACTTCGTTCCAAAAACAATTCTTAGAGTCATACTCTAAGATTGTAACTTGAGTGACATGTCTTAAAGAAGGTTTAAAACACTTGTCAAATGTAAGAGTATAAGTTTTCTACTCTTGTACATTTGAAATTGTTAAGTTGTGATGTTTTAGATAAAAAAAAAAAAAAAAAAGACAGACTAAGGCCAATTGTGTGAAGTGTATGTCTTCTTAGAATCCACACTATCTCTTGAATATCTGACAAGAAAGTCTTATATGTCAAGAGGACAGTGGGAGTCTTAAAGGTCTTGAAAGTCTCAAGAACTAATCAAGAATAAAACCTGAAGTTCTTCACTAGCACACGACTTGAGGTTTATAACCTATCGTGTTGACATATTCTGTGCCCATTCCAATTAAATTTGGCTTTGCATATGAGTTCTTAGAGTTCTCAATTGGTTGCACAACAACTTGGAAGCAATAGCAGACCCTTGAGCTGCCAGGTGGCAAGAAATTAAGGTTGAGTTCAGTCCATATGAGTTTAAATTTGTCATTATCCTTGTCTTGTGACTATGGTTTTGACAATTCACATGGATAAGAACACGTACACTATTAAATCTAAGTTTCATAAGGTTTCTCTCCGATTCATGAAAATGATGGTGAGGAAACACTTTCACTAAGTAGATTTTAGCTAGATAGCAATTGTGATATTTGCATTCTCAAAGTCGTTAGTGGAGCGTGTGTGGTTTACCAAAGATTGGTTGCTCAAGGACAGTTGGAAGCATAATGTTAATTCTGGAAGAACCATATTGACATAATCTGTAAAGAGGCAACTCCTGTTCAAAAGTGATAGTCAAAATGGAATATGGAAATGTTTCAAAGATAGAAATTATTCAATCTATGTAAGATTAGGAAACTTAATGCAAGAAGGATGTTTCCAAG
This sequence comes from Lactuca sativa, assembly GCF_002870075.4. Taxonomy (NCBI): domain Eukaryota; kingdom Viridiplantae; phylum Streptophyta; class Magnoliopsida; order Asterales; family Asteraceae; genus Lactuca; species Lactuca sativa. Next base: position 150,371,551 of record NC_056628.2, on the reverse strand, counting down.
GAGTTGATCTCCTTTGGAATGCTATGTAATGTTTGTTGTCAAGTCCTTGTGACTTTGTGCATAATCATTACAAGAGGATCAATGCATATAAGTTTAGAATCTAACAGATTTCAGTAAATGACATGAATTTGTAATTCTTGCATTTGCAGTAAGGATTTGGGACTGTGAAATGAGAATCATTGGAGTTATGTTCAATTGGTCTATTTCACGAAGTAAAGATCATAGACAAACATAGTATGCATACTTGGTGTGTGGCATGACTAGTGTTTAGAAAACATAATGTACATGCTTGGAGCATGGGACTACTATTGTTTTAGTTCAAGAATAAACTTGATAGATGAAATAGTATACAATGAATAATGTGTAATCATATGGTGATAAATAAAAGGTGTTTTATTTATATTCATAAGTTCTGAGACCATATTGGATTCGATTATTATTGTGTTTCAGTTTGCATGTTTAGACTTCTAGAATAACTAGGTCGTTCTTCCTGATTGACAAGGTGGTGCTACAACACTCATGAGTGCTCATAAGTTCTGAGTATAGGATTCAACCCGCGCTCATTCGAATCACTTCATGGATTTTATCACGAGTGATCATGAGACGATAATATCTTATATTCTTCAAACCTAGAGATATGAGTTGTTACTATGAGTTGGTTATACGTTGATTGCACGAAAACGCATTGGTAACTCGATGTTATAAAACGTACCTTTGTGTATGATTCAACAAGTAGTAGAACAAGCCATATGAGTCGAAGTTTATCCATTCTTTTTACCTTTGGGATAAAAGTGATATCTATGGGCCCCTCGATGATTTGGTTATGACAAATGTAAGTGCTCGGCCAGGCCTCGACTGATTTGATTTGTTCAATTAGTCAGTCGTCATAAATCGGAAATCGGGAAACAACAAATGGACAGAGAGAATGATTATAATCCATGTCTCAGTCCATATGATATCTAGAATGGAGGAATATATGATCCCTTATCTAATGGACAAGTCATTGACAAAGGTCAGAGATCATCGGCAAGGTCAGAGTTTGACAGAAGCTTTTGAGAGCTACGATTTCCAGTCGGTTCTTGAAGTCATACATGCAATAATAGTTTTAGACTTATCCAAGTGGGGGACTGTTGGATTAATGTCTAAGTCCATAACTATAATTGGTAAGACTTGACCCGACCCGACATGGTCCATTTGGGTTGCATGGCTTCATGCATTTGGATAGACTATAATGAGAGAAATAACACTTAAGGTTTGTTAATATATAATAAGTTCTAATATATTAGTAAGATTATTTAATTAGTATTGATCAAGAATTAATCTAGGATTAATTAAGTGATCAAAAGAAGACTAATTAAATATATGGACAGTGAAAGGACATAAGCCCTCGGCTATCAGTAACAAACTCGGATACCTTCCCAATCACCCGCTCTCTCTTGCGATTCACTGGTCTCACAGCCTCTGCCTGGGCCTCTCGGATGGTATCCAATACCGGAGTCATCACCTTCATCCTCATGCATATATCTCGAATCAGGGCACTCTCCGCCCTGCGGCTCAGAGCATCGGCTACAACGTTAGCCTTGCCCGGGTGATACAGGATTTCACAGTCGTAATCCTTTACCACATCCAACCATATCCTCTAGTGCATGTTCGGGTTGGGTTGATCCATCAGATACTTCAAACTCTTGTGGTCCGTGTATATGGTACACTGAACCCCATACAAATAATGGCGCCATATCTTGAGGGTGAACACCACTGCCCCCAACTCCGAATCGTGGGTGGTATACCTCGTCTCATGAGGCTTCAACTGCCTCGATGCGTATGCTATCACGTGCCATCTCTGCATAAGCACCACACCCAACCCCAATATAGACGCGTCATAGTACACCACAAAATCCTCCTTTCCCTCCGGAAGGGCTAACACCGGGGCTTCGCACAATCTCTGGCGAATAGTCTCAAACGAGATCTGCTGCTAGGGACCCCAAGTAAAAACAACACCCTTCCGGGTCAATCTGGTGAGGGGAACGGAAATCTTGGAGAAATCCCTGATAAATCTCCGATAGTAGCCGGCCAACCCCAGAAAACTCCTGATCTCGGTGGGGGATCTCGGCACCTCCCAACTCATAACAGCCTCAATCTTGGCCGGATCGACCGATATCCCTTTTTGATTAACGAGATGCCCTAAGAACTGGACCTCCCGTAACCAAAAATCACACTTGGAGAATTTAGCATAAAGCCTCTCCGATCTCAACACCCCAAGGATCTCCCTCAGATGTTCCTCATGCTGCCCTCTGGATCTCGAATACACTAGAATATCATCGATGAACATAATCACCGATCGATCCAACATCGGCCTGCATACTCGATTCATGAGATCCATGAACGTTGTTGATGTGTTGGTGAGCCCAAAAGGCATCACCACGAACTCGTAATGCCCATAACGAGTCCTAAACGCCGTCTTTTGGACATCCTCATCCCGCACCCTCATCTGGTGATATCCAGACCGCAATTCTATCTTGGAGAACCAAGAAGCTCCCTGCAAGTGATCGAACAGATCGTCAATCATCGGTAGTGGATAACGGTTCTTGACCGTCAACTTCTTCAACTCCCGGTAATCAATGCACATCCGGTGTGAACCATCCTTTTTCTTGACAAAAAGGATCGGCGCACCCCACGGCGAGCTACTCGGCCGGATGAACCCCTTCCCCAACAGCTCCTGAAGCTGCGAGGATAACTCAGACATCTCCGGTGGCGCAAGGCGATAAGGTGCCTTAACAATAGGCGCCGCCCCTGGAACCAAACCGATGTGAAACTTCACTTTCCTCTAAGGAGGCACACCGATGACTCCTCGGGGAAAATGTCTCGAAACTCTCATACTATTGGAACCTCACCGACAGAACTCGGCCTCTTCGTAGCAACTCGTGTATCCATTACATAGGTTACAAACCCTCTACAGCCCTGCTGTAGACTCTATCTCGCTCTGGCAACTGAGCAAAATGCTAAACCAGATCAGGTACTCTCGCCATATACTATAAGTACTCCCCCACTAGGGTCTCGTATGGTCACCAACTGACGCTCACAGTCGATAACAGCTCGGCACAACCAGTCCATGCCCACGATGACACAGACATCCCTCATCGCAATCGGTACCAAATCTATCGAGAACTCAACACCGAAAATCTCGAGTACACATCCTCGAATCTCATCAGTAGCAAGAACCGCTCGCTCGTCAGCTATAGAAACCCGCAGAGGTCAACTCAACGCCTCTCGTCGAATATTGATGTGATGGCTACATGCTAAAGACACGAAAGATTGACTCGCACCCGAGTCAAATAACACCAAAGCAGGTACAGAATTCACAAGGAGAGTACCTAAGCATACCACAATATAAGCACAATATTACAAACTCAACATAAGTAAATAAAAGAATACATACCGGCCATGAGATCGGGCGCTGCACGGACCTCCTCCGCTGTCAACTGAAAGGCTCTCCCGCGAGCCTTCAGTGACTCGGCCTTCACTAGTTGGGCCTCGGTGGCTCTAGTAGCAGCAGGTGCAGATCCCTGTGCTGATCCCTGAAGTAGCTGTGGGCACTCGGCCTTCCGATGGTCAGTCTGTTGCAGTGGAAGCAAACTGCAAACCCCGTGGGGCAATCTCTCGCGAAATGCCCCTCCTTGCCACACTTGTAGCACGCCCCCGTCCTGCACACTCCCTCATGGCTCTTGCCGCACTTCCCACAAGTGTGACCCTTCGGTCCTCTAGATCTTGAATCAGCGGGCTTTTCCCGCTTGGCTGCCAGCTGAGACTATGTCGGCCGCCTATCCCTCCTATGAGACTCGGCCTCCTCCCTATCCTGAGTCTCTAGCTCGATCTCCCTCTTTTGGGCATTTGCCTAGAGCTCGGCAAATGTCCGGTATGACAAGTTCACCACAAACTCACGAATGTCTCGCCTCAGTATACTCAGGTATCGAATCATGCGTGCCTGCTCAGAATACACATGCTCAGGGCAAAACAACGCCCTCTCGTGAAACATCCATGTAATCACAGTCAAGGACTCCATCACCTGCTTAAGGGACAAGAACTCCTGGGCCAAATGTTCCCTCTCCACCGGGGGAACATACTCATCTCTGAACATAGTAGTGAACCCCTCCCAGGTCACCGCGGTAAACTCTGCAGGAGTAAAATCTGTCTTCACAAACTTCCACCATTCCTTCGCTCCCAAGCGAAGATGGTTCAGCGCGAACTGTACCCTCAGATGCTCAGTTAATGAACATGTGTAGAAGCATCCCTTGATGTCAGAGATCCACCTCATCGCGGTTATAGGATCCTGAGTCCCGTCAAACTCTGGTGGCTTCGTGTTGCTGAACTCTCGGTACAGCAACGAGTCACCCACCTGCGGCCTCGTAGCAACGACAACTGCAGTGGCTGCAGCAGAAGCCGCCTCAGTCAGAACAGCATATCGCTCGTTGAATGTCTCAATCAACATGGTCTTGATAGACCCAAACATCCCCGGTATCTCAATTCGTATGGCGGCGACCACCTCCTCGTGAATCATCCTACGAATCTCCTCATCACTAGTACTACTGGTCCTACTACCTCCTGGGTTGTGGCGCGTCCCTAACATGATGCCTCTGAAATACGACATAAAATAATCAGAGACTCGAACGAGATTACTCACACTCGATCAACCGTTCTTACTTGTTCCTTAGCACCCTAAGGATTCTTACTTGGAATGTTTACCGATCTGGTGCTTTCAGTAGTACGGGCCCAATACTACCTTCCACACTGTATACGTATCTACACCAAGTCCTCCTCCTAGGATCCCAATTTGCAAGTACTCTATACCCCCTGAATTCTGCCTACTCTCAAGCAGACTTCTCACAAGCTACTCTCTGCTACCTACATGCACTCAAAGCAACTCACATCAGCATAAACTCCAAGGCTAAGGCATCACATATCAGGCCACCTTAGTCCTAAGATATGATTTACCTAGCCTACTCTAGCATGCATAGCACTTCATATAATATCTCATAACACATAATGTAAGGGTATTTTGGAAAATCACCGTTCGGGCGCAAGTTGATCGTATACACTGCTCCTTTTTGCTTTTCTACAATCTTTTACTCTTTTTAGAAAAATTGTTTCTTTTATAAAAGATTTCCTCAAATCCTCAGTTTGAGTTCAGATACGCCCGAAGGTGCATCCGAATCCCTCAAACCAAGGCTCTGATACCAACTTGTAACAACGTAAATTTTCAAAACAATTTTTCAATTTTCAAACATAACATGTCTCATACAAATCATCTCAAAACTCGAGTGTATCAAATGTTATCATGGTAAAACATATCCCAGAATCTCAAATACAAAATCCTCTGTCAGTGTGTACAAATCATGTCGGTGCCTTCCTGCGATCCTCGCTAGTACCTGAAACACATGTCACATAACACGGTAAGCATAAATGCTTAGTGAGTTCCCCAAAATACTACATACAGCACATAAGCCACTCAAGGCTATAACTCGGTATGACCCTTCAGTCAATGTGTCTCAGCGGGACCCTCTAGTACTCGTGTAGCTCGTTGGACCCTCTGGTCCAGTCTAGCTCATTGGACTCTCTAGTCCGCTCTAAATCGTTGGACCCTCCGGTCCGGTCTATATAACACATAGCATACATATAACACAATGCACATAAATCTCAAATATACACATACACATAAGACCCTCCGGTCTGCACATAGATACCACTCTATGTATTGTATAGTGAGAAGACTCACCTCGTAAGATGTCTAGAGAACTCTCGTGCTCGAATCCCCGATCTAGCCTCCGCTTATCAAAATGATAACATCTCTAATCAATATACTCCTTACATCCTTCCTCTCTAAGAATGGGTAGAAGACTATTCTACCCCTCACTAACCTCTCTTAAATCAGTTTGACCAACCCTAAGGTCAACTGAAGTCAACTCAGTCAACGGTCCAACTTTGACCAGACTCGCCGAGTGCACCTGGGTGACTTAGCAAGTCCATACGTGTCCTCTGACTCCTCCTAAGGTCTCACTCGACTCGTCGAGTTAACCTCTCAACTCAACGGGTTACCACGGGTCACAAATTGTGGGGCAACCCAGTCCGACTCGTCGAGTTCTCTCATGGATTCGGCGAGTTTCCTCCATGGCATTACTCATTTGAACTTCTGAGGTCAGTTCTGTTTCTCTAACATATAGATATGTCCTTCCAACACCCAAAAATCACATAAAGGTCTAAACTTGGCGTTCATGCATGGTGTATCTTGCATTATATACCATAAAAACCCCATTATTGCTTCCTAGCTTCAAACCCTAAGGTTTACTCTACTAAGGCTTCATACTTTTGGGCTCTCTGGACCTAGAAGCGTCCAGATCTAAATCACAAACTTGCAAGAGGGGTTTGAGGCATTTAAAACCCCAAAGATGAAGTGATTGAAGCCCTAACCCCAAAATGAAATCTACACAATATGGAAGAAAATGGTTCGATTTGGTACCTCAGAATGAAGCTCCTTCCTTGAATAACTTAGAACAACAACCTCCTCTGGTCCCTCTTGCTGGAACTCTTCTCCTTTCTTGCAAAATCACACCAAAAAGCTCAAGATAGCTCTTTCTCTCACTCTACACACTCAAGCTCGCTAGGGTTCTCTCTTCTGGGAAGGTAGCCGCAATTGAAGGCTATAAGTGCCTTTAAATAGGACTCGGGCCCAAAGAATTAGGGTTTCTGCCAACAGCGCGGACTCTTCGAGTCGACTCACCGACTCGTCGAGTCCATTCATTAATCCGAGTCATCAGTTGTGATCCTATTCGACGAGTTTAGGCGTCAACTCGTCGAGTCCCTCTTCTTAGCTCAAAAATAAATACTTAAATTATGATACCTGGAAATCCGGATGTTACAAAAGTATAGCTAACACTTGATTGCATATGTATGATATAGCATTGCAAATTGTTATTCTAAAAATAAATAAATAAACAGCATTGCAAATTGGTTTTGCAAAGATTAAACTGCACAAATAGTCACTGTGGTTTGCTCAAATTATCACTTTGGTCCAAAAAGGTTTGGACTAGCAGCACAGGTCCAATGGTTTCATTTTGTTTCTTGTTTCGTCCAATCTATTTTGATTTTTTTCAAAATGACGAATTTGCCATTGTTAAAATGATTTTCTTTTTTTTTTCTGATTTTCATATTTAAAAAAAATAAAAATAAAATAAATCTCTCTCTCTCTCTTATTTATTTTTCTGATTTTTAGATTTAGAAAAAGAAAATAAATCTCTCTCTCTCTCTCTCTACACATCCCAAGAACACATACCACCATCATCTTCTTCAATCTCAGATCTTCAGGTCACACCCTTTCTTGTCCGCATCTTCATATTATCTCTACAAACATAATGAAACTAATTTCTCTTAGGATCTTCTCCTTTCTCTCTGTTTTGATTTGGGTAAAAAAATCAAATCGGATTCATCCAGAAACGTAAGGAGAAAAGTACATATCTTAGATTTCCATGAAAAAGAGCTGGAAATAGACGAGCAAACCTATTTGCTAAATTTTTTCACTTGATGCTCTGATGTGTGCCTTCACTCTCAAGAAGAAGTGATTTGAAGAGACACAATCAACCCCGATTTCAAGAGCCATAGAAGTGATTCCCAGAAGATTCCCACAGAAATACATAGAGAGAAAGAGCTTGTACTCTTCGTTTTTACCTTATTAGGTTTGATTTGGTGTTGTATTGCATCTTCAATTTGGGGATTCCTGAGGAGTCAATGCTCTTCAATTATTTATTGGCGTTTGGGTACCAACAACAGGAGAGTGGAGGAGGGAATGGAGGCAATAAAGATCTGAATAGGTTGGGGGAAGGAGAAGAACGAACCAACAAAGGCTCTTGTTGACTACTGCAGTTAAGGGGCTGCTCCTGCGGCCTTTTGACTATTCCTATTCTTATCTGGAAGAAAACGCGAAGGGGAAGGGTAAGGTAGATTGGAGATAGAACAATAATAGGTGGGGCATTTGGGTTGCTATGAAGCCGATGAAAAGCACAAGGAAAACGAGAGGGGGTTGTTTCCCTCTTGACAACCGAAAAACCTCAACTCGGGTGGAGGTTTTCTGGTTTAAACCCGAAGAAGAGAAGACGAAAGGAGGCAGTAACAAGTATGGGGGTGTTTAGGTTTCTTGTCATCGAGAAAGAAGAAGAAAACATGGTTGGAACTGAGGGTAGCAGCCTCCTTTTGTGCTTGGGTTTTCTAGAGAGAGAGAGAGAGAGAGAGAGAGAGAGAGATATTTATTTTTATTTTTATTTTTTATTTTTTTAAAATCTAAAAATCAAAAAATAAATAAATAAGAGAAAGAGAGAGAGAGAGAGAGAGAGAGAGAGAGAGAGAGAGAGGGAGAGAGAGAGAGATTTGTTTATTTTTATTTTTATTTTTTTAAATCTGAAAATCATAAAAAAAAAATAAGAAAAAAAAAGAAAATCATATTAACATGGACAAATTCATCATTTTGAAAAAAAAAAAATCAAAACAGATTGGACCAAACAAGTAACAAAATGAAAGTTTTGGACCTTTGGTGCTAGTCCAAACTTTTTTGGATCAAAGTGACAATTTTTAACAAATCATAGGGACCATTTGTGCAGTTTAGTCTTTTGCAAAAGCCGGTGTGGAAGGTTATGGGGTATTTTGAAAAAGGTTTATCAAACGCAAGGGTGTATACCAAACCACCAACTATGTCGAGAATTTTAGTCAATTAAATGAAAATAAACATTGGCTTTTCAATTACAAAAATTTTAATTAGTTTTGCAGTGTGCTCAATAAAACGAACATTTTAATTATATTTTTGAGAAAAACACCTCTTTTATCTATCTAGAAATATTTCAAAAATAAAGTCTTATATTTTGGGTTTTTTTTCGGATTAAACCTCAATGTTACATTTCAGTTTTGAAAATCAAATTTTCATTTTTAAACTAGAATAAACACGCATTTTCATAACAAATATTCAAGGCAAAACCCTTTGTTTTTAAACTGTAGTTGAAAATCAGAGTTATAAAGAAAAGTATCGCAGAATCTCAAATCGTTGAACTACTGATGGGTATGTACAGTCATACATTCACTTTCCCACGAACTGATAAAGTACATGAAAAACATTTAATCCACAACTTTAAGTCAAAGCTTAGCAAGTTCCACAAAATACCTCACACAATAATATCCATACATTACATGCACACAAGGCCTACAATGCAGGGCTAGACCGGCCATCGACCTTATATGTAACAACGTGAAAATTTAAAACAATTTTTCATTTTTAAAATGCATACTCTTCATAACAAATCGTATAAAAATCTCTTTTATTCAATTACAAAGCACAACTCCATTAATATTCCAGGATCCTCATAACTCTTTCTCTAGTGTGTACAATCAAGCCGGTGTCGTCCCACGATTCCGAGAGGAAAACCTGAAACACATTACACATAAAACGGTAAGCACGAAGCTTAGTGAGTTCCCCAAAATACCACATATAACACATGTTAGCCACTCGAGGCTATAACTCTGTGGACCCTCCGGTCCTAACTCTGTGGACCCTCTGGTCCTAACTCTGTGAACCTTCCGGTTCTAACTCTGTAAACTCTAGAACATACACGACATGAATCACATAGAAATAATGCAGTGTATCACAATCACATAAATAGCATACAAGATACTCTGTCATATAACTCTAATTACCACTCTAGGTAAAGTATAGTGAGAAGACTCACCTGGCAAACAGAAAGCAGCTATCCTCACACTTGAATCTCGAAGGCAGTTCCTTCTCTTTCTAACTCTCTAAGGTGGGTAAAATACCATTTTACCCTTCCAAGGTCTCTATTACTTATGTTGACCAAAACCTTAAAGTCAACAGAAGTCAAGCTCAAGTCAACAGTCCACATTTGCCTCTACTCGTTGAGTGCACACATGCGACTCGTCGAGTCCCCTCACATCAGCTGAACTCTACCTAGGACTCACTCAGCTTGTCGAGTTGACTCCCAACTCGGCGAGACAACACTGGGTCAAGACTACTCAGTCAAACCTGCTACGACTCGTCGATTCACCCATGGACTCGACGATTTGGCTTCCACAGATTTCTCATTCAGCCATTTGGGGTCAGATCTACAACCCAAACTCATAGATCTAACCTCCTACTACGCAATAGTCATGCAAAGGTCTGAACTTGAGGCTCATGCATGGTGTATTTTGCTCTATACACCATTTTGACTCCATTGAAGCTCCATAGCTTCAAAGCTCCAAGGTTACTCACTCAAGGCTGCCTACTTTTTGGATCTCTAGACCTCACAAGGTCCAGATCTACAATTGACTCAAGAAGAGGGTTTGGATGCACCCAAAACCCCATCAATATGGATGCAAGACCAACTTTACAACTAAGGAAATCTACTCAAACACAATGGAGGCAAGAGTTGTACCAGATCTGAAGCTTGAAATGAAGATGAGAATGATCCACCAACTCTCCTCTGAGATCCTTGCAACTCCCTTGATCTTCCTCTCAAAGAAATGACCTCCAAGAAGCCTCTTTCCTCTCTAGCTCATAAATAACTCTAGGGTTTCTCTCAATGGACGAAGACACTATTGGGAAGGGGCCAAGGAGGCAATAAGTGCCTTTAAATAGGTCCCAAACCCCAGAGATTAGGGTTTCTCTGCCCAGCACCTACTCAGCGAGTCCCTCTCCTTGGACTCGTCGAGTCCACTCATTAAATCCACGAGAGAACCCGACTCGACTCGGCGAGTTGGACCCTCAACTTGTCGAGTCTCTCCTTTAATCACAAGATTAACCTACACCAATATACCTCTAAAAATCCAAATGTTACATTATAGCATTGAGTTGGACCACTCCCTTTGGGTCTATAGTACATGGCAGGACCACCTCTCGAGCCTACAACATTGAGTTGAACCGCTCTCTTTAGGCCTACAACATTAAGCTAGATCGCCCGAGTATCTTGGCCTACAACATTAAGCTAGATCGCCTGAGTATCTTGGCCTTCAACACACAGTTGGACCGCCCTCGACCTACCCATAATATGTCGACATATGCAAACAACAACTACCAACAAGCAACCACAGGTAATTATAATAAATCTATTTGCATAACAATTCATTACAACATATCAACATCCTAGAGTAAATTATACGAATGGTCCCTGTGGGTTGGGGTAATCTATGTGTTTGGTCCCTAATTCTTTTTCTTAACTCGTAAGGTCCCTAAAATGTAATTTTGTTGCTCGTGCGGTCCCTACTAACATAAAAATATAATTTTACCCTTATAATTTTATTTTCAAAATTATTTATTATTTATTATTTATTATTTATTTTTTATTTAAAAAATCTAATTTAATAAAAAAATCTATAAGGTCCCACCCCAAACCTAACTCCCTTACTTCTCTATTTCTCTCATACGAATATGGTTTCTCTTTTATTGTTGACTGCTTCCCCCTCCCTTTTCTGTTTTCATTATCGATCTGCATCTCGTCTTCTCCATCTCCATTACAAATCTGCTTCATAAGTGATGGACCCCTAACCCCAAAATTGCACCTTTGTTCCCTAAATATCGTTGCAATACAATGACTCACAAGTTACAACGACGACCCTGTCAAGCCGACCACTACTAGCCCATCGTCTCTATTGTCTCTCTCACTTGGATATAAAAGGTGATGCACTGTGGTTTTTTATGTTCTGTTTCACACAAAATCAATGCTTTATACCGCAACTTGTCTCCGTCATCAAGCACGTAACACCCCGAGATTCAGGTGCATTTCTTTCACCCTTGTTCTTTGTCAATTGGTCATGATTGGTCCTTGAGTGGAGGGAACCTAGAAAGTGAGTATGTTGGGCGTACCAGAGGGGTACGCTGCGCGTACTCATGCGCTTAGTTTGGACACGGAGTCGCCAAGGTACGCTGGGCGTACCCAGAGTTACGACGGGCGTACCCGGCCCAGGTGCAAAACCCAAATCTGTCTTGTGCACTATTTAAAGGGTGCTAAGGCTCATTTCTCAGCCTCCATATCAGTGAGTGAAACCCTAAGAGAGAGCCTCCCATCGTGCTTAGTGTGTGTGGGTGTTGTTGAAGCTAATTGTGCATTGGTAACTTAGTGAAGAAGAAGGAAAGGAGCTCTTGGAAGATAAAGCTAGAAGTGCCAATTTGGATCTGAGATCTACAGAGAAAGGGGCTACACTTAGAGGTATAAAGTTCAAAACTTTCTTCTTCTTTTGGTTGTTGTTGCATGTGCCATTTCTAGGGTTAAAAACCCTAAAGGTGGAGACTTTATGAGTTTAAGGTGCTCCATGGTCCGAGATCTGTCCCTTTTCAGTAGTATTAGTGATTTAAAGCCATAAAGTTTCCATCTTGGTTGTTAGTTTGAGGTCATGCTTGAGTAATAAGCTTTCTAGAGTTTAAGGATGGAATATTATGGGAGTTGGTGGCTTGTTCAGCCATGCAAAGGCTTAAAGTCATCAACTTTATGGATTAAGAGGCTTAGGTGTGGTCAGATTTAGAATTTGGGCGTGGGTCTTAACTGTTTAAGACCTCAAGAGCTAAGGGCTGAAGCAGGGGAGTACGTCGGGCATAATCCCAGTGCGCACCGCGTACTGGGTGGCGTTCCCCGATTCTGAGAGGCAGCCGGGTACGCTCAGCGTACACATTTGGTACGCGCAGCGTAACCCGGAAAGTTGACTTTTGGTTGACTTTTAGGGTATGGTCTATTGTGGGGCCTTTTGAGTTATGAGAGGGGTAAAATGGTATTTTACCCTTCTGAGAGTATCATAAGAGGACATAGTCTAGCCTTTGAGAGTTATATTAAATAGGGTATTTATTTCTTATGATTAGGCGGAGGCTAGGCCAGCGTTTATCGAGTCAGAGATTTACCGAGATACCGGAGGTGAGTCTTCTCACTATACTTTACCTAGAGTGGTAACCTAGTTATGTGACAGATTTATCCTATGTTATCTATGCGATGTGTGGCACTGCATTATTTCTATGTGATTTATGCTGTGTGTATATCAGAGTTAGGACCGGAAGGTCCATAGAGCTAGGACCAGAGGGTCCACAGAGTTAGGTTTAGAGTTATGTGTCAGTGTATTTGTATGTTATTTATTTTATGAGATTTATTATGATATGTGATATGCGTGATTCAGAGTTATCAGAGTTAGGACCTTCGGGTCCATAGAGTTAGGGCCAGAGGGCCCACAGAGAGTTAGGGCTGGAGGGCCCCGCTGAGACACATTGACCAGAGGGTTGACAGAGTTGCAGCCTCGAGTGGCTATTATGTGTTAGAGTGGTATTTTGGGGAACTCACTAAGCATTTATGCTTACAGTGTTATGTGATATGTGTTTCAGGTACCAGCGATGATCGCGGGAAGGCGCCGGCATGAGTCGTACACACATGGGATTTTATGTATTTCGATCTTGGGGAATGTTTTGTGAAACAAGGATATGATATAATGATGTTTTATTAACAAATGTGAATGGAAAATGTGTTTTGAAAATGCGAAAAATTGTTTTAATTCTTACGGTGTTACAAGTTGGTATCAGAGCCTTGGTTTGAGGGATTCGGATGCATCTTCAGGTGTATCTGAACTCAAACTGCGGATTTGAGGAAAAGTTTTTGAAAATAAAGTAAAAATTTTAAAGAGCAAAAAGAGTTTTGAGACAAACAGAGCAGAGCCGTGTGTACGATCAGCCAGCGCCCGAACGGTGATTTCCCGAAATACCGTTACAATAAGTGTTACAAGATATGTTATGTTATGCTATATGATGAATTATGTTATGCATGCTAGAGTAGACTAGGTATTCTTATTAGGACTAGGGTGGCCTGATATGTGATGCCTTAGTCTAGGGGTTTTGTTGCTAGAGATGCTTGAGAGTAATTAGATAGCAACAAGGAGCTTATTAGAGATCTGCTAGTGAGTAGCACATGATTGGAGAGATTATAGTACTTGGGACTTAGGACTCTGGGGGGAGGACTTGGGATGAATGCTGATGCGGTATGGACGGTAGTATTGGGCCCGTACTACTGAAGATACCGGGTCAGTGCATAGTCCAAGTAAGAATCCGTAGAGTACCAAGGAACAAGTAGGGTGGAGTATTCGAGTGTGAGTATACTAGAGCGAGTCCCTGATATTTTTATGTTGTATTTCAGAGAGAGGGAGATCATGGTTGGGACACGCCACACACCAGAGAGCAGTGGTACGAGTGACGAGGAGATCCGTAGGATCATCCATGAGGAGGTGGCTGCGGCCATCAGGGCAAAGATACCAGAGATGTTCGGGTCTATCAAGACCACACTGATAGAGACATTTGATGAGAGATACGCTACTCTTTCTGAGGCTGTTGTTGCTGCGGCCACTGCAGCTATAGCTGCGACTAGGCCACAGGGTAGTGATGCGTTGCTGTTCCGAGAGTTCAGCAACACAAAACCACCGGAGTTTGACGGGACCCAGGACCCAATTGCAGCAATGAGGTGGATTTTAGACATATAGGGGTGTTTCTTTACTTGCTCATCTCCAGAGCATTTGAGAGTCCGGTTCGCGCTGAACCAGCTTCGCTTGGGAGCGAAGGATTGGTGGAAGTTTGTGACGGCACATTATACGCCTGCTGAGCTTGCTGTAGTGACCTGGGAGAGGTTCACTGCTATATTCCGAGATGAGTATGTTCCCTAGGTGAAGAGGGAGTGTTTGGCCCAGGAGTTTCTGACCCTCAAGCAGGGCATTGAGTCTGTTACAGTGATTACGAGGATGTTTCATGAGCGGGCGATGTTCTGCCCAGAGCACGTGTCCTCCGACCAGGCACGTATGAGCCGATATCTGAGCATTTTGAGGAGGGATATACGAGAGTTCGTGGAGAACTCGACGTACCGGACATTTTCCAAGCTTCAGGCAAATGCCCGAAAGAGGGAGATAGAGCTGGAGACCCAGGCAAGGGAAGAGGCTGAGTCTCAGGGGAGGGATCGGCGACCGGTGCAGTCTCAGCCAGTAGCCACGCGGGCCAAGCCCGTGATTCGAGATCAGAGAGTCAGAGGGGCTGCACTTGTGGCAAGTGCGGCAAGAGCCACGATGGGATGTGGAGAGCAGGTTGCTACAAATGTGGCAAGGAGGGGCATATGGCCAAGGATTGCCCCAAGGGGTTTGCAGTATGTTTTCACTGCAACCAGACCGGACACCGGAAGGCAGAGTATCCACAGCTGCGGGGATCAGCACAGGGGGCATCTCAGGGATCTGCCCCTGCTGCTATCAGAGCTACTGAGATCCGGCCAGTGAAGGCCGAGGCACTGAAGGCACGAGGGAGAGCCTTTCAGTTGACCGCGGAGGAGGTCCGCGCAACGCCCGATGTCGTGGCTGGAATGTATTCTTTCGTGTATTTATTTTGATATTGAGATATTGTGCTTATATTATGTTATGCGTAGGTACTTTTCTTGTGAGTTCTATACCTGCCTTGGTGTTATTTGACTCGGGTGCGAGTCGGTCTTTTGTATCTTTGGCTTTTAGTCAGCACATCAGTGTTAGTCGTGAGGCGTTGAGTCAACCTCTGAGAGTTTCCATAGCTGACGAGAGGGCGGTATATGCCACAGAGGTGATCCGAGGGTGTGTACTCAATATTTTTCGGTGTTGAATTCCCGATTGATTTAGTTCCTATTGCGATGGGAAATGTCTGTGTCATCGTGGGCATGGATTGGTTGAGCAGATTCGGAGCGGTTATCGACTATAAGCGACAGCTGGTGACCATACGAGACCCTAGTGGGGGAGTTCTTACGGTGTACGGTGAGGGTACACCGTCTGGGTCAGCATTTTGTTCGGCCGCTAGAGCGAGACAGTGTCTACAGCAGGGCTGTAGGGGCTTTGTAGCGTATGTGATGGATACGAGGGTTGATTCAGAGAGACCGAGGTCAGTTGATGAAGTTCCAATAGTGCGTGAGTTCCCGGACGTATTTTTGGAGGAGTTGCCGGGCGTGCCTCCCGTGAGGCAGGTGGAGTTCAGTATCGATTTGGTTACGGGGGCCGCACCTATCGCCAAGGTGCCCTATCGCCTTGCGCCTCCAGAGATGCAGGAGTTATCCTCGCAACTTCAGGAGTTTCTGGGAAAAGGGTTTATTCGGCCGAGTAGCTCGCCGTGGGGAGCGCCTATCCTTTTTGTCAAGAAAAAGGATGGTTCACACCGGATGTGCATTGACTACCGAGAGTTGAACAAGCTGACGGATTAAGAACTGTTACCCGGTGCCAAGGATCGACGATTTGTTCGATTAGTTGCAGGGAGCATCTTGGTTCTCCAAGATCGATTTGAGGTCTGGGTATCATCAGGTGAGGGTGCGAGATGAGGACATCCAGAAGACAGCGTTCAGGACTCGTTATGGACATTACGAGTTTGTGGTGATGCCTTTCGGACTCACCAATGCACCGGCGGTGTTCATGGATCTCATGAACAGAGTGTGCAGGCCGATGTTGGATCGCTCGGTGATCGTATTCATCGACGACATTTTGGTGTATCCGAGATCTAGAGAGCAGCATGAGGAGCATTTGAGGGAGATCCTCGGAGTTCTGAGATCGGAGAGGCTTTATGCCAAATTCTCCAAGTGTGATTTCTGGTTGCAAGAGGTCCAGTTCCTAGGGCACCTCGTTAACCTGAAAGGGATATTGGTCGACCAGGCCAAGATTGAGACAGTGATGAGTTGGGAGGTGCCGAGGTCACCCACCGAGATCAGGAGTTTCTTAGGGCTGGCAGGCTATTATCGGAGATTTATCAGGGATTTCTCCAAGATCGTCGTGCCACTCACCAGGTTGACCCGGAAGGGTGTTGCTTTTTCATGGGGCCCAGAGCAGCAGGTCTCCTTCGAGACACTTCGCCAGAGACTGTGCGAAGCCCCAGTTTTAGCCCTCCTAGAGGGGATGGAGGACTTTGTGGTGTATTGTGACGCGTCGATATCGGGGCTGGGAGCGGTGCTAATGCAGAGAGGGCATGTGATAGCATACGTATCGAGGCAGCTGAAGCCTTATGAGACGAGGTATTCCACTCACGTTCTAGAGTTGGGGGCAGTGGTGTTCGCCCTCAAGATCTGGGGTCACTATCTGTATGGGGTTCGGTGTACCATATACACGGACCACGAGAGCTTGAAGTACTTGATGGATCAGCCCAACCAGAATATGCGCCAGAGGAGATGGTTGGATATGGTAAAGGATTACGACTGCGAGATCCTGTACCACCCGGGTAAGGCTAATGTTGTAGCCGATGCACTGAGCCGAAGGGCAGAGAGCGCCCCGATGCGAGATATTTGTTTAAGATTGACAGTGATGACTCCGGTGTTGGACACCATTCGTGGGGCCCAGGCTGAGGCCGTGAGATCAGAAAACCAGAAGAGAGAGTGAGTTGTCGGGTTGGTATCGGAGTTCGTTACCGATAGCCGGGGGCTTATGACATTTCAGGGTCGGATCTGGGTACTGTTTATGGGCAAGATGCGTGCCATTTTGATGGAAGAGGCTCATCGATCGAAGTTCTCGATCCATCCTGGGGCCACTAAGATGTATTTGGACCTAAAGAGAGAGTATTGGTGCCCCTGTATGAAGAGGGATGTCGCGTGGTTTGTTGAGAGGTGCTTAACCTGTCGTAAGGTTAAGGCCGAGCACCAGAGACCGCATGGTAAGTTGCAGCCGTTGGAGGTTCCCGAGTGGAAGTGGGAACAAATTACCATGGATTTTCTCACCAAATTGCCGAGGACTACTAGGGGAGTCGATGCAATTTGGGTGATTGTGGACAGGTTGACGAAGAGCGCCCACTTCCTTGCTATCAGTGAGAGCTCTTCCACTGAGAGATTGGCAGAGTTGTACGTGAGAGAGATGGTATCGCGACATGGAGTACCAATCTTGATCGTCTCAGATCGAGATGTGCGTTTCACTTCTAGATTCTGGAAGAGAGGCAAGCTAGGGCCCCGGTATATTGGTCCGTTTAGAGTGATCGCGAGGGTGGGCAGGGTAGCATATCGTTTGGAGCTACCTGAGGAGTTGGGACAGATTCATGACACTTTCCATGTGTCGCAGTTGCGAAAGTGTATAGCCGATGAGTCGGCAGTGGTGCCGTTGGAGGATATTCAGGTGGATGCGAGCCTGAATTATGCTGAGAGGCCGGTGGCGATCAGGGATCGGAAGATCAAGGTTTTGAGGAACAAGGAAGTGCCTCTGGTTTTGGTTCAGTGGCAACATCAGAAGGTGTCCGAGATGACTTGGGAGTCAGAGTTAGAGATGAGAGGATAGCACCCAGAGTTGTTCGAGGAATGAGACTTCGGGGGCGAAGTCTGGTTCTAGTGGGGGAGAATTGTAACATCCCGAGATTCAGGTGCATTTCTTTCACCCTTATTCTTTGTCAATTGGTCATGATTGGTCCTTAAGTAGAGGGAACCTAGAAAGTGAGTACGCTGGGCGTACCAGAAGGGTACGCTGTGCGTACTCATGCGCTTAGTTTGGACGCGGAGTCGCCAAGGTATGTTCGACGTACCCAGAGTTACGTCGGGCGTACCCGACCCAGGTGCAAAACCTAAATCTGTCTTGTGCACTATTTAAAGGGTGCTAAGGCTCATTTCTCAGCCTCCATATCAGTGAGTGAAACCCTAAGATAGAGCCTCCCATCGTCCTTAGTGTGTGTGGGTGTTGTTGGAGCTAATTGTGCATTGGTAACTTAGTGAAGAAGAAGGAAAGGAGCTCTTGGAAGCTAAAGCTAGAAGTGCCAATTTGGATCTGAGATCTACAGAGAAAGGGGCTACACTTAGAGGTATAAAGTTCAAAACTTTCCTCTTCTTTTGGTTGTTGTTACATGTGCCATTTCTTGGGTTAAAAACCCCAAAAGTGGAGACTTTATGAGTATAAGGTGCTCCATGGTTCGAGATCTGTCCCTTTTCAGTAGTATTAGTGATTTAGAGCCATAAAGTTTCCATCTTGGTTGTTAGTTTGAGTTCATGCTTGAGTAATAAGCTTTCTAGAGTTTGAGGATGGAATATTATAGGAGTTGGTGGCTTGTTCAGCCATGCAAAGGCTTAAAGTCATCAACTTTATGGATTAAGAGGCTTAGGTGTGGTCAGATCTAGAATTTGGACGTGGGTCTTAACTGTTTAAGACCTCAAGAGCTAAGGGGTTGAAGCAGGGGAGTACGCCGTACGTAATCCCAGTACGCGCCGCGTACTGGGTGGCGTTCCCCGATTCTGAGAGGCAGCCAGGTACGCTCATCGTACACATTTGGTACGCGCAGCATAACCCGGAAAGTTGACTTTTGGTTGACTTTTAGGGTATGGTCTATTGTGGGGCCTTTTGAGTTATGAGAGGGGTAAAATGGTCTTTTACCCTTCTGAGAGTATCATAAGAGGACATAGTTTAGCCTTTAAGAGTTATATTAAATAGGGTATTTATTTCTTTTGATTAGGGGGAGGCTAGGCCATCGTTTACCAGGTCAGAGATTTACCGAGATAGCGGAGGTGAGTCTTCTCACTATACTTTACCTAGAGTGGTAACAGAGTTATGTGACAGAGTTATCGTATGCTATCTATGCGATGTGTGGCACTGCATTATTTCTATGTGATTTATGTTGTGTGTATATCAGAGTTAGGACCGGAAGGTCTATAGAGCTAGGACCAGAGGGTCCACAGAGTTAGGTTTAGAGTTATGTGCCAGTGTATTTGTATGCTATTTATTTTATGAGATTTATTGTGATATGTAATATGCATGATTCAGAGTTATCAGAGTTAGGACCTTCGGGTCCATAGAGTTAGGGCCAGAGGGCCCACAGAGAGTTGGGGCTGGAGGGCCCCACTGAGACACATTGACCAGAGGGTCGACAGAGTTACAGCCTCGAGTGGCTATTATGTGTTAGAGTGGTATTTTGGGGAACTCACTAAGCATTTATGCTTACAGTGTTGTGTGATATGTGTTTCAGGTACCAGCGATGATCGCGGGAAGGCGCCGGCATGAGTCGTACACACATGGGATTTTATGTATTTCGATCTTGGGGAATGTTTTGTGAAACAAGGATATGATACAATGATGTTTTATTAACCAATGTGAATGGAAAATGTGTTTTGAAAATGTAAAAAAGTGTTTTAATTCTTAAGGTGTTACAAAGCATTTGCCACCGATCTCCATCTTCAAGTAACCTCTCCTTTTTTCCTCTGATACCGACGAACAAAATCGATTTTTGCCATACATTCACCTGCAAACAAAATCGATTTTCCCATCTTTATTGAATCGATTTCTTCAATTTTTACATCTTTAGAAAACCATAATTGTCTTACATCTGAGCACAGGGTAAGAGGTCGAGTTTACAAATCCGCTTTTTTCATTAGGGTGATTTGTAGTTTGATTTAGGATCTTGAATGATTTGGAATCCAATTTCTTCACTGTATTATGATTTTGGTTAGAGTCGGAGATGGAATGAAGAAGATAAATCTAGAGGGTGAAAGAGTGAGAAGGGGGAACGTGCAAATATGGCGCATCTAGTGATTACCAATAACTTTTGAGTGTATATCGGCGGGTTTCCGACGTCATGGTCCGGCGGTCCGGCGATTCCGATGCTTTTCGCCAAGTGTGGTTTGACTGCTGGTCTACTGGTGATCTCCCTGTGTTCTCCATTTGCTTTAGAGAAGAGATATGAAGAGATAAGAGATATTACGGTGATTATTTTTAATTTATTTTATTGTTAAAATAAATAATAATTAACAATTTAGAAATAAAGAAAAATATAATTACAAAATTAAAAAAGAAACAAAAGGGTAATATAGTCTTTTTTAGGTCTATCAGAGACCAAACATGCAACAAAATTACATCTTAGGGACCGTCTGAGTTAAGAAAAAGAATTAGGGACCAAGCACACATATTGCCCCAAACTACAGGGACCATTCGTGTGATTTACTCAACATCCTAACATATATAAGATTTATACTGTAGAACAAAGTATAGTGAGAAGACTCGCCTCATAGGTAAACCAAACAGTCACCACGACACATAGAAACATAGAAGGTTGGCTTTACAACCCACCTAATCATAATCACAAGGTCAAATCTCAGTCAATAACCTAAACACTAAAGTTTGACCCAATGTCAAACTTAGTCAAAAAGTCAATTATATTCGACCTCTGGTCAACAGGCGCCCCACGCCCTGCTAAAGGTGTCACGCGCCCACTACATGACAAAACAATCATCTAGTTATGCTTAAACAAGCGCTTATCAGGGAACCCTAAAAGCGCCCCACACTTTAAAGAAGCGCACTGTGCTTTGACTCAATCCAAATGGTAAAATGACTTGTTCCATTAAGTCAATTCCCCAAATTCCCATATCTTATCCTTAACAATGTCTTAATGGATAATGTTTCCAACTTTACCCATTAAGACACTCTAATCATGCAAGATCTAAACTTTAATTCTCATAAAGTCCAAGAATGCATCTTTTTTGTCTTAATCTAATTAGTCCAAGTCTGCCACTTTCATATCTAAAGCAATATGACGTCTAAATGGATAAAGTTTTCCAACTTAATCCATTATAATGCCACAAACTTCTAATATCTAAAACTCTAATTTAAGAAATGCCCAAAACCCATCTTTCTTTATGCATGGACTAAAGAGAATTATTGCATGCACTCTCTACTTCACCAAATGACCATATATTATCCCAAACATCAATCAAAAGCTCAAGAGCAGGGGCGGAGCCAGGATTTAAAAATAAATGGGCTAATAGCCTCATATCACAATAATATATTAAAATATAATGTTATACCCAAATAATATAATAGGTCTAAATTTTTAAAATAAAAAATCACAAAGAATTAAAAATTTTGTCTCCATTAACTTCAATCTTCAAAAGCTTTCAAGTTATATCACGTTGGTTACTTGGATAACTTAAGATTAAAGGTTGTTCTTATGGATCACGAATCATGAATTAAAGAATCTAATGTACCTCTCATAAATCTCACATATCATTTTTTTAATGTTCAATATTATTGGGCTCTTCAATGTTACTATTATGAATTATGAACGATTTCTTTAGTATTATCATGGATATAATTATGGGTCCTGTACATCTTCTATTCTTTTCTTGCTCATAATTTACTCTATTATAAATTTATAATTATAATAAACCAGTAATTATAATAAACCAAATTATCAAACAATAATTAAATTATTAATTACAAATAACACTAAATAACGTATGCAAAAAAATTTACCTTAGAAGTGAAATCTCGTTGATGTAACAGTGTCGCCGGAAATTAATTGAAAGTTAACATCTTCGACGAATAAAAGTAGATGTGAATCTCTTGAATCATCGTTTACTAGAAAAAAATTATAAACAATTGAGGTATTCTTACTAATTACAAATGGACTAGGTATTAATTAGTCGATTGAAAAAATAAGTAGGACGGAGGTGGTTAGGGGTGTTCAAAACCGGATATCCGAAAATTTGGATATCCAAATTTCGGATATCCAAAACTTCGGATAGTTGATTTTTGATATCCGAATCCATCCGAAATTTCGGATACGGATTCGGATATTAAACCGGATATCCGAATTTCATTAATTTTAAACCGCATCTGAATATCCGATCCGTAAAATCACCGCAACTCTTAAAATTAATAATAGCAACTATGTTAAATCTTGTGACATAGATGGACATCGATAGCAACAAATAAATATATGTAGCATTTACTAAATAGTTTTTGATTATAAGCCAACGAACCTGGATTATAACAAACAAATATATAACGATTGTAAAATGAAAGGTTTGCAATAAAAGTTTGAAAAGAATGGTCACGAAAAAGTTGAAAATGGTGGGGAACATTAGTCCATTAAGCATGTCAATGTTTCTAATTTCTCATTTTAAAATATTAAAAAATAAAGAAAAGTTATTTTTTTCGGATATCGGATATCCGAAATATCCGAAACTTTATAAATTCACTATCCGTATCCGAATCCGAAAAACCGGATATCCGAAATTCGGATATCCGAAATTTCGGATAATTTCGGATCGGATTTTTGGATCGGATATTTCAGATGCGGATATTTTAGAACACCCCTAGAGGTGGTGGTTATGAAATAAAAGTGGGCCTCATATTACTCATACTTACTCATTTTATTTGATAATTTTTTTTTAATCATAGGAGGGGCTCAAATCACTATCAATTAATCGATGTGGCTTGTTGGGCTTATGTTATAGATACAATTTGGAAAAAGATCGGGGGTGGCTGAACACTCGGCAGCCCCCGTATTGCCTCCGTCATTGCTCAAGAGCTCTTCAAACTCTATGGAAAAAGCCACCAATGGACAAAAATTCATTAAAATGGACCAAAACTCCATATATTCATAGATCTAAAGATAAAACACAATAAAGCTTGGAACTTTGTAACCTACAAAGGTCGAGAATGTTGATGGAGGCTGAATACTTCAAATACATAGCTTCAAAGGCCAATCTTTCTTGTTCTTCTTCCTTCTAGAGATCAATACCACCAAAAGAAAGAACCAAATGGTCATTAAGATAGTACCAAATGGATTTATGATAGAGGATAAGCTCCACACACTTTAATGGAGGTTAGGGTTTCATTCGAGGTGTTTTAAAGGAGGTGGAGGTTGAAAATGACAAACCCTTAGAGTTAATGGCCTTTAAATACCCCAAAAATCCTAAAAAAAAAGATGCAACCCACTAGGCCAGGGGCGTACGACGCTCTTAAAGAGCGCTCTGTATTCCTTGGATAAATTCCTGATTTTTTGGTTTTTAGCTTCAGGTTCAAACAATGTTAACTTCTTCATTCTAACTTTGTTATCAGTGATTTTTATATGCACACGAAAGTATTGAAAAGTTTCACTATTCTATGTAATTACTTTTGACTTGAAGCATATAGAACTGAATTTATTAATACATGTAAAAGTCTAGAATATCATTTTTCTCATTTTACCCCTTTAGCTCCAAAAAAGTAATTCTAAGACTTAAATCACTTAACTAACATTATCAATATCCAATAAGGTCTAAATTATATTCCCTTGAAGCCTAAAACGTTTACTCGGTCAAATTACGGTCCGTTATCCAAAAAATTAGAAACATCCTGAAATTGGATGTTACGCTCAACTTTATTTTTTCCTAAAAAAACATTGTATTTTTTTTTCATTTTTTCCAATCTATCCCTTTTAGTCATTTTTTCCTAAAAGAACTTGTAAAATGTTAGGTTTTTTTTGAAAAAAAAAAACTAAAATAGTGAGGTTTTTTGGAAATAGTTTGAAAGTTAAATGTTTTTTTCGAAGAAAAAGACAAAGTTGAAGGTTTTTATCAAAAAAATTAAATAAAAAATACATGATTTTTTTTAAAAATAAAAAATAAAATTAAAGTTTAGTCCGAAAAAACATAATTTGGTTTTTAAAAAATTAACCAATTTAGAGAGCCTCAGTAAAAATTTTGTTGTTGTACTTTTTTGTATCGTACGTGGCATCCAGTAAATAATATCTTAAAAAACAGAAAACATTAAAATACCTACAAATATAAAAGCGAAGTCTTAAAACAATTAAAATACCCACATGCATTTAATAATATCTCATATATGGCATACATTCAATAATATCTCGGTGTTGCCATTTTGAACACCAGTTTTGTTTTTATCACATTATTCGCTACAGTCCTTCTCTTCAATATATGATTATATAGAGAAAAAAAAAATCAATCATGTACAATTACTAAAAAAACAGCGCAATAGTTATAATTACAACCGAAAAATGACAAAAAACAATGTTGTGCACATAAACAATCGAAGCTAAGCAATAATAATGAATTTCGAACTGAAAATAAGAACATTCAATCTACAAAGACAACATGGTTGCATGCATCCTAAAAAAGTGTTAAACGGTTTTCATATAAGCAGTTCACGTCGAACCTACCACATCACGTGATTACCCAATCACAAAACATCAACAATATTTTGTTGTGTCATCGATTTAACTCTACACCAACATGATCAATGATGTGTAACTTATAATTAAATTTTAACCTAAATCAAAGCTTGGATTATGATAATATAGTCTTAATGATATGGTTTAACAGCAATATAGGATATTGATCCGATCGTCTCGCTTATGAACACAACAACTGAAAAAAATCGTGTCCGAAACGAAATTTTAATCTAGCAAGATCCACGATGAGATCATATATGCAATAATATCAATCATATTGTATTTGAGAGTAAAACTTACGTTGGCGTGCATTTCAATTGTTGTAGGGTTGAATGATCATTAATAGTTGGAAGTCACGTACCACACACATGCAAGATTCGAGTGCAACGAACGAATCCCAACTCCAAGGAAAGATGGCAAAATTAATATTAGTTCCTCGCAAACCCTCACTTTAATAGGTTGTCACTAGGGTAAACGACGAGCTTACGCTATAAATTGGACCATGTTGCATGTCCTCGCTTGTCATCGTATGCATGTCACACCACTCCTTTGCAAGAGGACCTGTTGTCTTCGTTCACTCCTCAAAACTAATGAATCCTTGTGCACTATTTCCTCCTAGCAACACGTCTAAACTTTCATATTAATTTATGGATAAATCAAATTGGTTGTCACTCAATTTTATCGGACCCAATATGTTAAGATGATGTTAACATTAACGTAACATTGTTAGTATATGCACATTCTCCAACAACATTCTACATAAACTATGCCAAATATCTACTTGTAATAAACTATCCTCTATATATATATATATATATATATATATATATATATATATATATATATATATATATATATATATATATATATATATATATATATATATATATATATATATATATATATATATATATATATATCTTCCTATTCTAATAAAAGAATAGTCTTATTCTTTTTTTTGCCAAATGTCATACTATTAGCCCTCCTATTTAATGTCATGTCCCTTGTCAATCTATTGATTTTCAATTTCAAATTTCAAATTTCTCACTCAAATTAAATTAATAACATTCACTAGTACAAAACGTATTTTTTAGTGCAATGAGGTTTTTTTTTGGTGCA